>NC_045726.1:18167820-18515695 GCF_009834535.1 Camelus ferus
AGGCACTGGGGTGTTTGCAGAGGAAATGATACAGCATTTGAGATCCGTTTCAGATTAGCACGGGCGGGAGGTGGTTGGGGTGTGGAGCGGACAGGATTGTCTGTGGATGGGGGGTTGCTGGCTCCGGGTGAGGGTACCAGAGGGTCCGTTACTCTGTTCTGTCTACTTCTGTGTATTTTTGAAATTCTTTATCATGAGAAGTTAATAATCTAAGAATCGCATTTCCCCCCAAAAACATGCTATAGGATCTTTCACTTCATGAAATAGTTGAGCCTTTAAAAGAAGTGCCCCTATACTCACTGAAAACACTGCTCCTTCGTGTAGAATGTGTGGGATTAGCCCATTTGCTGCAGGTGTAGTGGTGAGGTGTGGAAGCACCTGGAAGGACCCACGGTGTTTATTGAGCAGATAATTATGGGGTGCCCACCGTGGATGAGTGGAGTAGGCACTGCTCCAGGCTTGGGACACAGCTCCGCGCAGAAGTGACTGTCCAGTTAGCGACAGGGGTGGGAGGGACGGTGTGTGTGGGAGGGGGTGTGGGCTTGTGTGCTGGAGGAGGGAGGAGGAAGTGGAACCTGTACCTTCCCCACCCCAGCATGTACTTCTGTGTGGCTTGTTTCCTTTACAATGGGATTGTTTTTGCAATTATCAAAATAATTTTTCGGAAGGGGTCCCCATTAGGGAATAGAATATCCTATTTTAAATATTAAATTTCCAAGTCTAAATTTAAATCGATTCTAAATGGACTCTATTTGTAGAAATTCAGGTTCCCACCCAGCGGAATAACAGACCACGTGGCTTAAATGAGGCACTCGGTGAATCGATGGTCACTGATGCTCTGAACTCGTGCCCTGGGGGCCGTGAGAAAAAGCCATTGATATGCTGACCTCGGCGACGGAGGAAACAAGACCCAAACCCTGGAAAGGAAGCAGCGACAGCGCCCCTCGACGGGGGCGGGACGCGGAGGCACCGTCCTGGGCGGGGCGGGGCGGGGCGGGGGCGGGGGCGGTGGGTGGGGAAGGCGCTCAGCTCAGACCCACCACGGCCCTGGTCTCAGTGGAGAAGCACATCCCCTCCCGTGGAACCTGGCCCAGAAAGCAAAGCAGAGGCGGTCCAGGGCCCTCGGGGCGGTTCCCCTGCCGGCTGGACGACCGGCCAGGGTGGGCTGCCGCTGGTTCTCAGCAGTGCTGCTTCCTCATTTAGTAGAAGGTGTGCTACGTGGCTTTAATCTTCACCAGCGAGCAGACATAAAAGTGCTAAGTCCACGAAGTGAGAAGGCGCATGTTGCCTGGAATCCTAGGGTTTTGTTTTTTGTTTTCTGTTTTTCTGTCCTGTTGCAAGAAATTCGAGTTGCCTGAGCACGAGAATATAACCTTCTTTGATCTAGCACTTGGGTGTTTTTGGCTCTGGTGCGTGTTTTGATTTTGTTTGCAAGGATGCTCTGTCCCCCGCCCCACCCCGCGGCCTGCCCTGAACCAAGACCTCAGCTGGACCCCGCTCCGGGAGTTTTGCTTGTAGCTCTTGCTGACTGGAGTTCTCCGTGGCTGTGGGAGGGCACGGCCAGGCCAGCAGCCAGGTGGCTCTTCTCTGGGCCTGGGGTCTTCTCTGCCTGCCCGTGAGCCGCCTGCCAGCAGAACGCGCCGTGAGCACTTGGCCGGTTTTCCATTCAGATCAGACACGTTCCGTGCACCCCAGGCACAGAACCCAGAGGCCCGAGTACAGCTGTGCCGTCCAGGCACCTCGGGAACACAGCAGGCCCATGTCCTTTGTCGGCCAGGTCCCATCATCCCATCATTTCTTTGGTGGGGGGGTAATCAGATTTATGTATTTACTTACGTATATGTTTTTTTAACGGAGGTGCTGGGGATTGAACCCAGGACCTCATGCGTGCTAAACACGCGCTCTACCACCGAGCTGACCCCTCCCCCAGATCAGGTCATCTTTCTTGAGGTGAAGGAATTGGATACCCTTTAAAAAAATTTAATTATGGAAAATTTCAAACACATGCACAAGTCAAGAAAGTGGTAAAAATTACCCGCCCCCTCCCCGTACCCATCACCCAGCTCCAACTACTGTCAGCATTTCGCCATTCTTTTTTCACCTGTTCCTCTTGGTTTTTGGAGCATTTAAGCCAATCCCAGACCGCATGTTATTTCACCTGTAAATTTCAGCGCTGATCCTCCTACGTAAAGACTTAGACTTAACGTGGCAGCAGATCCATTATTGCTCCTAAGGAAAGTAGTAATAATTACTTAGCATTATTTCTTAAAGTGTTTGGTTTTCCCCCGTTGTCTCCAGAATGTCTTCTTACAGTTGGTTTATTGAATTCAGTCCATACATTACAAAATCTGGTTGTGTCGGTCCTATACAATTTTTGAGCGGGGCAGGGGGATATTTCTTAATTAAGAGAACATTACTGCTGGGTGGTCAAAGACATTCCTCTCACAGGAGTTGGATACCTTTAAGGCCCCTTTCAACTTGCAATTTGTCCGCTGTTTGGAGTCTCACTGCTTCCCCCTAGCAAGTGTTTCTTGAGCTCCACTTACAGCAAGAAACCGAGAGACAGAAGGTCCTGCCAACTTGGCACTTACAGTCAAGCAGCAGGTGATGGAAGGCCGAGGAGAGGAAGTAAATCAGAATAGGTCATGTGTCAGGGCCATAATGCTGTGGAGAAAGAAAGTGTGGGTCCAGGTGCTCAAGGGAGCCAATGGTTTGGGGGTGTTTGAGGTTTGAAATCAGGTGGCTGGTGGGCTGATGGAGGAGGTGCCCCAGGGGGACGTCCAGGCACACTTTAGCTGGGCCGGAGGCTGGGTGTGGTGAGAGAGGGGAGTGGCCTCACGCAGGTGGTGGGCTCTGGCTGGGTTCTGGGTGGGTTGTGACGATGGAGCCGATGGGATGGTTGGAGCAGTGGAGGAGTCCGGGGTGACCCCGAGACCCTTGGCACAGGCAACCCAAGGGAGGGAGTCAGCAGCACCCCCCGATGGCTGCCGGCGGGCAGAGTGGCTGTGGGGCATTCGGGAGGACGGCTGGCTCTCCAGGCAGCACCGTGAGCTCCACTGCTGTCCCGGTGGAGGTGGCGAGGGGCTGGCCAGGCGAGCGGGGCTGGGGCTTGTGGGAGCGGCCTGGCTGCTGCTGGCACACAGGTGGTATTTTTAAAGCTGTGAGTCAGCACGAGATGTCGGGGGAGCCGGATGGATGGAAGAGAGGAGAGGTCCAAGGTCAAGGGACCAAGAATGAGGTCCATCAGGGCCGGAGAAAGCCAGGGGTGCCTGGGGCAGCTGGGCCATGGGCAGGACGTGCGTGGGGGGGAAGGGCTGCCTGGCCGTGGGGTCCAGTGAGGTGAGGACTGGGAGCTGACCTTGGACATTAACCTTGGCAACACGGGGGTCACTGGTGTCCCGATGGGAGGTGCTGGGGGTGTGGTGGGCCTGGAGTTTGCGAGGGGGGAGAGGGGGAGCTCAGCACAGCAAGAGTGGCCACTATTTTGAGAATTCTGCTGTGAAGAGGGGGCTAAATGGGGGAGGGGCTGGTGGGCATGAGAGGCTGAGAGAAGGCTCGCACGTCAGGCTTCTGTCTGCAGGGAAGGATGGAGTACAAGGGAGTGATGAAGACATTGGGGGTGGCACTTGCTGGAGTCCTTAGTCGGGGCAAGGGGTGGGGGCAGACGGGAGGCCAGCTGTTCCCCCAAAAGCTTCCATTGACCTGTAAAGTGCACCCCCTCTGCTTGGCCCTGTGGTCCCCAGACAAGGGAGAGGGGCTGGGACATCAGAGTGGTTATGGAAGCTTACCTTTTTTTTTTTTTTTTAATATTTTTGGAGGGGGGAGGTGATTAGGTTTTATTTTTATTTACTTTTAGAGGGCGTGCTGGGGATTGAACCCAGGACCTCGTGCGTGCTAAGTGTGCGCTCTGCCACTTGAGCTGTCCCCTCCCCCCGCCATGGAAGCTTGCGACAGCAGAGCCTCTGAGCACGGCCGAGGGTGTCCAGGGGTGATGCTCTCAGCCCTCCACCCTGGCCACCAGTGATCTGCCGAGAGTCGATGGTTGTAGATGAGGTCTGTGTCTTCAGAGTCCAGGGCGGAGGCACGCGTTGTGGACTCTGCGTCCGGCTTGTTCCCCTTGGCACAGTGTTCCCGAGACTCCCGGGTGGCGTCGTGTGTCAGTACTTCACATTGCTTATTGCTGAGTCCTGTTTCGTCGAGGGGCTGTGCTGTGGTTTGTTGACCCATTCACCTGTTGGCGGGTGTTCAAATTACTTCCTGTTCGAGGTTATTGGGAAGAAAAGTGCTGTGAGCTGCAACTCAGCCCAGGAGGAAGAACAACCAGGTAGAGCGTGAGTGCACGTACCTGGTAGACGGATGACAAATAAGCACGTGGAAGGGCGCTCAGCACCGTTAGTCACCAGGGGAGCGCGCATCCCAACCACACTGAGCTGCCACTTCCCGCCCGCCAGACCGGCTTCTGTCAAAAAAAATGGAAAATGTTGGTGAGCATGTGGAAAAACTGCAGCTTTCGTATGTTGCTCTGGAGTGTGAAATGGGGCAGCGGCTTTGGAAAACAGTTTAGAGATTCTTCATAAAGTTAAGTAGGGAGTTGTCATACGACCTGGCAATTCACTCCTGGATAGATAGACACCCAAGAGAATTGAAAGCAGATAATCAAACAAAAGCTGATCCACGGCCGTCCCTAGCAGCACTGCTCACAATTTGGGAAGCAGCCCAAAAGCCCATCAGTGGATGAGTGAGTAAACAGCCGGGGTCCCTCCAGACGACGGAATATAACTTAGCCAAAAAAGGAGTGAATACTGACCCGCACTGCAGCCTGGATGGCCCTTGGAAACATCCTGCTAAGTGCAGGTGGACAGTGAAGTGCACATATTGTGCGACTCCATTTATGTGAAATGTCCAGAACAGGCAACCCCAGAGACAAAGCAGATTAGAGGTTGCCAGGGCTGAGGGAAGGGAGAGTGCTTAATGTACGTGGGGTTTCCTTCTGGGGCGTTGACGAAGTTCTGACGCTAGAGAGCGGTGATGACTGCCCGACATCACAGACGTGCTCGGTGTCACTGAATTGGACCCTTTGAAATGGTTAAGATGGTAAATGTTATGCTCTGTGTATTTACCACTATAAAAAGGCTCCGTTCATATGTATGCAAATCTGAGCGTGGACACGTTTCCATTTCTCTCGTAACTACTTGGAATTGTGGGGTTGTGTGGTAAGTGTATCTTTAACTTTATAAGAAACTGGTAAACTGTTTTCCAAAGCGGCTGTATCGTGTTACATCCCTGCTGCTAACGTGGGAGCCCAGTTATTTCACATCCCTGCCAACACTTGCTGTCATCAGTCTTTTTAATTTTAGCTGCTGGGTGTTGTCTTGCCGGGACATAGATGCTCCGGCTGAGTGTCTTCTGCGTTTGTATGTATTCTTTTAAGTTTTTATTTGCATCCTCTGCCGACTTTTCGATTGGGCTGTTTGCCTCGTATCTGAGTTCTGAGAGCTCTTTACGTGTTCTGGATTCAAGTTCTTGGTCAGATATTTGTATTACAAACGTTTTCTCTCGGTCTGCAGCTCACCTTTTTGTTTTATGAGTGGTGTCTCTCAAAGGGCAGACATTTTTAGTGTTAAGTCCAGTTGTATTGTTTTTAGTAGATTGTGCTTTTTGTGTCCTGTGTGAGAAATCTTTGCCTAGCTCATAGTTATAAAGATTTTTCTTCTATGTTTACTTTGGGAAACATTATGATTTTAAGCTTTTATGTCTCTTACGCATTTCAAGTTACTTTGTAACTGGAAGAAAGCTAACAATTGAGGTACATTGTTTGGAGTGTGGATATCCAGTTGTTCCAGAATCAGCTGTCAAAGGAAGGATCTTCCTCCATTGAATTATTGGCATCCTGTCTGAAAAGGAATTGAGACTCTCTGTGCGGCTTTGCCTCGGGACTCAGTTCTGGTCCGTTACGGCTTGTTCACCATCCACCCTAAAACCACGCTGTCCTCGTGACTCTTGCTTTATCGTGATTCCTGAAGTCTGGTTGTGAGCTTGACAAGCGTGCTTCATTTTCAAACTTGTATTGTCTAGTCTGGATCCTTTGCATTTCTGTATAAATTTAAAATCCACTTGCCAGGTTCTGCGGAAAAGCCCGCTTGGGCCTTGCCTGCGATTGCATTCACTCCTCGGGTCAGCGTGGGGAGTGCTGACGCTGTCGCGATGCTGAGTCTCAGCCTGTGGTTGAGGACTGTCCATCCATCTGTGTTCGCCCTCCTGCATTCCTCCCGGCAGGGCTTTGTGGCCGTCGGTGTAGGTCTCACACGCGTTGTATCGTGTTTATTATGTGTTTTGTAGTTTTGAATGTTATAAATGGATTCTTAAAGGTTTTATTTTCCAATTGTTTATTGCTGCTGTTTGGAAGTACAATTGATTTTTTTTGTATTGTTTGTTTATCCTGTGCCCTTTCTAAATTGACTTATTTGTTTGAGTAGCTTCTTTATAGTCATTTAAGATTTTGCACAAAGATAATACTGACAGTTACAACAAGGGACCATTTTACTCCTGTCTTTCCAATTCAAATGCCTTTTCTTTCTTTTTTCCTTTTGTTCCATTGTCTAGGGTGTTGAGGGCAGCGTTTAACAGAAGAGGTGGCAGTGGACATCCTCACCTGTTCCCAGTCTTAGCAAAAAGAACGCAATGTCTTTTCGTTAAATATGATGTTAGGGGACCCTTTGACGGAGACGCCTTTTTTTGAAGTTGAGGAAGTTTTCAAGTTTGCAGAGTTTTTTGGGTTTTTTTTTTTTTATCATGAATGGATGTTGAATTTTGTCTTACGCGTTTTCTGTGTCTGTTGAGATGATCATATGGTTTTTCTCCTTTTTTTGATTAATTTTTGAATGTGAAATTGCCTTGCATTCCTGGCACAACCCCCAGTGCTCATGATGTGTTCCTTTTTTGTGTGTATTGCTGAATTCAGTCTGCTACGATTTCGTTAAGGATATTTGTAACTGTGTCGTGAGAGAGTGGACCCTGGTAATACGTCTGCCTGGTGTCTGTATCCAGGTAACGCGGGCCCCACACATGACTTGGGAAGTGTTCCCTCTTGATTTGTTGTTATTTTAAGCATCTGTGTGGGATTGATACTGTTTCTGCCTGAAACACTGGACGGCGTTTATTGGTGAAGTGATCTTGGATTTACTTTCTGGCGGAGCTTTTCTTTATGAATTCAGTTTATTGACATGGGATTACCAAGACTTTCTGTTTCTTCCTGCGTCAGTCCCGGTGATTTGCGTGTCTCAAGGAATCTGCCCGTTTCATCTGAGCCGTCAGTCGTTGGCGTCGAGTCGAGTGTAATATCCCTTGATTATCCTTTAACGTCTCTGGACTTGGGTGGTGTCCCCTCTTTCATTTCTGAGCCTAGGGTTCTTTAAAAAAAAATGAAGCAAAACCAAACCCCAGTGTCTGTCCCCCCACCCGCCTCGTTACGTCGGGATCTCTTGGCGTGGGAGGGAGGGTGTGGATCCGTGACTCTGACAGTTGCTCAGGTGGTTCTCGGGCAGCCAGAGCTGAGAGCCTTTGAGGCAGAGGAAGGAGGGACAATCTTCACTCACTGGTGGTCCGGGCAGGCGGAGGAGGGTGCGCGGCCTGGAGTCGGAACGCGGGGTGTGTCTGGGGAACACCGGCCTCGGAGGGGGCTTTGGGTTTGGTGTGGGCCGTGGTTCGGCCTGTAGGTGTGGAGGGTGTTCAGTAAATGCCAGACCTGGGAGTGAGCGAGAAACGGGAAGGAAGGCAGCTGGCCAGGTGACAAGGCCTGGGACGCCTGGCCCCCCGGCTTGGACTTCCTTCTCTGCTGGGTTGTTGTTTATTTTTAAACGAGATTTACTGAGGCAGGGTTTGTGTTCAGCAAAATTCGCCCTGTTTAATGTCCTGTTCTTCGAGTTTGGAAACAGCCGTGTAACCACCAGCAGATCAAGATGTGGAAGGTTTCCAGAACTCGGCACATTTCCTCCTGTCCGTCTAGAGTCAGGTCCTTCCCCCACCCACCCCACCCTCGGCACCCACGGATCTGTTTTCTGTCCGTACAGATTTTTCCAGGACATTTTACAAGTGGAATCATACAGTGTGCAGCCTTCAAGTCTGGCTTTCTTCATTCTGCCTAATTGTGCAAGTGTTTGCGCGGTAACGAGTGCGATCAGGGCTGTGCTTAGGGGCGACTGGCACCTCTGATCTATGTGCATCGGAAAGGCTGGGATGGAGACGGGGAGGCCGTTATGGGAAAGAGTGACATGGCGGTGTCATGGTGACCTCACTGGCAATGTCCCACCGAATGCCTTCCACACCTGTCCCATGGAGTCCTGGCCACAGCCCCATCCGATCGGGACAGTTCTGCTGTCTTTTACAGGTGAGGACACTGAGAACAGACAGAGCAGGAAATTCATTCACAGCGTCACTCAGCCAAGAGGTGCTGGGGCCCAAGATGTGAGCCCGGGAGCGTGACTTGAAGCCTGACGGCTGCAGGAAGGTGGGTTTCCCAAACACTGCATCTAACGCACACACCGGAGCGGGGTGGGTGACCACTGGTCGAGGCTTTTCAAGAATGTTAAAGGTATCTGTACCCTCAGCCATTGCAGCACAACGTCTAGAAATCTGTCCTGAAGAATCGTGGATGCAAAGAAACGTTTATTAGAAAGGGTGTTTCCTGGTCTGATAAACAGAAAACTCGGATGCCAGCTGAAAGCCACTGACAGATGGTCAGAGGTGAGGGGACACAGGCCGGCCAGTCTCTAAAAATAATGGTGTAAAATAAGACTAATTTGATGGGGGACCAACGTGTCACACCAAGTGCTACGAGCCCCTCCTACAGCTGCGCGTATGGTGGTTTGCCCAGGGCGTTGGTGGACAGCGCCCAGGACGGTGCCCCCTCGGCTCCCGAACGATGGGGCTTTTGTCTCGTCTGTCTTGTCCTCGGTGCTTGTCTGCGTGTCTCCGTTTTTCTGCGGTGTCACTTGTCGTGGAAATCATGGAGGAGAAGTCCAAAGGAGAATGGAAAAACACAACTTCAGATCAGGCGCAGACGCACGTCGTCTGCCTTGCGAGGCGGACACGCTTTTCTTAGCCGCGTTGTACCTGCCTTGTTTCAAAGCAGCTGGGAGTCCAGCGCGTTGGCCTTTTGAGCGCAGAGCATGCCGAGGGATGCAGAACAGCCCCGCTGGCCTCTCGCAGACGGGGTGAGAGCAGCGGTTCCTGGCGGGGGTTGTGGTGGGGGGATGACCAGCGAGATAGCCCATCTTGGCGGACTTCGCCCTGGGATGCACGTGGAATTGCTTCCCGTTTAAAAGCCAAGCTTCAGAGCAGTTTCAGGCTTGTCTGATGCTGCTGAAAAACATATTAGGAGAATATGAAAACTTCACAGCAGTCGGGGAGCCTGACTGATAGGGGAGCCCTGAGGCTGTCTCCCAGCAAGGTGTGCGTTTTGTACCGTGAGGCATGAGTGTGCGTGTGCACGTGGGCCCGCGTGCACGCACACGCACACGCACGTGCACGCGCTCACAGGGACACACCGCTGAAACCCAGGTTTCCCTCAGCACAGCACTCAGAGGCCACATGGGGTGCATTGTGATGCTGTGTTCAGCTGCATCTTGTTTAAAGCTGTCGGCACCCCCAGATCAAACAATCCTCAACCTGCTTTGTCGCCTGGCCCTACGTGTGACCGCCTGGACGCGTGAGCATTCAGGCGCTGAGCGGCGTGTGCAGGCTGCCTGGTGTCGTTTTATTCCTCCCGTTGGCGCCTGGCCGTGGTGCCCTCACCCTGTGTCTCTGGACCCAGGACTGAGCGCGGCCGGTTGGCACCTGGAGCCGAGGGGCCGTGCTGTGGGCCAGCCGGCCCCCACCTCGGCCGGGGGGCTGCCTACGCGGGGGCCGCCTGTGGGGCCAGGAAACTGGGTCAGATCAGGGCCCCCAAGCCGCGGAAGGGGAGCCCTGGCGGGTCTTTGAAACCGGAGGTTGCGGCTTGGGTTTCGCATGTGGGATCCCTCGGGCCTCCCTGGAAGCAGGGCCACCCCCGTTATGTTTACATCCCCTCCCGCTTGACGGACAGGACCACCAAGGGAGCAGGGCTTGGCTTTCTCTGGCAAACCGGGGAAGGGTGGGGACACGGTTTTGAAAATCGATGCCCAGTGCCGAAGGCCTGCAGAGCGGGCCCCTGGGGAGATGCAGGCCCCCTGGCCTGCAGGGATGGCTCTGCCCCTGGGCGCGGGCTTCCTGCCCTGGGAAGAGAGCATCGCTGACAGCGAGCAGGAGGGGTCGCCGCCAGCTTCAAAAGCCAGCGAGACCCCGAACACACACGCTCCCCCTTCCTCGGAGAGGCGGCGGCGCGTGTGCGCCAGCTCTCTCCCGAGCCCCAGGCTTCTGCTCAGAGCTTTTGTGCCGGGACTGTTTCCAGGCCTTTTCTGGCATTTCTGTTGCAGCCCTTACAGACGGAAGACACTTCTCCAAACACGGCCCCTGCCACTAACGCCACCAGGTGCCAGCCTCCCCAGCCGCCGGCCGGGGGCTCGGGGAGCAGTGGCGTGGCTTCTGCTGCCCGGAGTGGTTTCCCTAAGCGTGGCAGCGGCTGTTGGACCCCCGGCTGAGAACCCGAGAGTGTCTGGGGTGCAGCCCCAGGGGCCGGAGCCGGGAGCTGGAGGGGACTGCTGGGAAGGCCCTGCAGGCTTGGCTGTGCTTCTTCCTGGCACACTGGCAGCGCGATGCCTGCCTGCTCAGAGCTGGAGGGGACGGGTCTCGTGGAAGGAAATGTGAGCTGTGGTGTCGTGGCCATCTTCTGCCTGGCAGAGTGACCCGCGTGTGCCCCTGGGCTGGCCCTCCTGTCCTGGGCGCCTTCTCTCCAGGAGAGCAGCCCGACGCCGGAGCAGCTGGTGGATAGCGGTGCGCGCCCCGAGTGCCGGAGTCGGGGAGACCTTGTTGGGGTCCAGTCCCACCTGGGAGAGGCCACCAGGGCTCCTGGCTGCCCTCTTCCCATGGCCACCCACCGCTGACTGCTTGTCCGTGGGTCCCCTCCCCCAGCTTGGTGTGGCCTCTCTTCTGTTTTGAAATTCAAGGGACGGTCACCAGCAAAGCGGCAGCAGCAGCAGTAAAGCTGGCCTGCCCCTGCTTCTGCTTCATCCTCCCGCTTCCTCCTTCTGTCTCTGGTGAGATGTTTGCAGACTTTACAGTGATGCACACAGGACCTTGCTTTGCTCACGAATGGAGCCCAACCATGTGGCACCTGGAACACCACTGGCCTGCGGCCCCCGGGCCTTTTGGCGCTCCTCCCCCAGGGCACCACGGTCCCCACCCCAGGGCACCGCGCTCCCCCCCCCTCCAGGGCACTGCGTTTTTCCCTGAGGGCACCGTGTCCTCACTGACTGCAGCACAGTTGTGCTCTGGCTGGGTGTGGCTTGGCGTGCACAGGATCCTGCCACTCACCCAGGGAGGTACTCAGTTCCCACGTGTGGCATCAGGCCCTGCACACGCCCGGGGCTCTCTCCTCTTCCCCGCTCCCCAGCATCCCTTCGGGGGCGTGCACCGCAGCTCATGTGTCTGCTGTGCTGTGGGCTTGGTTTCCGGCTTGGACCATTGTGAATGTGGCCTGTGAACATTCTTGACCCTTTATTCTCCATGTGGGACACCGGGGTCCTCGACTGTTTACGGCTCCCCTTCCCAGGGCAGACAGCTTGCCTCCATCTGTAGCTTGGATTCCAGAGTCCAGGTCTCAGACCTCGCTCGCTGGCACCCCTGTCTCCCACCCACTCCAAGCCTCTGGGAAGGGCCCTGGGCCTCCTCCACCCCTGCTGCTGACCTGTCCCTTGGGGTCTGGCCAGCTGCACCCCGCTCCTTCCTGCCCTCTGCCTCGCCCCAGTGGTGGGCCCAGTAAGGCTGGGTGGAAACCTCCCTGGTCTCTGTAACGCTGTGGTCCCTCTGCTGCACGGTTTTGTCTCACTGCATCGTGCCCTGTCCCTCCTTCAGTGACGGGTGACGTGTCCGGTGCGTCCCAGGCACTGTGTGTGCAGCGGTGGGCGGAGAGCGGGCAGGATGCGGTGCTTCCAGCTGGACGACGGTGCGTGGGTGTGCTGACGGGGGTGCGTGCCACCACAGGGGGAACCTCGAGGGTGAGGGTCGACCAGCAAAGACGGGCTTGAGGTCTCCAAGTCAGGAACTCCGAGTCGGAACTCAGGGATGGCAGGCAGCAGCCGGAGCGGAGCGGGGAGGAAAGCTGCGGCAGGTTAAGAAAAGCACGTGGCTGTAAACCCAGCGTTGCTGCCGCTGAGGTGCGGTGTCTGCCTTCCCTGTGGGTCAGGGTGGCCTCGTGACTGTTTAGATCTTGCAGCCCTGAGATGCCAAGTCGGGGGTCGGTCGATGTCCCTCCCGTGTTGTGAGGAAGCCCAACCCCCCGGCCCCCACCGAAGGCCACGTAGCACGGGGACTGGAGTGGGCAGTCCCGGTCTCTGCGCCCTCCCTGCCAGGGCCCTGGTGTGTGACAGGAGCCGCCTTCATGTGATGGCAAGCCCTTGGCTGTCGGACCCCAGCTGGAGCCTCAGACGTTGGAGCAGAGACAAGTGTCCCTGCTGGGCCCATCGGGACTCCTGCCCACAGATCCATGAACGTGGGGGGAGTGTCCTGGGCCCCCAAGTCCAGGCTGGCTTGTTACATTGCTGCGGTGGCTGGAACAGAAATGGGGCTCCCCAGGGAGAGGGCAGGGCCCGGCGGGGGGTGGGGGCAGCCCAGGACTCGGGTTGGGGGGCAGAGTGGGAACCACAGTGGGTGATAAAGGTACTTTCCCGGAGTTTCATCCAGCACGTTTTGTCTGTGTGGCCGGGGGCCTTCTGCCTTCTCGGCAAACCAGCCCTGAAGGAGACAGGCTCGCCCCCCACAGAACCGCGCTGTGCACGTGTGCTTCCTGGGGCGCCGTGACGAAGCGGGTGCCTGGGACGAGAGAGGTTTGTGCTCCCAGTTCCGGAGCCCGTGAGCCCGCCGTCCAGGTGTGAGCAGGGCCGTGCTCCTGAAGCTCCAAGTTCCCCTCCACGCTGGGGAGGGGGCTCTTGAGGTTATAGACAGACAGCTCCACGTTTTTTTTTTTTATTACAGTCACTCAGCATTTTTACAGACTAGACGCCCTCAGAAGCTCCTGTGAGATAGTGGCTGTGATTCCCTGCTGTGCGATGTGTCCTGTTGCTCATCTGTTTGACACATGGTAGTTTGTGCTTCTTAACCCTGTGCCCCTCATTTGCCCCCCCCCCGCTCCCTTTTGGTAACCGTGCCCCCCCCCCCGCCTTCCCGCTCCCTTTCGGTGACCGCTGGCGTCTCTCCTGTGTCTGTGAGTCTGTGTTCCTGCTTTGCATGTATACGTTCATTGGCAAGGCTTTTCAGGTTCCGCACGTAAGCGAATTCCCCCAGCTTTGCCTTTCCGTCTGACTGTGCGGAGCGTAATACCCCAGGGTCATCCTCGTTGCTGCACACGTCAGGCTGTCATTCTTTTCTGTGGCTGAGCAGTATCTCCTTTTGCTTGCGTGTGTATTTATGTGCACATATGTGTGTGCGTGTGTGTGTGTCACATTCTGCATTCTCAGGGTGGGACCCTTCCTGCCTCTTGCAGCTTCTCTTGGCTCCAGGTGTCCCCTGGCTTGTGGCCACGTCACAAGCCTGTGCCCCTGTCTTCACGTGGCCTTCTTCCCTGTGTCTCTCCATGTCTCTCTTTTTTTAGGGGGTGGGCGTTGGGGACTAGGTTTATTTATTTCTTTGTTTGTTTTGTAATGGAAGTACTGGGGATTGAACCCAGGACGTCGTGCACACTACGCAGGCACGTAGCCACCACTGAGCTACACCCTCCCCCATCCTCTGTGTAGTTCTTATAAGGACCTTTGTTGGTGGATTTCGGGCCCACCCAGGGGACCCAAGATGATCCCATCCTAACTCCGTGGTCTTAAATACATCTGCAAAGACCCTTTCTCCAAATAATGTCACACCCACAGGCTCTGGGTGTACGTTTTTTGCAGCCTCCCGAAATGCACAGGAAGGCAGTGGAAGTGCCCTGTGGGGCTGGCAGGAGGTGGGTGGCCCTGGTGGGGTGGGGACAGGCACTGGCAGGCGCTCACCTTCCCCAGGATGCAGTTCGGTGCGGCTTTATCAGCAGGAAAGTGGAAACCGTGGCCGCCTTCTGCCATCGTGGGAAGTTATAGAAATGAGAGCGTGGTGGAAACTTGCTGCTCGGCGAAATAATCTTGCGTTGACTCAGAGGGGAAACAGGAAAGGGCCTTCTATCTTTTTATGTGAGTTTTATCTCGGCCGGTGGGACCTTTTCTTTTAAGTAGTGTTTCTACAAAAAATACCCGTTGAATCTTGAGTGTGAACAGGAAGTCAGATATGCTGACTAACTTTTCCTTTATTTTAATAGCATTTTTATTGTTTTGAAAATGAAGAAAGAAGGCGGAGGTAGAAGCTGGCTCCCCGTGCCCAGGGTGCACGCCACTCACCGCCAGCTTCCCTGCGCCGTCGGCACACGCACGTGTGTGCAGATGCACAGGGCGCGTTCACGTAGAGGTGGCTTCCCAAAGACGTGGTCACACCCTGGAGGGTTTTGCGACTTGCGTTTTTTCACTCAGCGTGTGGCATCGACACGCGGGCTCCGGGTCGTGCCCTGAAGCCGTGCACGAGCCCCTGTGGGCCACATGCCCTGTGTTTCGCCCCGTGGTGGGAGTGTGGGTGTCCCCCCAGGCTGCCACCTCCGTGCCATTTTCCCTGGTGCACCCCCATGAGTATGTTTTATGGGAAGAAGCCTTAGAACTGAGATATTTGAGTCACAGGGTGTATGTGTGTGTACTTTTGACCGGGGTGGCCGGGCTGTCTGCCGGGGCAGTGCTGGGCCCGCGAGCTCACAGGAGCCCCTCCTGCCCCTCTGCCCGAGCAGGCTGCTGTGTTTAATCCCCACCAGCACGATCGGGAACGTGGGGGTGGTCCCTGGGTCTCTGGCCCCATCACCTGTTTCGGCTTGTTGGTTGTTTGCATTTTCCGCTGAAGCACCTGCCCTTGGTCTTCACCCATTTTAATAGCGGTTGAATTGCTCTTTTACTCATGTTACTGAGTTGGAGCATTTCTTTCATTTCAGAGCATTGTGAGAAAGGAAAGCCTGTTTGAAAGCATTTCATCTGTAAGTTTTTCATAGACGTGAAGAACTCTGACTGGAGATCAGCGGGACCGTCACCTGCTTCTGTGGCTTGTCTCGGGGACAGGGGTGTCCGGAGGGGTCGGAGCTTTCCGTGTCCCTCACTCTGGGGCCGGCTTTGGCTGTGCCAGGCTGGCCGCCCGCCTCTGGGACGTCCCGTGGCCCCTGTGAATGACGGGGCCCAGAAAAGGAACTGGTGGTGACTGTGGTTGGCTGTGCGTGTGCATGTGTGCATGTGTGTGCATGAAAATAGTGCACAGCAGAGCGGGAGGCCTGCATTCCAAAAGGCGCTCGTGGATTTAGGAGTCTCTGCGCAGGAGGAGGCTGATGGGACCAGTTTTCTGTTCATCATCCTCATTGTATTTTCAGCCAAATGATAAAACTGATTCCCCGACTCCCCCCCACGCCTCTCGTTTACCTAGAATGGTCACGTGTACAGGTGAGAACTCGTCACAGCGTCATACGTAACGCAGCACGTCTTCCTGGGAGCAGTTTTCACCCCAACAGGATGCTAGCTGGTGGGTCCTTGACCTGTGTGCACACGCGGCCTTTTCATGGGGCCCTCTGGGGGGCGCTCTGTACTCGCAGGGCCTTTTCTCCGCAGCAAGGTTCTGCTCTGGAGCTGGGGTGGCCCAGGCAGGTGGCATCTGGGAAGCTGTGCCCCTGATTGTATCAGTCAGGGTTCTGTAGAGAAACAGAACTGACCGGGGGGGGGGGGTGTGTAGAAAGAGAGAAAGAGAAGTGTATTTTAAGGAACCGGCTCACGTAATTAGGGAGGCTGGCAAGTCTGAAATCTGCAGGCCAGGCCAGAAGCTGGGGGCTCAGGCCACCTGGAGGTAGAACTCCCCTTTCTCGGGAGAGATCAGTGTGTTTCCTGCGGAGACCTGCAGCCAGCTGGACGGAGCCCACTCACAGCAGCGAGGTAACCTGCTTTAGTCAAGGGCTGCTGAGTTCAGTAGCAATACATTCAAAAAACGCCTTCATGGAAGCCTCTGGAGCAGCTTGACCAGGTACCTGGGCACCGTGGCCCAGCCGAGGTGATGCATAAAGTTAACCGTCCTGGTCAGCATCCCCCAGCGCCTCGCCCCTGTGATGGCTTGTAGGCTAGGTACGTGCGCTCACTTGGGGTGCACAAGGATGTCCACCCACGGGGTGACTGCTCCCTGACCAGGCAGGCGGGGCTTGTGGCTCACCTGCAGAGGCCGTGCGTGGAGCCCGGCTCTGGCCTGGAGGAAGGCGGTGCTCCTTGCGTCCTGATGGGGCTGGGAGTGCAGCTCTGGCCTTGTGCGCGCTGAGCCCCACGCCCGCTGGCCTGTGGCCTCACTGGGACTGCACCTTCCTCGTGGTCGCCTCTGGCCCCATGGTTAGGCCTGAGCGACTCCCTCGGAGTCTCTGGGGCTGATGCTTGGCACCCTCTTTCCACGAAACGCTCTGGTTCCTGACCTGGGCGTGGTGCAGGTGCTTGTCAGCTGGAACCTGGGTGCCCCGCCTCCTGATGACGTCTCTTTCTGGGCAGAAAGCTCCGTTCAGGTCCCGCTCTGGCCGCCCTGTCGCTGCCCTCCACGCCGCCGAGGTTGGCCTCCTGTCCGCCTGGCACGCTCTTGTCGGGCCTCTTGGCCGTCCTGTTAATTGGATGTTAAGTAACTAGGGTGGAACAGAAGAGGAGCAGCGTGCTGCCCTGGGGCAGGCTTGGCCTGGAAACCGCCTGCTTGGCGACCGAGGGGAGGGAGGCAGGGCTCCCCAGACTGATAAGGAAGGTGGGTCTTTTCTTTCCTTCCTATCAGGTGTGACGCTCGAAGCTAACGCGTGTGCGTGCTTGGGCGAGCAGGCTGGCACCGGAGGTTGGAAGGGCTCGGGGTGGCGGGCAGGGTGGCGGGTGTATGCCCGAGGCACGGGGGCCGGGGCTGTGGCCAGGGTCGGGCGGCAGGAGGGAGCGTGGGTTCTGGGCCTGGCGCTGTGTCTGGTGGCTTCCCTGCTGGCTGAGGCTCAGAGAGACATCCCCGGGGCCCCAGGGCCTCGCCTCGTTTCTGGGTGTGTGGGGCATGGTGCGGGCACCACCCCCGGCCTCTGAGGCTTCCAGGGCAGCCTCTGGGCTCGCTGTTTCTTAGGAAGGCACGGCCTGCCCTGGCGGCCGGGGACGTGCCTGAGTCTGCTGCTCTGACGCTCTGATCTGTCCAGCTGGTGCCTCCTGCGGGGGCTGGTGGGGCCTTCGTGGTGCCCTGAGCCGACCCTCCCCCACTGCGGATGCCGCTGGGGTGCCGGAGAGCTGGCTCCGGAGACGCCTGGTGATGGCGGTGAGTGCAGAGCGCTGGCAGCTCCAGCCCCATCCCCCCGCCCCCCAGGTTCTAAAGCACCAGCTGCCCGGCTCAGGGTGTCTTCTGGAACTTCCTAGGGTGGCCTGATGGCGCGTCCGGGGCCTTCACAGCTGGAACCCCCGTGGGGCTCACGGGTGACAGACACTGGGCCCGCCCTCCGGTCTTGACACACTGGAAAGGTTGGCCAGGAGGAACGTGTCAGGGAACAAAAGTCCTTTCTGCCTTCCTTCCTCTGCTTCGAGGGACCCGTGTCTGTCACGTAGAGGTCTGGGACACAGCGGCTGGGTCGGTTTTCTTCTTCGCAGCCCTGTCCTCAGTCAGGATGTTCTTGGAATCATAAAACCTGACAGAGATGATGAAGTGCATGGGGGTTTTCAGAAGCGGTCCCCGTGTCCTGAGGCGTGTGTTCTGCGTGGACGTTGAACGATTGGAGGCCTAACCACAGAGAAAGAAGGAGAAACTAACTCAGACACGGTTTGCAGAGATTGTTTGCTCGTAATACACGGCTCTTTAAGCTGTGCACGCGGGGGAGTGCTGCTGGAAGTTGAGAACTGGGAACATTCAGATCGGTTTTTCCTTTATTTGTCCAGCGTACTCTTTGCGATGCTCTTATTTGGATTAAAATGCCAGTGATTTCTTGACTCGGCCACCAACCCGGAGTTTACACGGGGGTTAATTACCGTTCAGAAGCTCGTGGCGCGCGGAGCTGGGTGAGGGAGTCACGCTGTGTTTATTTTTGGTGTTTGTTGGTGGCAGGTGTCTGGAAGCTGTACTTTGCATGTGGACATCATTGGGGTTCAGTCAGTTGGCAATTGTCGGGATTGGGGGAGGACTTGGGCCCAGAAGCTGCAAAGGGACTGAAACTTTTCTGATTCAGGAATGTGGGCCACACAGGGCAGGTGCCGGGATCTAGAAATCCGGCCGTGGGGGTGTGGCCCCCCCTTCTCTCTCTGCCCTTTTCTCTGGATGACCTCAAGGGGGAGGTAAGGAAAGGGACTCAAACCTCTGTCACTGACTGATGGGGCCAGAGTCTCCGTGGCCCTCTGTCCACGTGCTGGTCTGTTTAAGGCTCTGGTTGGCTCAGGTCTGGCCAGAAATGAATGCAACATCCTTCTTCAGACCATGGATGTGTTTTACCGAGCTTTTGGTTGCCTTTTGTGGGAAGCAAAAGCAAGATTCTTTGAAAGCCCAAAGGGTTGGACAGATGGACTCAGGGTCTGTCTGGTTCGTGATCACGGTACACGCAGACCCTGTCCCGTGTGTGGCGGCGCCTGCGCGCTCGCCACGTGCAAGGAAGTCCGGAGTGCGCACACGCCAGGCCACGCCGCACGCGTCTGCAGAGACGGGTCCACCGCTCAAGGTTTCACTGCCTGCTTTCAGAACGCCCGTGTGCTGTTTCATTTTCATACGAGTACAATTTGGGAAATCGACTTTCCTGATGAAGAATAAAGGTGGTTTTAGATAAACTTTACCAGTGTAACCGCTTTTCAGTGCGCAGTTCAGTGGCATTAAGTACACTCACGCTGTTGGCAGCCGTTCCTGCCTTCCCATCTCCAAAGTGAGCCTCTGCACCCACTCACTAAACGCTGGCTCCCCGCCCCCTCTCCCCCGGCCCCGGCACCACCGTTCTCCTTTCTGTCTCTGTGACTTTGACTCTTCCAGGCACCTCAGACAAATGGAATTGCATAGTATTGCCCTTTCGTATCCAGCTAAAAGCAAAGGTGTTTTTAAAACCATTTGAGTCAAATTGATGCTGTCCTTTTCACTCTGTTTTTCTGTATATTTTACATTATTTTACAGGAAAAATGGCAATTTTGGTCTACAGGTGTATGAGTTTTGATGTGTGTTGCTGTTTCCGAAATGTTTGGTAGAATTCGCTGGTAAAACCATCCGGGCCTGGAGATGTTTTTTTCAAAGGGGTTTTTAGCCATGGATTCTGTTATTTTAGTGTTGTTCAGGTCGTCTGTTCCATCGTGGCGCACTGTGGCGGTTTGTGGTGGTTGACAGGCTGGACCATTCCCTCTGGGCTGGGGGTTTACTTGCACCGTTGTCCGTGGCATTCCCCCCTTTTATCCATTCCTGTCTCTGGGGTCTGCAGTGGCCACACCTGTCCCTCCTGACACTGGAGCTGGGAATGCGTCAGACCTGGTGTCTGAGAGGCAGCCTTTGCTGGGAATGGGGCCAGCATCCCAGCCGAAGGCTTTGCCCCGTCTCCCTGGGCTGGGTTCCCTCGGGGCCCTGGGTGTCTGGGGGGAGTAGCAAATGAGGTGTGTTCGGAGGAACATTGAGGCTTGTAAGCCGCTGGGGAAACATTTGGTGCCCAGGGGGGGAAAGTTGACACGCGGCCCCCCCAGCGACCTGCACGTGTTCACGTGTCTCCAGATGTGTCAGTTTGCCGCCGGGGAGCCGTCCCACACGGGGGACTCGCCCTAAAGGGTGGGAGAGACTCTCACCTTGTTTATGACATGTAAGGGGACTGTTCCGAGCGGTGTGTCTGCGGCACTGGCTGATGCGTACTTCATCTGTTTCTAGTCGAGGCCGCAGATTGGGTTACTTTGGAAACCAGGTGAAACAAGGCCTCTGGAGGGTGTGTCGCCGTCAGAGGCCGAAGCCGAGACTGGGTGGGGGGGGTTATTTGCTGGGACGGAAGGTGGCTGACGATGCACCAGACGTTGTCTTCCTTCATCACGAATCCTTAAGGAGACGTTTTTGGAAGGACAGAGCTGTGGGGGGGTGGGCTGCTGTGACGGTGCCGTGGACCGGGCGGCTCGTCGGCTCGTTGTAACCGAGCAGGACCCTGAGGGGCTTCCAGGGTCAGGCCCCTCCCCGTGTCCTCTGCGGGAGCTCCTCCTGAAGCGCCAGGTAATCGTGTCTCGTGTACATTTCCTGAGTGTTTCAGATGCTGAAAACCACCACCAAAGGGAAGAAATTAACTACTTGACGATCCAGAACACGTGGCCCCCAGTCCTTCTGATGCCGGAGGGTTGATAGTGTTGACAGCCCTGTTCCCTTGACATCAACCAATCAGAGAACTGTGCACGAACTGACCACATACCCTGCCACCTTCTTCCCTTACTTGACCTTTAAATATGCTTTGCTGACGCCCTTTGGGGAGTTTGGGGTTTTCTTGGGCGGGAGCCACCCCGTCCTCCTTGCTCGGCCCTGCAGTAAACCTTTCTCTGCTCCAAACTCCGATGTTTCAGTTTTTTGGCCCAACGGTGCTGCAGGCAGACAAACTTACTTTTGGTAACATTACGGGGCCCAGACATTTATTTCTCATGCTCTGGGGACTAGACACCTGAGATCCGCGTGCCGCAGGGTTCAGGCCCTGGACTTCTCACTGGGTCCTCACGCAGCAGCAGGGGCGAGGGAGCGCCCCGGGGCCTCCTTTGTAAGGGCGCTAATCCCGTTCAGGAGGGCTCCACTCTCGTGCCCTGCCCACCTCCCCGAGCCCCCCCTCCCGATACCGTCACACTGGGGGGCAGGATTTAGCACCTGAATTTGGGGGGGACACTGACGTTCAGGCCATCCTGACTCTGATATCTGACATCTTCCTAAGCGAGGGGAAGGGTCAGAGTTGTTTAGTCATTCATCACGCAAGATTAATTTTGCTCCATTTAATTAAAAAACCTGTGTCACATGGGGCTTTAGGATGAGCCAGAGAAAGAAAATAGGTTTTTGCAAAAGCAGAAGGGTTTGGAAATACCTGTTACAAGCAGAGTGGAGCTCCGCCCTGCGCAGACCCCGGCGTGGTTGTGGGGAGCAGAGTTTTCCTAATGATGGCGTGTGCTTTGGATGGCCGGGCCTGGCGCGGCGGTCACCCTGGACTGGTCACTGGGCCACGGTCCTGTGGCAGCCCAGTCTGTCCTGCTGCTGCTCGTCTGCCGCAGGCTGTGGCCGGCCAGGGGAATCCAGGTGAGGGGCCGCCGGGGCAGCTCAGGTGTGGAGAGGGCTGTTTCCAGATGGGGGATGTGGGGTGGGTCCTAGCCTTGCAGAAATTGTAACTCTCGCAGGTGTGATTCCCCCCTTAACATAAAAGCAGCACGTGTTACTGTAGGAAGTACGGAAAGGAGGGGAATTAAAAGCAGCCCGTCCACCAGAGAGAGTCTGGGTCTACATCCTTGTAACGCTTGCAGCCCTAGCCTCCTTCGGGGCTGAGTTGTAGGAGCCGAACTGCTAGCATGGTGCCTTGGGCAGGGCGGGGGTCGCCCCGCGGGGGGTCACAAAGCCACCGGAGCTCTGAGGTCTCAGAAGATTGGCAGCCAGGCTGGGAGGAGGTAAAGTGCGTGGAGCCCCCCACCCCATGAAGTTCCGGCGTCCTTGTCCCCGTGTCTGCAGGCGCGGGGTGTGGGTGGAGGGGTGTGGGTGGAGGGAGGAATGCGCATTCCTTTTCCCTGGGAGTTTTCAGCTCTGACCGCTAGGAAGGGGAGGCCCCTGTTAGTCCTCACCTCTGCTGTCAGCTCTGCAGATAATCATT
Organism: Camelus ferus; assembly: GCF_009834535.1. Classification (NCBI taxonomy): domain Eukaryota; kingdom Metazoa; phylum Chordata; class Mammalia; order Artiodactyla; family Camelidae; genus Camelus; species Camelus ferus. Next base: position 18,189,794 of record NC_045726.1, read on the forward strand.
CAGGGTTTTCCAGGAGTTTGGTGACATTTTAGCATCTGTTCTGATTGTTTGTAAAAGAGTTACGAAACCCTCGCTGGGCCATGCCTTCTGGAGCCGGGGGCTGAGGACCTCGTTCCGTAGGAGCGGGAGGACAGCGGACGTGGAGCCGCAGCCTCGCAGAGGGTCCGGTAACTGACATGGCTCTCGTGTGTCATCGTCCTGGGAGCCCAGACAGGAGTCCCTGAGGCCGGTGGCCACCTCCCTGGGCTTCACGCGGAAACAGAACTCACCCGAAAACACCGACGGTCAGGAGCGCTCGCGCTGCCGTGCGCTGTCCGGGGACGGGTCACGTGGGTGTGGATCACTGCACACTCATCGCCGTGCGCGCCTCTGACCAGCCCCACCGTGAGACAGACGTTTCCCGAGCGTGGCCTCGTGCGGACGGAAGCACGTGCGCGCTCGGCGCGGCACCGCGTGTGTTCCGTGCAGAGGGAACCTCAGAGTCCCTGGGTGCCCTCTCCGGTAAGCGTGTGCCCCTGGAGTGCGGTCAGGGCTCTGGCCTGTGAGGCATGGTCCGCTTGGCATCGGCGTGTCAGAGCAGGCTCGTGCAGGTGGGACGGGGTCTTGGGGGGTGCAGACTGGGGTGAACACATGTGGCTTCCAGAGCAGTGGTTTTTTGTTTTTTGTTTTTAGAGAAGGAGAAGGCCCTGAGGCAGCCCCCCCCCCCCGACATTAGGGGTTCCTAGAGATGCTCGAGGAACCCTGGAAAGAATTCCAGTTTGGCAGAAAGAAAAGGCGTTTCTGAAAGTGAATGGGCGTCCCCGTTACTTACTTCCAAGGCTCTGTGAGCCCAGAGCTAAGGGACCACGATGGTGTCCTGTTTGAGTCAGGGGAGTCCTGTTTTGTTCGTGTCCTTCAGCATTGTGTGTGTGGGCTCCGTTGGTGCTGGGAGCGTCCCTCAGCCTGGGAGGGGCTCCTGAGACACCGCAGGGCTCTCCCTGGACAGCGATGCCCCAGGACCTCCATCCCTTCCTCTCTGTCAGGGGCGAACCTCCAGCTCCCCGTTCCCCAGCTCTCCCGCCATCGCCCGCTTCCCTCTAGAGATGCAGGAGTCCCCTGGACATGACTTCACTCTGCATCTCACTGTGCACCGTTGCCGGGTCCCGAGCCCCCTTCCCTCCCAAATCTCACAGTTCTGCCCTCCCTTCGGTCCGCTTTGGACTTCCGAGTGAGCGGCCTTCGGGTGGAATGTGGGGGCCTCGGGCTCGTGGGTCGTGGTACAGCCCTCAGTTGTGCAGAACTGCCAGCCGTGCAGACCACCCTCGCTCTAGACGGGCAGACTGAATTCTGTGCAGTGGCCGAGCAGTTGATCTGCCACAGCAAAAGCCAGTTTTGTGCCGGTTGGAAATTCAATATTCCTTTATTCTGTATTTTTTAAATTGAGCTGAAGTTCACATAAAATTAACCACAGCACAGTGAGGAGCTCAGCGGCATTTAGCACGTTCACAGGTGCGTGCAGCCAGCCACCTGTGTCTGAGGCCTTTTCATCACCCCAGAAGGACCCCCGTGCCACCGAGCAGTCTCCCCCCCCCCCTCGGCCAACGCTGCATCATTTTGCGGTTCTTTGACTTCTCCTTTGAAGGCATTGTAGCACGTCTTGAGTACTGAGTTATTAAGTAACATTTTGAACACACAGTTGTTTTAATCTTTTAACGACCACGCGCCCCTTGGCTGAGCCGCCAGCCCTCCTTACCGGGCGGTGCTGGTCCCAGCGGCCTCCGGCGCCTCCTCCTGTCTGTCCTTCGTGGGATGTGGGCCAAAATCTGGTCACGGAGGGCGGGTGGGCGCTTCATGTGTGGAGTTCCCTGTCTTTTCTGTGTCAGAAGGCGGCTCTTCAGTGATACTTTGAAACGAAATCCTCTTCCTGGGCTGGTGCTGTGCGGCCTGCCGGGCCGGTCAGCGTGTACTGGTCAGTTATCATCTGTCCGGTGCGGTGTGGAGTGAGCCACGTGTTCACAGCTGTGGAGCGGGCGCAGGGCCAAGGGCAGACACACACTGAGTTAAGGAAAGGAGCCGGTGCCAGCGGGCTTGCGCGGTAATTCGTGAGCATGAGCAGAGAGCAGGACCCTCACCCACGGAGTGTAACGGCCAGGACTCGACCAGGCCTGTTCCGGGGGGGGGCCGAGGCCGCCCTGGCACCCCGGGTTCCCAGCAGACCTGCAGCACAGCCTCCCCGTGTGAAGGCTGACCCTGGCCCCCAGCGAGGCCAGGCTCCCTCGTGGGGCGCTCACTCTGGTGACCCTGGCTTTTCCCCCTCCCTCAGCACGTGGGGAGAGGCCTCTCCCTGCTGCCGAAACCAACCACAGTGGGCAGGTGGCTGTGACCTTGAGCAGAAAGAAGAAGGTCAAGACTTGATCGGGGAAATCCCCCGCGTAGCCCTGCTGAACAGAGACGAACCCCAGTCCACCAAGAGGACTGGACTGTCGGGTGAAGGACGGCTGCTGTCAGGATCTGCAGCTCAGGAGGGGCCGCTGGTGCCTTTGGAAATGGCCACGGACAGTGTTCAGTTCAGGGTGTTGCTGGCCTGTGGTTTTGAATGATCGGCTTTTCTTGTTTCCTGCCAACTGGTACGTGGGTGCACTCTCCTTCAGATTTAAGGCATTCCATCGGGGTACAAAGGAAGGCCTACCTTGTGGAGGAAACAGCTCTCGGATCACAGGGGTCCGCAGCGTCTCCACGTCCTGTCGGTGGTTGCCTGTTGATGGACACATCAGTGTTGTCATGAGGGGAGAGTCGGGACCCCTTCCCTCAGAGTCCCCACACGTCTGCAGAAACCAGCTTTGCAGGTTTTCCCATCGTAAATGACATTCGTGAATGATCTTAATTTGCGAGGAATTATGGCACCGTATCAGAGTTTTGGAGGGAAGGGAGTGGGATGTCCCAGCACCTGCATTCATGAGAAACCAGGTTCAGGGATTCAAGCCCAGTGGTGCTGGCTGATTTCTACGCATTTCCCTTTGGCTACGCAGACGATGTCCCAGGTGGGGCGTGTGTGGTCCCAGCAGAGCCCGAGGATGTCCTTTCCTGACCCAGTCCGAGTTTAATCAGCTGCCGGGAAGAGCGATTTGCTGAAACACACCCTCCCTTTCTGTTAGATCTGATCCACTAATTCACGTGTCGCTGAAGAAACGCTGATCCCAGACTCACCCAGGACTCTCTGGGGTGTAGACACCGTGGTTTCTGCCCCTGTGCCTCTGCCCAGGGTGGGAGGGAACTCAGATGAAGGCTGTGCTTTGGGGTTTGTCCTTGATGGTCTCCTCGTGTGTCGACGTGCCTCCCGCTCCCTCCCTAGTGGGCCGAGGAGCTGCGTGTTGACTCAGAACCGCAGTGTCTGCCCAGGGCCGTGTGTCCAGGGCGACGCAGGCCCGCTCTCCGGTGCGGTCTGGTCCTTTCTATGACGGCACGTGTTGCATCCTGTCTCTGGGAACGTCTTAGTGTTAGGCTGGTGAGCGTCCGCTGGACGAGACCTTCTCTGTGTGGGTGCCCGTCCCAGCTCCTCCCCCTCACGCGTAGCCAGACAGCGGGGGGGGGGGGGCTCACCCCGCCTCACCACCGCTGAGCCTTAGCGCTTTCCCTTTGTCAGTTCTGTGGGGGGAGAAGGACATCTTGTGTTCATTTGCATTTTTCTGACTACCAGCGAGAGGAACATTTCATTTCACACATTTGGTTGCAGCATGATTAGAGAGTCTTGTATTTTTTTTTTTTTTGGTTCGTTTTTTGTATTATTTTTTTTTTTTTTGTAGGGAGAGGTAAGTATGTTTTTCTTTTAATGGAAGCACTGGGGATTGAAGCCAGGACCTCGTGCGTGCTAAGCGTGCGCTCTACCTCTGAGCTACGCCCTCCCGCCGAGAAGGGAGTCTTCAGCCTTCAGGAGCGCGGTGAGCAGCTCAGGGGCGCGCCCCCGGAGCACGAGGGCCAGCGTGTGGTGGTGGTGGTGGTGGTGGGCAGCGCCCCCGCCAGGCGTTTGTCTCCCTGCAGGGGCGTGGGGAGCAGGGGTCCTGGAACGCTGTGTGTCATGCTTCTGATGGCTCTCGGAGCCCTGCCCGCCTTTGGAGGGGTGTCGGCTTAAGCAGAAGGTCCCGTGTGCGGTGTTTGATGCCTCCAAGGAAGGGCTGGGTTTTCCTCAGTGTGGGGGACACTGGGCGTGTGTGAGGGCTGGGGTCTTCCTTTGACGTTGCTCCCCCCGTCTCTCTTGCCCGCCTGAACTGCCCCTGAACTGGAGGGACCGTACAGAACCTTGTGAGGCCTCACGGTGGTGGAAGCCAGAGGTCTCAACTCTCCATCAGGCCCACGTGCTCTGGGCTTCAAGTCGTTTGCGATCAGTTGTCAAACGGAAAAGGATACCAGACTCAGGAAGAAGAGGCTCTGTCAGGAGGGATTCCTGTGGGGGAGCCGGGAGGGGACTTCTGCGGTGGAGAGACCTGTGACCGTGAAATCACCAGGCACGTTAGGGGTCAGGGAAACGGGTTTTCCTTTGCAGGGTGGCGTAGACAAGGCTGAGGACCCGGGTGTGCGGCAGCGGGTGGAGGAGTAGAGTGAGCGGATGGTGGATCGGAGGGTGTGCCCCCCAAGGCCGGCTGTTCTCAGGGGGGCCGTCCGAGGGGCTCAGCCTGGCGGTGGGAGGAGGGAGGTCTGGAAGGGAGGAGCTGGACCCGAGTTGGGTAACACGTGTTTTGTTCCGATTGATCTGTGAGGAGGCACAGGGTGGAACTCGGGGGCCTGTGTCTCGCACTGCCCTGGGTGAGCGGGGGCTTCTGTCTTGTCCGACTCACGTGCAGGGAGCCCTTTCGGGATCACAGAGGGAGGTCCACCCGCCGATCGCAGGGCCAGTGCAGGCGAGGCTGCCGGGCTGAGCTCTGCAGGGAGCGGGTCTGTCTTGGTGGTGGCCGTGCAGCTGCCGGGCTGTGGGCTGTAGCCACCTGGGCGCCGAAAACGCAGCCGGGCCGCCCAGCCGGGCCTTTTCCCACGGGGACCTGCTTCCAGGGAAGGCGCGTGGGCTGGGCCGTGACGATGGGAAGGGCGTAGTCGCATGCAGGAGTGGCTCCGGGGACAGAGGGCCGGCGCGGGGCCGCTGGCCATCGGCAGGGTCGCTGCGCGGGGGGCTGGGTGGGGGCTCCGGGCGCCCCCGGGACAAGGCCGGGAGCCTGGGGAAGGAAGGAGCCCTGAGCCTCGTTGCTGGGGGATGCTTCGCAGGCCTGCTCTGCTTTAAGGTGGTTCAAAACCCTCACAAATTCCGGGACGTTTTTGGCTTCTTCCTTCCTTGTGTTGACTCTCCCCTTCCTCCACCCCCTCCCCCCTTCCTCTTTCCCTGATTTTGGTTTTTACGTCCGTAATTCATCATAAAACGTAAACATTGTGGAAACACGAAGCTTGAGCAGCAACAGTTCGCTCCCACAGTGACCCTGACGGAGGGACCCGTTTGGAAGCTGTGTTGCTGTAACGTCACCGCCACTCACCCCGTGGCCGGCCAGGCCTGACCCAGCCCCGCTCCCCCGGCACCCCCGGCGCTCACACTCAGAGTCCGTGCGCCACGTGAACCCGGGGCAAGGGGGGTGGCCTGGATGGAATCGGGGCGCAGGTGACACTCTTTGCTCCAGTTCATTCGGATGCTGCGTCTGGGCTCACCTGGCCAGGTGAGCTGCGCCCCGTGACTGAGCCCCGGGGGCCCGTGGGGCATGTGTGTGTGCGTGCGCGTGTAGGAGGGAGGGTGAGGGCTTCTGGCTCACGTTTGCTCTGCTAACACGCCCCCTCTTCTCACTCTGTCTCAGGCTCTGCCGTCAGCAGACGCCGGGAAGGAGCCGCACCCCCGTTGCTGAAATGTTCGACGACACCGATCATCAGGTAGGGGATGACAGCCGCCTGCAGAGAGTGGTTCTTTTTAGAAGCGGCTCCTGAGCAGGGCCTGTCAGAGGTGGCCAGCCAGCGGCCTCCTCTGCTTGGCGCGCCCGCGGTGGAGGGCGGGCGTGGGAGGGCGTCGCTGCCCCGCGTGGCCAGGGCAGGGGGAGGGCTGCGGGGGCCGGGCTGAGGGTGCGGGCCCGGGGATGGCCCAGGGCTCCCTGGCAGGAGGGGACGGGCCAGGCTGCAGAGGGGCCCGCCGCCCAGCGTCAGCGGGACTGCTGGCTCGGGGCCTCCCGGCGTTCCCTCTGTCGCCGCCCTGGGTGCCGCTCCCCTGCATGGGCTCACGGCCCGGGTCCTCCAGCCTCACTCCCTGGCACGCAGACCTAAACCGGGGTGTGGAGCTTCGGTTCCTGCCGTGGCCCTGGAGGGGCGGTCTGCGGCTCAGGGGCCGCCCCGGACACGGCTTGAGTTTCCATCACATTAACTTGCTCTGATTGAGCCGGGAGAGAAGAGGCTTCAGAGGGAGCCATCCTGTCTGTTTGGGCCTGAGAATAAGCTTCTAGAAGAGCTAGGAAACTGAGCAGGAGCCATGCTGGCAGCTCTGGACGCGGCGGGGGAGCAGGGTGGCGGGAGGGTCAGGTCCAGCCCTGTCGGGCACCCTGCGACCTGGAGGGGCTTGCACGGCCGCTCGACCCGCAGGTGTCGCTGCGTGTCCCGGACGAGGCCTCCCTTCACTGTCTGTCCAGTCGTGCTTGCGTTAGAGGGAGCTTCCCGGAGCGGCTTTTACATTCAGCGTGTGGGACGTTCACATTCCCACTGGACTGTTCTCAGCGGGGGCGCTCCGGGTTCGGTCCCCGTGCTCCTGGCTCTGCCCTGACTCCTCGGCCCTGGAACCTCCCCCCCCCCCCCCAGCCATGGTAGGAACCTCCCCCTGGCCTCACCTTTCACGTTATAAACAGTCCGCTTACAGAAGACGATTGAAAGGCTGAGGATGATTGAATAATAGTCTGCAGCTTGCACTGAAGTGAGGGAACCACTCATTTCAGGATTCAAATGCCAGTTTGAAGTAGCTCACAGGGAACTGTCACATCGGTGGGTTCTTCATGTGAGGACGCAGCAGGCGTGTCCTTCCGTTGCCGCTGCAGGCCGTCCGTCCGTCCGTCCGTCTGTCTCTGTGGTGAGAGTCCTGGGATGTGCCGTGAACCAAGCTCAGCCTCTGTGAGGAGCTGCCTGCTGGGATCGTGCGTCCCCCGTGAGAGGAGGGCCAGGTGGCCCGGGAGGCCCGGCTTCGAGACGCGGGACCGCCGGGGGTGCTGGGGTGCCCTGCTGTGGGGCCGTCACGGGCCCACGGGCTTCCCCGCGTCCCGGAGCAGGCGGGCCCGGCGGCCTCCCAGGGTGGGGTTCAGGACGTGGGTGTCTGCCTGCGGGGACGATTTTGTGTCTCACCTGCGATTCCTTCCCCTCAGGCCCGAGCCCTTCAACCCGACGGTCTTGCTTATAGGGAGGTCTTGAGTGGAGAGAGCGAGTTGCTCTGCGTGCTTGTGCTCTGCTGCAGTCTGGGCGTGCAGTCCCGCGGCCTGAGTCCTAACCAGCCGTGCCGCGTGCTGCCCGGGTACCGGGGTGGCCCCCGGAGGTGAGGGGCTCCGCAGATGTGAGATAGGCCTGTCGGCACGAGGGGTGCTTTACTTTTAGCAAGTGGCATTCAGCGTCTTGCAGAGCTGGGAGTGGGACAACCGTGGATGTGAGTGACACTGAAACGGGAGCCAATTACTTCTACAGGTGTCAGAGGCCAGGGAGGGTGTCTTTGGTCTCCTGTGTGCAGCCCTGGGAGGCTGTCCCATCACCCCTAAGGGCATCCAGGTCTCGCGGGTGCTGCTCCAACTCATGGTGAGTGGCCTGAGCTTGATTCTCTGAAGACCGGCCTGAGGGACTGAAACTAACTCGGTAATGTAAAAACGGCACGTGGCTGGCTCTACCCTAATGCTGGTCCCTGCATGGAATGAGCCCGAACGCGTCCTCTCTAGGCCCACGGTGCAGATTGCATGGCAGGGACAGCAGGCCGCCGACAAGGAGGCACGTTAGAACGGTGTGTCCGAAAGCCACTGTGACATGTCGGAGAGCCTGAGGGCCGGGGCCCAGCCCCGCTCAGTCTCTACTGAGAAGCCGCCCGTGGATGCTGGTGCTCCACCCGTCCTGCTGAGGACGGGGCTCCGAGGAGCCAGGACTGAGGTGGACAGAGGGCTGCATCTGGGACCTCCCTCCCTCCCCGCCGCTCACCTCTGATCGTGCAGGGTCCCTTTATGGTGACCGGAAGCCTCCAAACTGTCAGCCACGCCTGGCCCACGTTGTCCAGTGCCGCGGCTGACACCGCACGGGCCGAGGAGGGCTCCACGTGTGGCCGGCATTTATACACAGCAGGCTGTGAGGACCTGGGGATGTCCTGTCCGTGTCTATGTATTATATGGGGGGTGGTTTCGGGGGGGGTTTAGATAATTACGTTCATGTATTTATTTTTACTGGAGGTGCTGGGGACTGAACCCGGGACCTCATGCACGCTGGGCACGCACTCTTCCCGAGCTGCACCCTCCCCTACGCACGTCAGTGGATTAATTATGCGTTGACTCGATTGTGCTCTGGGTGTGTGTTGGGTTAACTGACGCATTCTATTAACACCACCCTCAGCTGTTTGCTTTCCCTCGCAGTGTGACTGGTAGGCTCGCCTGAAACCGCGCACGTGGCTCCGTGTGCAGCCCGGCAGGTGTGTCTGTGGAAGGCACGGGGCTGGACCGCTCTGCGGCGCCCTCTGCGTTTGGGTCCCCTCCTGTCACCGCCGGCCCGCAGGCTGGGAGGCGCAGACGAGGAACAGGAGAATCGGGCTTTGAGGACGCCTTGAAGCCAGCTCTGAGCACTGTTGTTTCTGCATTTCTGCCGACAGTCCCAGGGGCCGCCGGGCCTCATCCGGGAAGTGGATTCCATGCTCAGAGCACATTTCCCCGCGCGGGGAGCCCACCCTCCGCTTCGGTGAGCACGCTGCTGCCCCGAAAGGCCCTCCCGGCGCCCTGCTGTCCGGGCGGCCCCTTATCTGGGCTTCCGTCTCCCTGTTTTCTGTGGATACAGAAATGTGCGGTGCGTCCGGCCTGATCGTCGCCTTCTAGCTGTGTCGTGTGCCCACTGGTGGGCCTGCCGAGCCTGCGAATCGGCGATGGCTTTGATGGACTGCTGCCGGGGGTCTGGCGGGAGGAGGGACCACCGTCTCCCCCTCTCCCGCCCCTGGAAGTCCTGCTGGCGAGCTGCTGAATGGGGGCTGCCGTTTGAGCAGCTGCGGGACACGTGGCCTGAGTCCGGGAGAGACCCGCAGGCCTTCCCACATCTGGCTGGGCTATTTATATCCCACAAAGGCCTGTTTTCTCTGGAAAGAGTGGGCATGTGGCGATGCTGTCATGTGCACGGGTGAAGCCAGTGAAACAAGCCTTTCAGTAAATGGCTTTCTGCTGCGTCCGGCAGGTTTTCCTCGCACACACAGGCCTCGGGGCTCCACACCTGCCCGGCGCTGCTGCGCGTGTGGTCCCTAGGGGGCCCCGCTCCTGCCTTGGGACAGCAGGCCTGGCTCTCCCGTGACACCTGGGGAGGGACAGGTCCCCCGGGGGCCCTCACCCCAACAGTGTTCTTTTTTTTTTTAACTTTTTTTTATTGACTTATAGTCAGTTTACAACATGTCAAATTCCAGTGTAGAGCACAATTTCTCAGTTATACATGAACATACACATACTCATTGCCACATTCCTTTCTCTGTGAGCTACCACCAGATCTTGTATATACTTCCCTGTGCTGTACAGTATAATCTTGTTTATCTATTCTACATTTTGAAATCCCATCTGTCCCTTCCCACCTCCCTCCCTCTGGCAACCACAAGTTTGTATCTATGTCTATGAGTCTGTTTCTGTTTTGTATTTATGTCCTTTTTTTTTTTTAGATTCCACATATAAGCGATCTCATATAGTATTTTTCTTTCTCTTTCTGGCTTACTTCACTTAGAATGACATTCTCCAGGGACATCCATGTTGCTGCAAATGGCGTTATGTTGTCAGTTTTTATGGCCGAGTAGTATTCCGTTGTATAAATATACGACATCTTCTTTATCCAGTCATCTGTTGGTGGACATTTGGGCTGTTTCCATGTCTTGGCTATTGTAAATAGTGCTGCTATGAACATTGGGGTGCAGGTGTCATCCTGAAGTAGGGCTCCTTCTGGATACAAGCCCAGGAGCAGGATTCCTGGGTCATACGGTAAGTCTATTCCTAGTCCTTTGAGGAATCTCCATACTGTTTCCCACAGTGGCTGCACCAAACTGCTTTCCCACCAGCAGTGCAGGAGGGTTCCCTTTTCTCCACAGCCTCTCCAGCATTTGTCATTTGTGGAAACCCAACAGTGTTCTGAACTCCTGAGCTGTGCTTGGCACACTCTGGGCACCAGACCTTCCACAGTGGAGAAAGCATTCTAGTTGGCAAGAGGGACCACAGACAGGATCAGTATGTCAGATATGAGGGGGGAGATGGTGGTGGGTGCAAAGAAGAGAAATCGAGCAGAGAACGGGTCCTGGGAGGGCTTTGCTGAGAAGAGGCAATTGGTTAAGAAAAGCCAAGAACTGGGCTGGGTTTGGGGAAGAGTGTTCCAGGCAGAGGGAACAGCAGGTGCAAAGGCCCTGAGGCAGAAGTGTGCCTCAGGTGTCGAGGAAGGGCAGGTGAGAGGAGACGAGGTAGGTAGATGGTGAGCTTATCAACACTCAGGGATGCTGAGATGGGAGCCCTGGGAGCTAAGGGTTTGGATGGGACTGCAGGGCTTCTGGGGAGAATGGACCCTGGGGGGTAGGACAGGGTACCCTGTTAGGCGGCTGTGAGGTGAACCGGGAAGAGCGGTGGTGGCTTGGGCCAGAGTGTAGCATGGTGGTGGGAGCATGGCCTGACGGGCGTTGATCTGGAGGTGGAGTTAAGGGGACTTGCCGCCAGGTTGGCTCTGGGGTGGGGTGGGTACCGAGGATGCACTGACGTTTTGACTGAGCAACTGGAAGGATGGGGGGTGCACTTCCCCCCGGGCCATCTGGGAGGCATCCCAGCCTTGGGAGGCGGGGAGTGAAGTTTGGGGACACGTGAAGTTGGCAGGGAGGGACCCCTGGGAGCCTACGCCGGGAGTCAGAAGCCGTCCAGGGAGTGGCCCCAAGGGATTGGGGCCAGCTGCAGCTCAGCACCGCGTCCTCCCAGGAGTAGACCCCCCTCCATGCGCGCGTCCGTCAGGTGAGGCTGGCCTGTGTGGGGCACCAGGATGGACCCGTGGGGTGAGGTGGCCCGTGATGGGAGACATGGACGGGTGGCTGGACGGGAAGGGAGAGGAAGTGGGTGGTGTGTGGAGATGAGAGTCTCGCCCCGCCGAGCCCCTTGGTGTGCTCTCGGTGGCTGGGCACCGGGGCGTCTGGAGCTGGGGGCGGGAGGGTGGCAGGAGTGTGGGTGAGGCAGAGCCCACGTGCCTGGCATGGCTGGCCTTTCAGATTCTGCACAGTGTGGTTTGGGGAGCCAGAGGTGGGTTTAGGAAGGAGATGCCTCCCTCTTTCTTTGCAAGCTGCGTACAAACACTCTTCACGCATCCATCGCCTCGTTTTGCTGCCTCGTTGGAAAGACATGGCTCCCCAGGGTCTTGGATGGTCCGTGCCTTGAGTCAAAGGGGTGCTCATTTTTGCAGGAAGGTTCTGCGGGCAGCAGTGTCCTCAGTAGAACCTGAGAGAGGACCAGCTGTGTTTGTTATGGAGTCGAGATCGTGTGTCTTTGTCTTCTTGGCCATGTTGGTGGTGGGGAAGGGCGTTAATTACTGACTGGTCGGTGTTCATTATGAATTTGGACCAGGTCCCACTTAGAGCCACTCACTCAGGCTGCAGGGTTAGTTTTTTTGTCCCTTGTAGTAGGCTGAAGAACAGCCCCTAAAGACGTCAGATTCCAGTCCCTGGAACCTCTTAGTGTCACCTTACCTAGAAACGGGATCATTGCAGATGTGATTCAGTTAAGAATCTTGCAGTGGGGTGGTGGTCCTGGGTTATCTGGTGGGCCCTCAATACCTTCACAGGTGTCCTTATGAGCGGGAGGCAGAGGAGATTGGGAAAGACAAGAGAAGAAGGGGGTGGGAAGATGGAAGCAGAGATGAGAGTGATGTGGGTGTGATGGCTAATTTTATTTGTCATCTTGGCAGTGGCATGGGGTGCCCAGGTCCTTGCTCAGACATGCTTCTGGGGGTGTCTGTGAGGGCGTTTCTGGATGAGATGAGCATTTGAATCTGTAGACGGAGTAAAGCAGATTGCCCTCCCCCGTGTGGGTGGGCCTCATCCAATCAGCTGAAGGCCTGACTTGAGCAGAAAGGAGGAGGACGGGAGAATTTCTTCTCTCTGCCTGGCTGTCTCTGAGCTGGGACGTTGGTCTTCTCCTGCCTTCAGATTCGGACTAGAGATGGAACTGGCGCCATCAGCTCTCCTGGGTCCAGCCTGCCAACTGCTGATCTCAGGACTCGGCAACCCTCATGATCACGTGATCTGATTCATTATAATAAATCTCTTGCTCTGTATACACACATCCTATTGATTCTGTTCCCCTGGGGACGCTGACTAATACAGTGGCCACAAACCAAGGAGTGCCAGAAGCCACCAGAAGCTGGAAGAGGCGAGGAAGGGTTCTCTCCTAGAGCCTCCGGAGGGAGCTCGGCCCTGCTGACACCGCACTTCAGCCCAGTGAAAGAAACTGACTGCAGACTTCTGGCCTCCAGAACCGTGAGAGCATAGATTTCTGTTGTTCTAAGCCACCCGGTTTATGGTCATTTGTTAGCACTGCCGCAGGAAAAGAACACAGCCAGTGTCAACAGTGCTACCGTAAACACCCCCGCCACACACACGGGCTGTCATTCAGGCGTGGACTTCAGGGAGTGGCCCTGCCGGTCAGGGTGTGTGTCTCATTGTCTTGTAGATTGTGCCGGATCACTTTCCAAAGCAGATCCGGCAGCCCGTCTCTCTTCCCTGTCGGGACGTGTGCATGCCCTGACCCCGCACGCTCTCGGCAGTGGGCGCGAGAGCATCCTTCTGGTGTTGGGATCTGAGAGGGCGGGGCTGCGGCTCTGTCAGTGACCTGTGTTCTCTTGAATCTGGTGAGTGCGGCGTCTGTGCTCGGCGCCCTCGCGGTTTGCCCTGCTCCGTCTGTGAATTGCCCATTTGTGCTCTGTGCCCATGTCGCTCGCAGGGTGTCTCTCGCTCCCTCGTCCATCTGAGGGGCTGCTTACTTGTCCCAGATGTTGATCCTCTTCTGCCTTGAAAGCATTTATTCCCAGATCTGTTATTGGCTAATTGCTTTTATGAATGTGCCATCTGCCATCGGGGTTAAATCTCTCTTCTCGTCTGTGACTTCTAGGGAGCCCTGTTTGTTAGGGAGATTCCACGGCTGTCTCTTGATTTCCTGCAGACGTTTTATTGTTTTGTGTACAAATTCTGCTCTTGAGCGTGTCTGAGATGCTTGTGCTTCGTGGAGGAAGGTGCCTGAGAAAGGGGGTGTCTGGGCTAATTTCCTTCCAGCGTGCCAGAGCTCGCTCTTCGGCAGTCCACGCCTTGACCAATGGCTTGAACTTCAGCTCTGTGCTGTACTGTGGTCTCGCGTCAGCTGGCTCCCTGCAGTGGTTCTCCATTCCGTCCCACTGACCCGTTTGTCTTCCACGTGCCAGCATCACGTGGGTAGCAGCTGTATGGAGGGTGTGTTTTGTGTCCACGTTTAAGTGTGTCTCGTGGCTCTGGGGCAGAGGAAGATTTGGGTGGATGGACGATGGGGCAGGGGGCAGGAAGTTCTGGTGGAGGTTGGAGGGAGGGGTCAGGTGAAAAAGGACCCAAAGACCATCATGTTAGGTAAAATGACTCCTCTGTGCATGCGGAATTTGGGAAGATTTTTCAGCAAGTGAAGTAGTGGCATCTAAGGAGTAAGGCACTGAACAGAGAACAGGCTTATCGTGGGGGTACTGAAAAGACAGCACGTTGCGCTGGCGCCGCCGTTGTGTCGGGGACTTGCCGGGACGTGGGTCTTCTCATGGCTTTGCGCACGGCGGGGTGCATGTGCCCTTGGCCTGCGCACCAGGCACCCTGTGTCTGACGGCTGCCCTCAGGCGCTCACACCTGGGCGCTGATTCAGGCCCTCTGGGCAGCAGCGCCCTGTGTCCCCCAGATGCCTCTGGCTCCCCGGAAGCCCCCTGTGCTCCCCCACATGCCTTCTGTGCGCAGGTTTCCACTGTGCTGCCCAAACTGGACCGGCCCCACCCCTGCACGGCAGGTGGGGATGTGCCTTGAGCTCCGTGCACCTCACCCCACACAGGACTGACTGCTGACAGACTCACATGAGGAAGCTGGGCCAGAGGAGGTGGGCGTGGGTGCCGCAGGCACGGGGCCGTCCTGTCACCCTGTGCCCCGCAGAGTCTTCCTCGGGCGGCTGCTGGCGGCCCAGCCTGCTTCACGGGTGGCAGCCATGGGCGGGTGGGGTTCGGGATGCGTTCTGCAGGGCAGGCTCGTTTGGCCCCCAGACACCTGTTTGACTGGAGGCTCTGCAGGAATAGCTGGACCTCACACGTCTGCTCTGCGGTCCATGGACCGTGAACTGGGAGCCTCCCTGGGGGAGAAGGATGGGGAACAGGCCGGGTGGGGAGGAGGGCGGAGGACGGAGAGCAGCTGGTGCTGCCGCAGGGGAGGGGTCTGCCCACGGTGAGGCGTGTTCCTCCTGGGTGACGCGGGTCCTCTAGACATGGGGTCCGGCTGCTTGTGACGGGCTGTGCTCGGGGTTTGCGGACGGTCCTAGCCGACTGCGGGCTGGGCCTGCCCTGGTGCTCGTGCACCAGGTCCCAGCACTGACCCAGGGTCGGTGCCTGGTGGTCTGACCTGCTCCCTTTACTGGGAAGGGGTGAGGGGGGGGCTGAGGACCAGGCCGTGCCGGGCCTTCGTGGGCCATAGCCCCGCATGAGTGGGTTTTGACAGGAGAGCTTGGGGGGTGGGGGCAGTGCTGATTCCTTGCCAGCCGCTAGGTGCCTGCGGACGTCAAAATCATTTGTCTTCCCAAATTTTACCTTGGACGCTGTCTTCCAGCCAGCAGAGTAGGTGCCCTGGCCAGGCAGCTGCTTCTGATGCTGCAGGTCGTGCTGGCGCCTGTCCCCACCCTGCTGCGAGTGCCCCACTCCTCTGGGTTTCGGCAGGCACTTGGCGTCCTTATAATTCCTCACGCGCTGCTGTGGCCCGCGAGATGGACGGTGTTCCTTGCAGAGACGTTCACATTTAACAGACACCAGGAGTTTGGAAGCGTGGAGCCACTCCGTCCGCGTCAGTCAGAGCCCAGAGGCGGTGGCCAGCATGGGTGGGGAGGACACGTGACAGGCTCCTGGTGCCCTGGCCGGTGAGGGGGCGTCAGTGAGGTGCCAGGTGAGCTGCATGTCCAGTGGGAAAGAGAGACGTTGAAACAGCCGTGGGCTGAGTGCCCCGGGCGGCACCTCGGTCACCCTGCAGCCGCCTCCTCCCTGCCGTCCCGGGTGACGGCCCCCTGTGCGGGTGGGCACGGCCAGCCCCCAGCCCGCTGTCCTGGCCGTGGGGCCTGGTGCTGCACTGCACGGTTGGACGGGATTGTAGTGGAAAACAGGAGGCGCTGGGCTGGTGTCGAGGCTGAAATGGCGAGAAGGACCCAGGGGTCGTGCGTGCAGGAAGCAGCCAGGACTGCGAGTCGGGCGAGGGGGCTGTCTGGGAGAAGGAGCCTGCGGGGCTGGGGGGTAGGGGGTTGCCCTCCCACCCCCCCTGCCTCTGGGCTCCCTGCGTCCCTCTTCGTGGCCGGGCGTCCTGACACAGCCTGGCTCCAGGCGCTGTGGCCAGAGCCCAGGGGCACCCTTTTGGTGTCAGTGCTCCGGCCACATCTCTTCTGGTTGTGGCCCTAATGCGCTGGGCTCTAGAGTCAGGACCTGTGGGTTCTCTGCCTGGAAACTCTCGTTTCCCTCAACTGGATGATGGCCCGTCTACCACGCATACCCCCTGAGAGGCCCCCAGGGTGGCCAGTCCCTGCACAGACCCCCTGAGAGCCCCCGTGGTGGTCTGTCTACCGTGGCCTCCTTTTTCCTGAGTGACCAGGGCCGTGTCACCCAGAGGGGCCTAGGCTGCATCTGCAGGTGCACCGACAGGAGAATTGTCACGCGGTGCCCTCGTGGGCTAAACATGGCTGAGTTAATGCTTAAAACTGATGCTAAGGTGCCGTGAGCCTGAACGTGCGTCGGTTGGTTTTCATTTGGCCGGAATTCGTGCGGTGGGTTCTCTGCTGCCTTTTTGGTAAAGGTACACGTATCTGTAAATAGGTTTTTAAAAATAGACATTTCTCTCGCGTTTCACCGTAAACCGCATCGACCGGTCGGTGCCTCCGGGGCCTGAGGTCCGGGGCGGCAGCGAAGGTGTTGAGGTCCGTCTGCCGAGCTCGTGGTGACTGGAGGAGCACCTTTGCAAGGGAAATGGATTCCGGTGTTGCGCCTCGTAGTTCGTGGATGGCAAGGGCTGCTGTTTGACACCCTTAGCCTCTGTTTGGTGCCTTACTCTTCCGGTGAAAGCTTTAACCACAGAAGTGTTGCCCCGGGTGTAGGCCTTTCTTTTAATGCTGCTGCCGCTTTAAGGAGACTTCCTCCGGAGCTCTCTGTCTTCACAGGCGGTTTACAGACCAGCGTGGCTTCCACTCTCGGCAGCCAGACCTTAAAGGATGCAAAGAAACTCTCTAATTTAGAACAGACAGTTCACATTGTATACATCTATGAAAACACCCTAAAATTGTGACGCATACAGCAGACTTTCTGAAAGGCTTAAAGTACGCAAGTTACGTGTAACTCTAGTCAGTGAGTGTGAAGAACTCGGCAGCGCGTTGCCTCCAAGCGTCTTTAAAGCCAGAGCGTCCTTGTCTCTCGTGAACGACAGGTGAATGTTTTCGTGATGCCGGTTTGACCGGAGCGGCTTTTAACTCAAGGTGGGACGGATTAATAGCTTCCCTAATTTCAGGAGCCCAGCTTTGTCAGTAGCTCAGGTCGCAGTCACCCGGCTCCCCTGGCCGTGTCGTCGTGCACACCTTCTTGGGCTTCTGATGAGAGCCGTCCCGCGGCCCTGGGAGGTTCTGGAAGTCCTCCCCGGGCGTCCCCAGGAGCCCACGTGAGCTCCAGCCATGGACGTCCCGCCTCCTCCTCCTTGTCTCCAAGCCCAGTGCTCAGGGTGCCGTCACCCAAGGCTCCGAGGCAGGGGAAGGTGCGAGAGGGCACCGGGACAGGGGCCTGGGGTCAGGTGGGTCCACTCCCTGCAGAGTCTGCCTGCCTCGCTCCTTGTCACCACCTCACCGCATCTCGCGCAGATTGACGCCCTCCCGCTGCCTCCGTGGGTCGCTAGGAACCGTCCAGTTAGAAGGAGCGAAGAGCATCGTGCTGGCAGCGGCCTGGGCGCCGGCTGTTCGGCAGGCGGGGTGGAGCTGGCCCTGGGTTGCTGTGTTTAAGGGATGTCAGCGTTGAGCTCTGGGACCAAGCAAGTTTCTGTGCTGCTGGAGCGGGGACCTCTGTCTGTCACTGGGTGCGGCCAGTCCCTGTCCAGCTATGACTGAGGCTTAGACACTCAGGGTGCGTGGCAGTCACCTGTGCCCACGCCACGTCCCAGCTTCCCTCATCACTGGACCTCTCAGCCAGGCCTCCAGCCTGGTCACCGTGCGACCAGAGGTGGACGCCGGGAGTCCGCGCCCGTTGTGGACGGCACACGTGGGTTAGCGCCCGCTGTCACCAGGCGCCGCGGCTTCCCAGGCCGGAGAGCCTGGATCGCACGAGGGAACCGTCGAGCTGCAGGTGCTGCTGCCCGCAGTGGGGGGAGTTTGGGGCTGGGGAGCTGGGTGCCGGTCGGAGGCCGTGTCTGGGAGGCTGAGCCCGTGCTGTCAGACTCGGGCCCGCCTCCCTGCCCGCTGCCCGGCTCCTCGCGTCTGCTCAGGACCAGGCGTGGGCGCCGCCATCTGCGCGCTGTGCCCCCTCCAGGCCCCGCAGGGCGGCTCGGTGCCCCCGCCCCACCACCCCTCACGGACGCTGAGTGACGGTCCCCGGGTTAGGCCCGTGGCGGGCAGTGTCAGGAGGCAGAAGAGACGCCCCTTGGCCCGCACGGCTTTCCGCGTTTGTCTCGCTCCCACCACCTCCCCGTTCGCCCTCACCGCCACGGTGCAGCCACCGCGACCAGATGCTCCGACTCTCCCTGTTTCCAAGGCTGGACCCTGACACCCGGGGGGGCCTAGGGGCTTGCCCAGGACCCTGCAGGAGAGCCTGGAGGAGGGGCAGCCCCTAGTCCTCGTCCTAGAGCCCTGAGGGCCTCGGTAACCGCGTGGCCGGGGCCTCTGTGACCCCCGGGCACCGAGGGGCCTGCCCCGGGCAGGAGCCCTCCTCCCTCCCCGCCCGGCTCTAAGGCGCCTTTCTCCTCGGGGGACCGGGGCTCCTCGGCCTGCCCCGCGCCCCTGAATGAGCCCACACAGGAGAACAGTCGGGCCCACATCGCGCACAGCCGGCCATTGAAAGGGACAGAATGGGGTCGGCGTGTCCCACTGCCCGAGGGAGGCTCACTGCGGGGCCTTGTCCCGCGGCTGAACGGCGCCTTGTTGTGGCCCGAGGGGGCCCAGCTGACCGTGGCCTGTCCCAGGGCCCCACGCAGGCTGCGCCCTGGAGACCCTGCGGTGGCAGGCCCGCCGGCGCCCTCGGCAGCAGAGCTCCCCGTGGGGATGGGGCGGCCGAGCCACACCGTGTCCTGAGCGCCGTCCCCTCCGTGGGGTCGGGGAGCCGGCTGGCGCACGCTCCCTGGAAGAGGTGAGGCCAGCTGGGCCGGGAGGCAGGGGCTTGGCTCTTCAGGGTTGGCTGCTAAGAGGCCCAGCATTTTCTTTCTTTTTCTTTCCAGATGGCACGACTTGTTAGTTTCCACTAGAAAAATCCAGAAGGATTTGTAAACTACTGGGTGGGAGGGTGTGCAAAGGTCAGAGTTGGATTTCTGCTCTGAGTGCCTGACCTGCGTGACCGGCCACCCTTCACGAGGACCAGAGGACTTTGTCTGTGAGACGTCCATCTGTCTGTCCCGCTGGTCAGCGAGGATCCAGGGCTGAGGCTGTGATGGGGGCGGGCGCACCGCTGGCTGGGGGGTGCTCCCTCCTGGTAGGCTTCCTGGGCAGCTGACTCAGTTCCCTGTGGCCATGTCACAGCACACGTGGACACGGGGCTGGACGCGGGGCTAGGAGAGTTCGCCACCTTCCTTTATTGTTTGGATTGCTTCGATCTCTCGGTTTCTCCTTTTCACGTGTGCTTGGTAAGAAGCAGGTGAAGGCATGGGCCCCAAGGGACCTGCCACCTGCAGGTATGACCGTGGGGGAAGGGGGTCACCAGGCCGGGCTGTCCAGGGGCTGGCAGCGGGCCGAGTGTGGGTGGAACCTGCAAGACTGGCTTCAAGGCCCTGGGGGTTTTGCACAAAGAAGCAGACGTAGTTACCATCCAGGGTCTTCCTTCTAATGTTTGTTGACTGAAATAAGTGCCCGACCTAAAAGTTGAGAGTTATGTTTTATCTGGCAGGAGGACTGGAGCCGGGATGACATCTGAGGGGCTGCTCCGAAGAGGTGGGAGGGAGCCAGGATGTACAGGAGCTTTTACAACAAAGACCAGCTAGTTGGAACATCAGAAGATTACTGTTAACTGGAGAAAAGCAGGCATCTCAAGCTAAAGAATTCAGTGCTTTTCTGTGTATGGGAGGGAGCAAATAAATGCCTGGGCTCATTGAAATCGTTCCTTTGACAAGCATCTAGTGATCCAGGGCCAGGGTCCTGTCCTTTCCCACCCTGAGTCCCCTCAGGGGGCACTGCTGGGGGGGGGCAGCAGAGGCCCGGCTGCCTGTTTGTCCGCATCCTGAGTTGGCTGATGACTTGAAGGCCACAGCATTCTATGTTTACTTACGTGGCTTGCAGTGCTTTTCGTTCACATGTAGTTTTGTCAAGTGAGGTGCACACCGGGTGCCGTGTCCATTAGGACTCAAGTGCGTGAGAGTCAGAGAACCGGGCAGGGCGTGTCCCTGGGGGCTGGCCCGGGGGAGAGGGCCGGAACCACGCCAGCAACTCGGCTGTGGCTGCTTGAAAAAGTGCCAGTGTTGAGGGGCTGCATAAAAAGAGACGGTGGCGGGAGAGTGCCCAGGCTGGGAACTGTGGAGGAGGAATTCCGAGGTTACAATTAACATCGAAATAGGGCTGTGAATGGGGGTGCTTGTAATCCTTCCAAAATTGGGGTAAAATTTGCATCTGAATGGCTTGATTGCCCTGGAATGTGTGGTTTCCTTCTTATTGTCCAGTTCCTATTAAAAGTCATTTGCATTTTTATTCAACCAGCATTCTTAAAATTAATGCTACCTTGCTGATTGCCCTAATCCTGACTTTTCCAGCGTGGATTTCCGAGTTGGCACCGCCCCCACTGTTGGCACCGCCCTCACAGAGCGTGCGGGAGTGGTGGTCTCCCCTCTCAGCCGCCTCCGTCCAGCACGGCACCTGGGTGGACTCTGAGCTCGCAAGTCTCTGGCTAACTCAGCCCTCAGAAGGCAGACGGGTTTTGTTTGGACTTCCCAGGATTAAAAAATTACATCTTAATTGCTTTCCAGCATCAAGAAATTGGGAGACCACTGAAAAATCTAGCTTTCTTCTGGAAGATAGATCAGGAGTTGTGCCCATATGGGGCCACATGACCGAACAGCAGTAGGGGTCTGCAGGAGGCAGAATGACAGTCCCTAAAGATGTCCGCATTCTGATCCCTGGAACCTGTGAATATGCTACTTTACATGGTAAAGGGACTTTGCAGGTGTGACTAAATTAAGGTTCTCGAGATGAGGAAATTATCGTTGTTTATCTGGGTAGGCCCTAAAATGTAATCACACGGTTCTTAATAAGAGAGTCAGGAGGGCAGGGAGAAGAGGAGATGCTATACTGCTGACGTAGGAGACGAAAAGCTTTTCCTCTACTCTTAGGTTCTGTTTCTGGGGCCTGTGAATTAAACTGACAACAGATTAACAGGGGGAAAGACGTATAAGATGTAATACTGTTACCTGCACAGGGGCTTCACACAAAAGAAGTAAAAACCCAAAGAAGCAGTTAGACTTGGGGCTTGTGTATCATTTTAACAAAGGGCAGTGAATTGTGAAGTGACAGGACGAAGGTGGGCGGGGTTGGGTTCCTCGGGAGAGTAAACTGCGGGAAGGTGACCAGGAAAAAGGCAGGGTAGATGATGCTTAGGCAGGCTGTTACGCAGACTCATGCCAGTGCCGTCCCTGGTCCACTTTTACAGAGAGATTTACGTGCTGCTTTTGGGCACCTGGAGGAGGGCAGGGCATTCTTATTTCTGATCTCAGGTGCCTGACGCTCAAAATACTCCCTGTGCCAGAGTAGCCTCTTCACTGGCTTTGCAGCGGAGGAATGAGCCACCAGCCGAGGAATGCAGGAGGACTCTGGAAGCTGGAAAAGGCAAGGTGACAGTTCTCCCTGGAGCTTCCAGAAGGAATGCAGCCAACCCTTGGATTTTAGCCCAGTGAGTCCCACGTCAGACTTCCGACCTCCAGAACAGTTGGGATAACAAATTTGTGTTGTTTTAAGCCACCGAGTTTGTGGTGATGTTTCACAGCAGCCGTAGGAAAGCGGTGTCGTTCCCTTACGAAGCGGTTTTGGGCTCAGGGGAGGCAAGATAAATGAAGCCCTGCCTGAGCAGCAGAGGAGGTGTGAAACCCAGCGTGAAATTGCATCATGCAGGCCGGTGGCATTCAGACTTTAGGAGAGAGTCACCTGGGGGCTTACACAGACGTGGCTTGTGGAGACGCAGAGGGTGGGGGGCTGAGAATGTGCCCCCAGGGCAGGGCTGCCGCTGCCGCTGCTGCTGCTGCTGCTGCTGCTGCTGCTGGGCTGGGGGGAGCTTTGTGCCACACCGTCCAGACCACAGGCACTGCTGGGTTTAGAGCAGAGGGCAGCTCGGGAGGGGCTGGAGGAGCCGCTGGCTCGCGAAGGATGGTGGGATTTATCCCCGGGAGGGAAGGGGGGGTGTGTGTGTCTGGGGACACATTGTGGGGGGAGTGGCAAGCGTGCTGGGGCTCTGCCCTGACCTCGGCTTCGCAGAGAGGGAGCCCCCGCTCAGGGCAGAAGCAGTCAGTGCTGGCCAGGCCGGCCAGGCTTCTCTCATGCAGCATCCTTTCCCGCCCCAGGGACCTGACCAGGGGTGCGCTGTGCAAGGGGCACTCGTGCATTCGGGGCCAGGCAGGCGGCCGTGGGGCCCAGGTGTGCATGACTGAGAGGACGCAGGACCGTGTGAATGGAGCAGAAGGAGCGAGCAGGGCCCAGAGCCGCCCTGACCGGAGGCCCTGTGGCCACCCCCTCCTTGGTGCTCACGGGTGCCCAGCTCTGGGACTTGGGGCCCATCCTTTCCAGCTTATGCTTCTGTGGGGTTCACTGTCTCAGCCCCGCAGTGGGGCCCTGGGTTTCCAGAAGCATCTGTGCATCTATAGATTAGCTCTGTGTCAGTGGCCAGCGGATTTCTTTCCTTGATGGGTGTTTTTGGCTTGTTCTGTACCATTTCCTGAAAGTTAGAAGGTCTGAGCGTTAGGCGGGCACCCCTGCTCCCTGCCCCTCCTGCAGGGTTGGGTCTGCAGGATGCTGGACCCTGGACCCTGCGGACTTGGTTCCTGGTGGCAGCGCCCTCTCTGGGGTGGGATTTGACTGTGGCCTCAGCTGTGTGTGTTTGGAAGCCGGGAGGTCAGCGTAGGAACGAGCTTTCAGAAATTTTTACACTTTGCACCAGAGATACTGTTGATAAGGCCCCCTTTCAGGTGAAGACCCATCAGTGACGTTCCCCTGTCCCACCCTAAGGGGAATTCTCTTTCCCGATAAACCAGGAGAACTGTGACCCGTCCAGTCTCTTTCTTTCAGCCGACAGTGTCGGTGTGTGACTCGCTTGTCGGCTCCAGGGTTCTCAGTCAGCTCTTACTTTATTTAAGAGACACCCACAGACCCCACATCGCGCACACACCGCACACACGCATCACACACACCATACACACACCTGCACGTTACACAAGTCACGCGCAAACGTGTATTCCAGCTGAGCTCAGGTCTCTTCTGGACGTCAGCCTGGATGTCACCCTGTGTGTGGCTTGGAGATCTTGCTGGGAGGAGGGAGCCTTGGTCCACCAGGTGACCAGCAGCCTCCTGCTCACGTCCTCACTTCTGGAGTTTCCTGGAGCCTGGCTGTCCAGACCCTGGCCCCTGGCCCCTGACCCCTGGCCCCTGGCCCCTGACCCCGCCTTGCGCTCAGCGTCCTAGTCACACGGTGGGAGTAGGGCAGCCGTGGACTGGGAACCAGTGGACATGGCACAGGCCTGTCCGACTGTGCAGCCTACGGGCGCCCACCCTTCAGAAGTGCCATTGCGTCTCCCGGCCACGGTCTGGCCCATCGTGAAACGCAGACACCTGGAGGTGCCCCCAGCCCGGCTCGCACATGCCAGTGTTGCGTGTGTTCTCTGCCACAGAAGCCCATGCTGGCGGGTGGGCCCTGGCGGAGGGGCCGAGTCAGCGGGGGCGGAGGCTCTGGAAGGGGAGGGAGCTGCTGGTCTCCAGCGCTGTCTCCGATGCTCCCCGCTGCCGCCCAGCCCGCCACCTCTCTCCACGAGCAGGGGAGCTGTTCTGCCTCCCCTGTGACTCTGTGTCTCGTGGAGAAGAGCCGTGGGAAGGTTGGATGTCAGGGATCCCCAGACGCTGGTGTCTCCTCATTCGCCCCAGCCCCATGCACCTCTGAGTGACTGCCTCGTTGGCTCACGGCGCCCCGGGGTGCCAGTTGCAGCGCTGGGTGGCGATGGCGCGGCTGTGGGTGGGCACACCTGGGGCACGTTGACCGAACGCCCTCTTCCCTGCCTCGGGATGGAGTAATATTACATCACATGGACAGGTCACGTTTTCTGCATCCGCTGCCCCGTCAGCGGACGCGTGGGATGCTTCCAGCTTCTGGCTTGTGAATAACGCTGCCGTGAACATGGGTGTGCGAGTGCCTGTGTGAGACCCCACTTCCAGTTCACTGGGGGTAGACGTGGAAGTGGAATTAACAGAGCATGTGGCAGTTCTGGGTTTAATTTCTGAGGAACCTCCACATGGTTTCCCACAGCAGCTGCTCCGTTCCACATCCCCCCTCCCGCTGCACCAGGGTCCCCTGTCTCCACACCCTGACCAGCACTCCTCTTCTGGGTTTTTGGCAGTAGCCGCCTTGCAGGGAGCACGAGGTGATTGCTTTTGCTTGCCTTTGCGGTTCGTTAAAGCCTCAGTTTGGAACCTCCCCTAATCTTCACGTGGTTATCAGGCATCACTCTGCAGCAGCAGATCTGTGCCTGTTTTTCGGGATGTGCGAGTCCCCAGAGGGCGTCTCGTGCTTCTTTGATGACCAGGAACTCAGGGGAGAGCACAGAGGAGGCAGAGCTGGCGCCAGCCCACAGTCGTGGGTGTGAGGCCCGTCTGTCCCCGTGCCGGCTCAGACGCAGGCGTGGGCTGGCTGGGGACGCTGCTCCGGGACGCCGTTGAAGAGGACACTGCGCTGACCCTCCTGGGGCCTTTCAGGTTGAGAAGAGTCAGCCAGGCTGTGTTCGGGGCTTTGCTCTCACCCTCCATCCCAGGACCTCTCGTTGCCCGTACGTTGCCTTCAGTGGCCCCCGTGTGGGCCAGGATCATGGGGCACCCAGGGGCTCTGCCCGCCTCGGCCTCCGCTCTCGCCCGGCCCCTCGGCCTGTGTGCATGTGGGCGCAGGTGTGATGTGTCCATGCGGACGTGTGTGTGAGGTCCCGGTGAATCTGCACCCGTCGGCCCGGCTTCGTGTTGCTCTCGGAGTCCTTCTGCAGGAGCCCTGGGAGGGGAGACGGGCCCTGGAGGGTTCCGGAGACGCGGCAGCAATGGAAAAGCACCCTGTTTGCTCAGGCCCTTCACTCGTCTGAGCAGGACTCAAACTCACCGTCCTAACCGGCCACAGAATTCCCCAGGGGAGTCTAAGGACCCGCAGGTTAGCGGTGGTGACCTGGCGATCCCTGTGTTCGAGGGAGAGCTCTCCAGGGAGGGAGCAGCAGGGGAGCCAGGAGGGGCCGGGCCGTGAGCGGACGTGGTGGGGGTCACTCGGTGAGGGGAGCAGAGCCTGGCCAGGCTCTCCTGCCTCGATGAAGGGGAACTGGACCCTGGAATGGGCAGGACCGTGGAGGGAGGCCCTGGCCGCCAAGGCCTTAGGGCTGTGCTGGGTGGCGTGGGCTGTGCGTTCCAGGCTTCCCACTTCCGGGCTCCCCTGTCCTGGGTGCCCCGCTCAGCCCCGCGGGCTTTCTCTCGGTTTCGCGTTCTCGTTGCTGCCGTTAGGAGAGGATGCCGGAGGGTGTCCACTTCCATGTCTCAGTCAGCGTCCCAGGGCTCTCGCCGAGTCGGGCATGACTTCATCCCCTGTTAACAGCCTCTCCCCTCAGATGTGGGCGCCCAGGGCCCCCCGGGTCCCGTCCTGGCTCTCCAGGTGTGGGCAGCGCTGCCCAGAGGAGCACGGGGAGCTGCCCGATTAGCACTGGCCGCACTCCCCTGGCCCTGCGCCCTGACTCTGTCTTGTCTGCACAGAGCCCGCGGGCATTTGTACCTGGGCCCTCGTGTGAGCATCGACTGGGGCTTCCACGCCCCCAGACTGCAGGTGCCATGGGGTTGGGGGCCGAGGGCCCCTCACAAGGCCGAGCTGTGGGCCGCGGTGGGTGGGGTGGAGGCACGGCGGAGCTGGGTGTGGCCAGGCTGGGGGAGCCTGGCTGGGGGGCGTGGCCCGCGCCAGTCCCTCTCCCATTATGGACTCTGACGGCCCCTCCTCTCTTCAGAGATGCACACTCCAGCCACTTAAAAACTTGCTGATCTGATGGCAGCCACATCCTACACTGGTGAGGGCCATCTGATTTATGTTCTCGGAGAGACAGCGTTCTCACTGAGAGCCGTGGCTGACTCATCCCGGAGACCGAGTGATTTAGAGGTGCATCAGCACAGTGGTTGCCGAGCGGATGCGGGCCTCCGGGGCGGCTGGCAGCCCTGGGCACTGCTGTCCCTGCACGCACCTCACTCTCGGGGCACAGGAGGTAACGAGCGGGGGCCAGGGGCACAGCGTGGCCGGGACGCGGCGTGGGCACCAGGAAGGTAGCACAGTCCCCAGGTGCCCCGGTGGGGCCAGGGGATGCCTCTCCGGCCTGGCCTTGGCTTTTGCTGGCGGCCCCTGTGCAGCCCCAGTGCCCTCCTCCCTGCCGTGGGCCTTCTTACTCTCTCTGCTTGGGAATGTGACGTCGGGTCGCTGCGTGAGTCGGTTGCCCACGTCAGCAGCTCTTGTCCCCAGGTGTCCTCAGGTGAGCAGGTGTCGCCCTGCAGGGTGAGGCCTTTTAGGACAAGACGTGAGAGTCACAGGCAGAGACGAGAGCTGCTCGGAGGTGCAGAGAAGAAGTGGGTTCCTTCTGTGCCAAGGACGAGTGCTCTCCCTCTCCGACCAGTTTCTTTGGGGAAATGTTGCAGAAAAAGCAAAATGGGAAACTTGGCAGAGCTGGTGTTTCTTAGCAGGACAAGGCAGCTGCCTTGTGACAATCTCGTTAGAGGCTCAGCGGAGGGCCCAGGCCGCTCTGCGGGAGATTTTGGTGTCATCACCAGATGTCAGTGAGACGGTGCTGAGCGCTGTGTGTCGTCGGCAGCCCACGCACTTTTTGAGACCAGCTCCATCTCACAGCTCAGGGGGGACGCAGCTGACCTGGAGTCACACAGCTGGTACGGGGACCCAGAGCTGGAACGCAGGCCGCTGGGCCCAGCACCCAGACTGGTTTTTAGCTCTCTGGGGGATAAAGGGACGGGGCAGAGCAGCAGAGATGTGGAGGTGAGTGAGGTGGGACGCCAGGGAGAGAGGGGCTTGAGTAACTGGAGTTGCACTGCAGACTGAAGGTCCGGGTCCTGGTCTGAGGACTGGAGTGTGGCCCTGAGGACGGCAGGACTGCAGTCTTGGGGGAACTCAGGGCCACCCTTGTCTTTGCTGTGGGGTGGCCTAGGGGCAAAAAGGCAGAGAATCTGGAGAAACTGCTGTTGTTTGGAAATGACATGATTGTTTTGTAAGAAAGATACAAAAAACACTGCGTTTTCTAACGTAAAAGAATTAGAAGATACAGAGAAGCCCCAGGAAGACACCAAAGGTGGCCCGGAAGGCCCTTGCCCAGAGCTGAGCTCCGCCGGCACCTGGTCCCCTCCTGCGCCCAGGGTGGTCACGGCCAGCCTGCCTGGTGCTCCGGCTCTGAGGCAGGTCCGCTGGGCCCCGGTGAGCTCGCCCGTGGAAGCGGGTGGTGCTGCCCTGTTGGGACTGGGGGTGCTTGGAGCGGTGATGCCTGCACCCAGGAGGGCGGGAGCCTTCACGGCTTTTTTTTCCTACATGAACGAGCTCACATTTAAGTGCTGTTTTGCCATCTCCTCTTTGCATCTTACAAGACACTGTGTCCGTCCATGCTCGTCGGTAAGCACTGGCCCGACGGCCCGTGCCGCCTGCCGAGCGGGCTGCAATGTCATCATTTACTCAGCCAGTCCCTGATGAGCGGGCGTTCGGATGGTAAGGTTTTACTTTCGTTAAAGTGGTGTGGGGTGAGCGCCCCGGCTGGCGTCCTTTCGAACTTGGGGGAGCGCTGAGTCCGAGGAAAGAAGCCTGGCAGGGCCTGTCAGACGCCTCCAGAGGGCCGGGCCGCGCTCCGCCCTCCCCAGTGAGCGGTGCCTTTTGCGGGGTGGGGGGGCCCTCTTGGCCCGGGGGCCACGCTGCTGGCCAGGTGCCAGCCCCGCCTGGGGGAGGCTTCGCAGCTGGATAGCAGGCACCCCCAGGAAGGCAGGAAGTTGCTTCCCACTGAAGACTGAGGGGCCCATAAGCCACTGCCAGTGGGTTCCATGCAGGGATGTGTTTGGAGGCGGGGCAGGGAGGGCTGCCCAGTGTGGTTCTCCTCTGCTTTTTGGGACCAAAGAGAAATGGCCCCTGGGACCTCACAAAGGCGTGGGGGGAGCCGGGGCAGGCCGGGCAAGCTGGGGCAGGTGCTTCAAATTTCTACAAGTCGGGAAGGTATTATGAAAAAACCTTCTGGTTCTGAAATTTTGTGATGGGTGGCCTCACACTGAGTAATTCCCTTCCCCGTGGCTGAAGTGTTTCTAGAAACTTGTGCTGCCTGTGGCGGCTCCGGGTGGACTTGCCATCCGAAGCCTGGAGCCTGTCCTGGGCAGCCGGGCGTGACCACCTCCCCCTGCAGAGCCGCCCGCCGGGCACTCCCCTCTGACCACAGGTCGGGGTGAAGCAGCCACTCTGCAAACGTCTTTGCCAAAGTTTTGCAGCTGCAGAGTTTGTGATGAGGCTGTACCACCACGTGAATCTTCAGAATGTCCCGTCTGAGACAGTTTGACGTTGAACAGAAGCCACATTCTTCTGAGCATGAAACTAGTCTGTCTTCATTCGCTGTGTGGACTGCAGCTCGTGGGGATCGTTTCATTTCACTCATACCTTTGTGTGAAGCCAGCAGGGAACGAGGAGGGGCGTGCACGCCTGCCTGACCTGATGAGCAAAGTGCATTTATCTGGAAACGGGTGTTTCCCAGACTTCCCTGGGGGAAGGCATCTCCTGGAGGCCGGGACACACGGGTGGCCCGTGTTCAGCCATCCTCGGTCAGAACCACCTTTTACAAAGTGTCCGCTGGACTCCTAACGTGGAACAAGTTGAGATTTTGACGGGAAACTGGATTTAAAGGAGCCCAGTTAGGTGTGTTTGCCAACTCGATGTGGGCCGCCCGGGTTAGGGTCTGCCACGTGGGGGTGGGAGAACCTGGCTTTCCAC
Organism: Camelus ferus; assembly: GCF_009834535.1. Lineage (NCBI taxonomy): Eukaryota > Metazoa > Chordata > Mammalia > Artiodactyla > Camelidae > Camelus > Camelus ferus. Next base: position 18,218,627 of record NC_045726.1, read on the forward strand.
GCCTGAGGACTGGCGAGGTGGTGTCGGGGGCAGGCCGGGGGTCAGACGCCGGGTTTCGGACACCGACCCCCCTGCTCAGCACTGACGTGGCTTCTGGAAGTTTCCGCTCCTCGGCGTTAGTGTTCTCATCTGGGAAGCAGAGATGAGGGTGGCGGTGGTCGCTGGAAGAACCCTTGTGAGATGTCAGCACACTCCTGGGGTCACAGGTGACGTGACTCACTCTCTTCCCGGCCCCGGGAGGGCTGCTGCGGTGGCGCTGGGGCAGTCGGTGCTCCCTCAGGCGTCTCCGTGGCCTCTCACAGGTAGAGGGTGAGGCTGCGACTGAAGGTAACCAGAGGGGGCGGAGGTGACCACTGGCTGGAGAGGGGTCCCGCTGGGTGGGAGGGGCTGCCTCCAGTCCCACTCAGGTGGTCAGGTGCCCGGTGACCGCTGCCGGGGAAGGCTGCTGGTGCCCTGGGACACACTGCTTCCTAGGCCTGACTGAGATAGATGACTTCTACCCAGGGGCCCCTCCCCAGCCCTCCCTGGGCTGCGCGCCAGCTTCCAGACCCAGACCCAAGGTCAGAGACCCAGACCCAAGGTGAGAATTCCACTTTTCCTGGCACCCCCACAGCCGGCCGGGAGTTGGAGCTCATTTTCTGCTCCTCCGGGAGCACCTCCTCCCTGGGGACGCCCATCACCCCACACCTGGAGGTAGGGCTGGTGTGAGTGTGATCAGGGTCCCTGCTCGGGGTCGAGGTCCCAGTGCAGGGAGAGTCCTGTCCTGCTGGAGGTGGAGGTGGAGGGCAGGGCAGGGCTGAGCGCTGTCTGTGCCTCAGTTTTCTCCTGCCTGAAATGCAGGGCCGGGGCCAGGGCCCTGGGGGCCCTGGAGTTTCCCAGACTTGACATTTGTGCAGCTCTGAGAGCCGTGCCTGGCGTCTGGCCAAGGACGCCCACTCCTCTGCTGCCCAGAGCCCACCTGGGTGGAGGTAGGTGTGGCTGGCCCCTGTGACTGTGCCCAGACTTGGCCCTCAGCAGGTGCTCACAGACCTGCATGTGTCCCTCACTGTGTCCAGCACGCAGTGACGCAGGTGTCCCCAGCAGGGACATGACTGGGTGGCCCTGACTGTGGAGCCCAAGGGGAAGCTGTGGCGGTGGGGGCGGCACCGTCCAGTGACCTCTGGGAGCATAAGGAAGTGGTTCCCGCACCTCCCAGGGGCATCTGTCTAGACCACGTCCTTCTGTGTGGTCACAGAGAAAGCAGAAGTGCCCGTGTGAGGCCTGGCCCGCAGGCCAGCGAAGGACCCGTTCCCAGGACCAAGGACCAGGGACCAGGGCCAGGCCCGTTTGTGTGAGGTCAGCCCACCGGGCGCGCTCTCCCACCCCAAGGGACCGGACTGAACTGCCTGCCAGGCTCCCCTCAGGTGAACGTTTGCCCCCTGAGGGTTCAGCTCGGGGTCCCAAGGTGAGGAGTCAGGTGGAGACCGTCCCTAGCAGGGCCCTCCCCGGGGATGGCGGTCATCAGGGAAAGGCCAGTCCTGCGCCTCTCGTGGCGCCTGCCCAGGCGTGGGGCAGTGCTGGCAGGCGAGGAAAGTACCTTGTGCTGTCGTGGACGGAGCCCGGGTGTCCTGGCCCAAGGCGACCCCCACAGGGCCGCGGTGGCAGGACCCCAGTGGGGTTGGGGGTGGAGCAGGTGGCCTAGTTTATATGGTGTAAGAACGTTCTAGAACGTCTTTCAGATTTTCCAGTTGATTTTGGTTGCCATAATTTGAGGGGATCGACCTCCTGACTCAAGACACCCCCACCTCCATCCCCATGTCGCCCCTGACCCGCCCCCTCCGTCCCCGCGTTGCCCCTGACCCACCCCCTCCGTCCCCGCGTCGCCCCTGACCCGCCTGACCCACCCCCTCCGTCCCCGCGTCGCCCCTGACCCGCTCTTAGCAGTGGTCCCGGAGGGGCGAGGCCTCCTGGGGCTGCAGGAGACAGAGCAGGGCTGGTTCCCCCCTCGGCTGGCGTCCTCCACCTGGAAGATGACGGCGTGATGACAATGCACCAGCTGCCGCTTGTGCGTGTGTCACACGTTCTGAGTCACCCAGAAGGTGACGCAGGGCTCGGACGGGACCACCCCTCCCGCCGTGGGACTCTGAGCACCGGGAGGACAGCCTTCTTGGGCCCTGGGACCGCTAGGCTGGGCTCCGGGGCAGACTGCGGTTTCACAGAACCGGGTCTGGCCTGCAGGGGCTCGTGGCACGTGGCTGGTCTCCTCACTACGTGGAGGCCGCGGGGTGAATTCCTGGACTGTGGGGTGGGGGTGCGGTCACTTCAGATGCGTCACTGCGACGTAGGCGTCACTTCACACGGGGAGTTTTATCAGAGGTGATGCCCCGGCACCTTCGTGCCGTCTGGGCGGACGCAGGCATTTGATTTTTCCAGTACGGCCGTCTTGCTGGGTTACATGTCCTTCTGACCTTGCCCGCGGCTTGTGCCCACCTGGGTTCAGACAGACAGGGACCCCTTGGTCCCCCGTTGACCAGCTGTGGGCTGGTGTGGTTGGAACATGGTTCAGAGGCAGCAGAATCTCAGAGTAACGGCCTTTGCTGCCAGGTGCTCGGCTGAGGCCAGGGGCTGGGCTGGCGTTCCTGCACGTGCCCTCGGAGGGCTGTGGAAGCCGGCAGTCAGGCTGCAAGGCTTGTGCGTGCAGCGTGTGCTCAGCAGTGAACAGCTGGGGGCCCACAGTCATGACCGAGGTGGAGCTGGGCCTGCGATGGTGGGATGGTGACTGTTCCTTTGTGTCCTGCCAGAGTGAGGCGGCCTGGGCCCCTCCCAGCGCTTTTGTTGGAGCGTGTGGCTTCCCAGCTGGGTTTTGCCAAGCTGGGGGGGAAGGCCACGTCCAGGGACGGCGGCCGGCTTAAAAGGAGAGGCCTGGCGGTGGCTCTGGCCCTTGCTGACTCTAGTTAGTTGCTGGCCTGTGGTCGAGCTGGCCTAACTTTGTACTTCTGCTGTGTACTTTTAAGGAATCACTAGAGATAAAAGCAAAGAGAGTGGCATTTTGTGGCTTCCAGACTTAAAAAAGAAATCCCCACTCGGGCCTGGGCCTGGTGAGGCTCCGGCCCATCCCTGGTGCCTCGGCCGAGAGGAGCAGCTTTCTTGTCCTCCTGCAGCTGGGGTGGGTCCGGGGGCCTCATGCAGGGCGAGAGGAGTCAGGTCCCTCGGTGAAGCCACACGTGGACACGGGAGGTGGGCCTTGAGTCCCTGGGGTACAGGGCGCTGCGCCAGGTGGCCCCGAGCACAGCCCTGCGCCAGCCCCAGTTTCTGGATGGTTCTGGGCAGATTTAGTGGCATCTTCACCACCTGGCAGATGGTGAAGAGAAGGGACACTGATTCTGAAGTGCCCACTGTGGAGCCGAGAGGCCCTCGTCTCTCCCCTGCATTCCCGGGGGAGCAAGGGCGGGAGCTGCTGGCTGCAGGGCAGAAGGAGCGTCGGCTCAGGCTGGGGACACAGAACGTCCCCCGAGAGCGGTCTCTGCCCTGCTCCTGTGCCAGGGACAGTCGCAGAGCCCGGGATGCGCTGACCAGGCCTCTGGGCGACGCAAGGCCCTGGAGGGAGGGAGGGAGGGAGTCCCAGCTTGACTGTGGCTCCGGACTGGTGGTTGTGTTTTGTGAGTCTGTTTCTCCTCTGCGGCGGCAGCAGGTAAAACCTGTCCCACCGGGGCCCTGGAGGGTCTGGGGTCACCCGGGGAGGGGGTGGATGTCACAGCTGCCCCCAGAGGCAGGGGGGCCGCACAGCTGGTGCCCCGTGGCCAGTGCCGTGGGGCTGAGGCCCTAGGTTGGCCCACACTGATGGCTCAGGCTTTGTGGTCAGGCACGGGCACACCCCTGGGACGTGAGTGGCCTCCTGTCTCACGGCGCCGTTGACGCCCTGGTCACTGGCGGCGTGCAGGGGTGAGTACGGCAAAGCCGATGGAAACCCCAGCTGTGAGCCGTGCGGGTGGAGCCCAGCCTGGGTGCCTGCTCTGCTCTTGTCAGTGTCACTTCCTCACCGTCACCTTTTGGTGGGTTGTTTGTTACTCTTCTTGCTTAAATTTTTCACGAGACCCGGTGAGCGAAGCTTGGTTGTGTCCAGGCACCTGTTCCCTGAGGGCAGTTTTGAGACTGGCCTCGCCCGTGAGCCGAGCTGGGGTGACAGCAGGATGTCGGAGGGCGGGTGTGACGGGGACGTACCCGGTGGGGCACAGCCGGGGTGTGTGGAGCAGGAAGGGCAGGGCCACGCTGGGAAAGGCAGGCAGTGTGGTGGTGCTTCTGCTCAGCCCCCGAAATCACACAGACCCCTGGTGCACAGGGAGCTCCAAGCGGGATGTCTGGGGGCGAGTCTGGGCCACCATGTGCCCTCCGAGCCCCACAGGAAGGAGAGGGGTGCGGCCTGAGGGGGAGCCCTAGAGGTGGCGCCTGTCACACACTTGGGGAGGAGAGGGCAGAGGTCACTCTGGGCAAAGCAAGGGCTTGCAGGAGTTTGCAGTCAGAGGACGCACCCCAGTTCAGGCCTTCTCAAGCTCATGGACCGGGGGGCAGGGGTAAGAGCTGATGTCATGGCCGTGCGTTTTAGAAAGAGAAGCTTTAAATCTAGGTGCCAATCACAGAGTTAGACCCGCAGGGGGGTCGGTGCTGGACTGAAAGGACCCGCTTCTGCCCCACACTCGTTTCTGCCAGAACGTGGCCGAGTGTGGCCCCGAGGTTCTGATGGGCTTTCCCAGCGCGGGGGAGGGTCCCAGCTGTATCGCGACAGCAGGGTGTCATGTGTGTCACCGTGTTGGCATTTATTTAATGTCCACTCCTGCAGCACACGGATGTGCTTTACAGCTCCTCATTCATACTGCTCCCTCCCCGGAGGTGGGGTGCATCACCTCCTCTCCCGGAGTGGAGCTGGGGAGGTGGAGGGGCTGAGGGAGCAGCTGGGGGAGGGGCTGAGGGAGCAGCCGGAGGGGAGGGGCCTGTTCTAGGTCACACAGCTGAGAAGTGGCCTCCCCAGATCTGAGCCCAGGCAGGCTGGCCTCAGAGCCCGCTCTCTGGCCACCACACTTTGCCGCCTACCCCATTAGGGGGAGAATAAACGTGGACTGAATTAAGGCATCTAATTGGCTTGGAAGAAGTATTTAAAAAGTTTTAGACATTGACTATGTTTTATAGCAGAGAAAATTAGGCCTTTTCGAAAAGACCCCAACTAATGGAAAACGTAGCAGTGAGTCAAATGGCCGTGAGTCATGGAAGTTCTGTGCAGTGTTTCCCAGTAGAAGGAAGCAAGCCTATGGGCGTGACAAGTAAGTGTTCTGAGCCTGTTTCCTGCCTCCCCCCCCCCCCCCCGTGTGTGAGGACAGGGACTTACGACCATCTCACGGTGTCCTCTGTGTGGCACCCAGACCTCTGCGAGTAGGCTCTCCATTCTAGAAAGAAGGGCTGCTTGCTCAAGTTTTGCTGGTTGTTAAAATGAGTCTTTAAAGATGAATTTTAAGTGGGAAGCTGGCAATGATCTGAACATCCAACAGTATCATATTTGACTCTGGAGCGTCACACAGCCACGAGTCGGTGCCTGGGAGCCCTGGATCACATGGGACGGTGCCACGTGCAGGGACTCCTGGGGCACAGTTCACTCAGGGGCCTGCCCTCGCCTCCGGCAGCCCACAGGCGACAAGCCCTCCTTTCTGGGACTTCCAGGTCTCTGTTCCTCCTGCCGTGTGGCTGCGAGCCTGCCTCCCCCACTTCCCGGGGCACCGTGGGGTCTTTTCAGCCTGCCCTCCCCCAGGCCCTGCGCTGGGGTTGGGGTCTCCTGTACTCAACCTAAACAGAAATGCTTTCCTCTATGTCTGAGTTTTCTTAGGAGAAGCAGGTCTAACAAAATGTCACAACAGCCAGAAATGATGTAAAATCTGTCAGCTGTTCTTAAAAATTTCCATTTTGATGAAATACGTTTAGTAAATTTCAGAAAGGGGAATCGTATGTTAATAGTTATGGTAACCTGTTTTTTGAAATTACCCTCCCATTTTTTCTTCTCAGGCCTTTTATTTTCCAAACTTTTTACATTTAATATACTTTACTTTTAATATTAGATTAAAAGTATTTTAACTAGAAAACCACATCCTTAAGGTAAGAATCCAATCTAAAGAACACAAGTAGTGAAAAAGAAACATGCTCCTACCCCAGACCAAAGCCACTGTAGTTGGTCACTGGCAACAGATCTTTGATTAAATGCTGATCTAAAAATAGTTTTGATTAAATTATGTGAGCACGGAAATGGTGCCTACACAAATGGGAGCACATTATAACACCATTGGGAACCTTACTTTTAACGGAACTGAGTATCTTGGACCTCTTTTTAGCTCAGTGGCCACCTTTTTAACAGCTGCATAGTATTCCGTCCTACAGATGTGCCATAGCTGGTATACAAATCAGTTCCCACATACACAGGTCTGCACGCACACAGGTAGACCAGGTGTTTCCCGAGTTTTCCTGTCAACAGACTCATACTTGGGCATCTTATACACGTGGGGTTGTGCCCAACTGCATTCCTGAAGAAGGACTGCTGGGTCAGAAGGTCTGGATGTGGAATCTTGGCAGGTGTCACCCAGTGGCTCCCAGAAAGCTTGGTTGCCCCAGCGCATGCCCCCAGCCCCGCAGCACAGTGCGTGATAGCCAGCCTGCCTCACGCGGCCCTTCTCAGAGATGCAGATCAGTGTCCGCTGGTGTGCAGGCCCACCCCAGACAGGGCGCGTGGGTGGGTGCTGCTGGCATCTCCCCATTGCTCGGGCTCCTCCAGGGTGGGCTTCTGGGCGGAAGTGAGGAGGTCCAGCAGGTGGGGCCTGGGGCCCCCTCCCCATCTGCAACCGCAGAGACAAGGCCCCTGTTCCCAGGAGAGCGTGGACGTGGCCCCAGGCAAACCCAGGCGCTGAGCTCTGGCTTCCCTGAGAGGAGGGGGCTGGTGGCGCCCCCGGTCATCACGGGGGCTGGAAATGTGCTCACACCTGCTGGGGCCAGACCCTGACGTCTGTGTCTGACAAGGTACGGAAGTCAGGTTAGGTGTGACTAGCTCCACTTCACAGATGGGAAGAGTCATCGTCAGTGTTTGGTGCTTCCTAGTTCTAAGCTGTTCGCATGGGTCACTCATGGAACTTAACATGAGGTAGGCACTATTATTATCCCCATCTCCTGGATGAGGAAGCAGAGGCACAGAAAAGCGCAGGAACTTCCCCAGGGTCACACAGCTGGAAAATGGAGAAGCCGGGCCCGGAACCCAGGTGCTTCTGACCACAGGAGTCCCACGCCCGGCCCCACCCCGCCTGTGTCTTCTTCACGTGCTGGAGAGCGTTGGGCTACTGCTGAGGCAAGGGGCCTTGGGAAGGCGAGGTGACATTTGCAGAATGTAAGCAGGACTCAGGCCCCCTTCACCTGGGCTCTGCGCTGTTGCCTTAACGGTCATGCGACAGCTGGCGTCAGGGCCTGGGCACTGGGGCTCCCACACTCCCTGCCGGGTTGGGGGTGTGGGGGGGGCGGTGAAGACCAGATTTCTCCTGCATGAGAGGGAAGCACCTCTCCCTCTTCTGGTCAGTGTCATTCACTTCTTTGGCAAGTGGACCGCTGTGGTTCCGTGATAAGCAGGTATGCATACCTGAAGGAGATGCATAGACTGATCTGATTCGTAATTGCGCACAGAGCACCTCTTTTGCATTCTTCATTGTGTGATAACTAATTATAGCTTGTGGGTTTTTATGTTGGGAAGGGAGAGGAAAAATTGCAGCGGTAAAGGGTACAGACAGCTGGGGGCCCCCGGGGCCTCGCGGTCGGCTGAGCCAGAAGTGTGTGTCTTCACTCAGGAGCCTTGGGGCTAGAAGCTCTTTGATGGGGGGTAGATATGAAGATGTGGCCTGAAGGCAGAAAACGGGGGGGAGTGGGGGGCGCCGGTGTCCAGGTGCCCTGTGGGAGGGGGTCAAGCCGAAGACGCGCACGCAGACCCCCTAACCTGCTGCCCCTGTTGCTCAGCACCATGAAGTCAGGGCGACTGTGATGCACGGCTTGTCCAACCACAGAACAGACAGCTCTGGACTTTTATTTATTAAAGTGACAAAGACTTACTGAATTTCTAGAAGAAAGGCGTTCTTTGGTTTTAAAATTCTTGGCATTCGCATTGTTTACCTCAACCTCTTACTTACGGGAGACCCGCTTCTTTTTCCCTGAAGTGTTTCCGGCAGTCTCCAGGTGCCCCCGTGCCCCGTGGTAGGGGAGCCCCGTGTGAACAGGTCGTCTGGTTTACCCATCGCCTGCCCGTTGGTTGTGCCGACCCCTCGCCCAGCGTTGTAACAGGAGACATCGGTTCTGGGTCCTGGTGGGTATGACCTTGTCCGGGACACTTCCCTGCTTGCTCACCTGAAGATATTTTTGCCCTTGCATTGGCCGTCAGAAGCAGCCGCTGTGTGGGAAGGACCCAGAACCAGCCTCGGGCCGCACAGCACAGTGGCCCCTGGTGCAGCCCACCCATTTCCGCCTGTCACCTTGAGGTCACATCTGGTGCCTTGAGCTGTTTGCTTAGGGTTCAGGGGACCTACTGGGCACCGAGGGGCCTGTGGGTGGCCCTGGAAGGCGTGCGCGCGGGTGGACATGGGCGAGTGGAGTACCGGCTGGTTTGTGTGCTGCAGGCACGCTGGTCCCACTGCCCCCGGGGCTGTGGGAGAGACGGGACGTCAGCCATGTTTCCAGGGAGCATCTGCCACTGCTCGGCTGTCTTCGGAAAAATCGCGAAAATTGTCTAAGCCCTTAAAGCAAAAGCAAAAAAAAAAAAATTCCAACCACAAAAAATGCTGGAATTTGACTCTGAGGCTTAAAAAGTATGTCGAACCATTTGCAGTCATTAGAGGTGTCTGTCAGCGCCCATTCATAACCAGCCTCTAAACCTTCATCAGACCTGCTGGTGGCCTCTGGTGGTTCAGTTCTGACCCATGGTCTGATAGTCTGTGATCTTACTGGACCCAGGGACCCGTGTTTTGAGGGCTCCATCCTGCACTGGGAGGGGGTGACAAGTACCCTGCAGGAACTTGCTACACCAGTGTGGAAACTCTTCTGTTTGGCTTAAAAACAACAACCAGAAACAAAGGAAGAGGGAGTTGTAAGTGGGTTCTTGAGGAAATCATCTTCTCGTGAGCGCGTCACCTGTATCTCTTCTCCTTGTGCCTTGCGCCCCTGGATCTCAATGGCAGTGGGCTCTAAAGGCCGCGTACCTGAGGCCAGTAGACAAGTCGGTGATGCTTTTGTGACTAACAGACTCTCAGCTGACAGTGACCCCGGCTCGCATTTGAATGGCTGCCTGGGCAGGGAAGTGGTGGCGGTCAGTGGCTGGGGAGCAGCTCCGGCACCTGGGTGACCGACGGGTTGCACTTCCTTTGTTCGTGGGCGCGGGATTTCACACCCCCCACCTCCAGTTTGCATAAGTGCACAGATGAGCATGTGCTGCCGGAGGTCCAGAAGTTAAGGCCAGGGTTTCTTTTCGGGGCCTTTCCAGCAATCATGTTAAGTTTATGTGGACAGACAGTTTAAGTGTTTAAATATCCTTGTTCCTCGTTATTTTCAGAGCCAAGATTTCTGAAGACTCCTTTCTAGAAACAGTTGGGAAGATCTGAGAAGCACAAGATACAGGTAAAGTCACTTCGTTTCTCAGTCTGCCTCGCAGCTTGGCTAAGCTGACACTTTGTAGAAGCCTCAGTGGGATCCAGCGGAAGGTCGGTGCTCGGCCCCTGCGGAGGTCGGGACCTGGCCGCCGCCCCCCGGGGCTGGCTTGGGGGAAAGCCCACAGGGCAGCAGGTGCGCTGCCTGTTTCTCCTTCCCTGCCGTTCTGCCCCCGACTCTTCCCCTGCCCTCTTCCTAGGCTGCAGGCCCCAGTCTAGGGACCGAGATGCTCCGTCTTCTCTTTTGGGGGAGCAGGGGGGTCATCGTGAGGTCTGATGGGAAAGAGAGGCGCTCCATGTCACCCCCTGCCCGGGATTTGAATCATTTTATGATTAACCTTAATTTTGGTCAATTGATACCTGGTCAACCATGGTTTTCCAGCTTTAGAGGGAAGAGAAAGGCCAGTTTAATTTGTATAAACAAAAGGCAAGCCGCCATCTTCCCTCCACCCTTTGCTGGCACGCGTGTGCCGTGCGCGGGCGGGCGGGGCTGTCGCTCCTGCCCGCCCCTCCACTCGCCCGCTGCCAGCCTAGTCGTTGGTGTCCGTGCGCGCGGCAGTCCCGGGGCCTGTCACGCCAGCTTGGGGGGCGGCTGTAAGGAGCACGGCTCCACTTCCAGGGTCGCTTAGCCCTTCCCGTGTTGTTGGCTGGTTCTGTACGTGCATGTGCTCGGTTACCTGCTCTTTGGGGCCAGGGCTCTGTGATCTGTTAGATCTTTTCTTTCTGCTCTAATCAGGAACTCCATTCCCTCGCATGTGTGTTACAAGTTTTTTTTCCTAGTTACCCCCTCCCCCCCCGGATCGTGTGTCTTTGGATTTTGTTGGCTGAGCACTTTTATTTTCAAGATGTAGTTTGGAATCTTCGGCTGTAAGGGAATTGAAAGCAAGGCTGCTTGCTTCTTCTGTTTAGTACTGTGTTGAGTTGAGACAGTTCCCAGGTTAAAGCCGAAGAGGGTGGGCTCTCCTGTTACTCTGTGGTCATAAAAATCATGAAGTGCGTGCAGGAAAGGAGGCCACTTCTCATTTTTATATGAACACTAAGGGCAGAGACACGACTGGAACAGACACTGACACCAAGAGGTGGGCTGGTGCGGGGACCACTGCACCCGCTCCACAGGGCAGCACGCTGCGTGTGAGATTGGTCCACCAACTTGAGTAGAGAGGAGACATGCGTTGTTAACGTATTAAATATTTTTTACAAAGCAATAGAAAGTGCAACTCATTGTTTTAAAAACAAACATAAAAAGTGAGTCCCCTGGCCTTTCTCCCCGCCCAGAGATGGTCACTGTTAGCAGTCGGGTCTGCGTCTGTGTCTGTCTGTGTCCCTGTGTGTCTGTGTGTGTGTGTGTGTGTGTGTGTGTCCGTGAGTATTTGTATCCACATGTGTCCTTGTGTTTGTGTCCGTGTGTGTCCACGTGTGTCTGTGTGTGTGTGTGTGTGTGTGTGTGTGTGTGTGTAGACCTCCTCCCTGGACGCACATGGGCCATCCCGGCCTGCTGCCCGCCCTGCACCTGCCTTTCCGTGCGGTCGGGCTGCCGTGTGCTCCCTGGCGAATCTCGCACACGTGGCTCGGTCCCCTGCACGTATCTGTTAACCGGCCCCCGATGGAGGTGCAGTCTCGTCCATGTGGCTTTGCACACCGGGCTGTCTGTAGGATGACTGCCGAGAGTCGCTAGGTAGTAGGAACGGTTTGGAAATTCAGAATCACCTTCAGAAATCCTCCACCCGACCCCTTCACCAGCGCCGCTAGCATCAATCAGTCTTTTAAATTTTCTCGTTCCCTCGTGGGGAGGTAATCAGGCACTTTATTTTAATTTACGTTTCCTTATTAGCAGAGCTAAGCCTGCTTGGACTTGCTTTTGAAGGTAGGAAAGTTACATAAGGTAAAAAGAAAATTAAGAATGCAAATAAATTCCAGACAAGGCCAGACTTCTCAGCAGTGCCCTTTACCTACATCTGCCCTCTGCACAGGTCAAACTGGAGCCCTAAGCACCAGTTTCAGTGGCATTTCAAGTATTGCCCTGTGCGCACCGTGTCCTCCTGCCCTTGGGGAACGTGCCTGGGGGTGAATCTGGGGCGAGCTCCCCGTGACACCAGCAGCCCCTGACCGCACGCATTCCTCCCTGGGGCGGGCGGCAGGGAAAGTCAGGCCAGGGGAGGGGACTTGTGTTATATTCCACAGCGCTAGGCTGTCCAGGCTCAGGGACACGTGCACCCGCCCTGCGCAGGTGCCGCATGCCCTCTGGAAAGAGACGGTGGTGAGTGTCCGTGTGCGAAGGGCGATGGCGCGCAGGTGGTGTGACCCCCTTCTCAGCACTTGTCCGTCGTCCCTGCTGACCGACTGCTGATTATTTGCTATGTGCATCTGTCACCCCGCCGCCCTCTGGCCCCCATCCGGCGTGCGTGGCACACAAGTGCCCGGTTTTGGGTGCGGGCAGGAGGGGTAAGGTGCGTCGTGACGTCCTGGCTTCTTTGCCCATGCGGGGCCACCGGCGGGGAAGGCCGGCGTCCTGCATGCTCTTCTGTTGGCCAGGGTGTCTGTAGGGGGGGCGGGGGGTCCAGCTGGACTCAAATCCAAGGCTGAGCATGGCCCCTGCAGCTGGAGTGCTGCTCCCGGGATCAGTTCTAAGTTCTGGGGAAACTGGAGTTGAAACAATGGACTGCTTGTCCTGTGTGTGTGACGCAGAGAGCTCCTGAAACCTTTTCTGATTCCTGAGGGGACAAGGCCGTTTGGGAAGGTGGTGACATTAGCACCACAGCCGGGGGTGGGGGGCAGCCTGGAGGCGGGGACGTCGGCCTGGCAGGGCATGGTCTCAGGGTAGCCGCTGTGCTCTCTGCCCCTCGCTGGGAGGGGACGGCATGGTCAGGTGTGTGTCTTCTGTTCTGCTGGCCACAGGGCCTGGAGGGTGTGTGGGGCTTCACCTGCCCCGTCTGGGCAAACCCGGCAGACAGGAAGCCAGAACAGGCCCCCAGCAGTTGTCGACAGCTGTCACCAGGCTGCCCTTTCGTGGGTTCCCCGGGGGACGCCAGCGAGGGCACTGTTTAACATTGGTCTAGCATCCTGTTGTTGACCGAAGCACTGGCACCTTACAAGTGGTAGTGAGCGGTTCCCCTCTGTGACCCGCCCCTGCTGCCACAGGCAGCCGGTCCCAGAAAGGGAAGCCAAGGCGTGGGGAGGGTGCGACAGACCCCAGATGGCACCCTCCGTCCGTGGTGCCTGCCGTATAGGACCCCAGCCTCTGGTCACCAGTCACATCTAGGGCTGCAGTGCTGGATCGGGATTTTTGTGCCGTAACAGAGAGCACACACACGGCATAGGTGTACATGCACACGTATGTACACTTACACACATAGGCACGCGTGAGCAGACACGGGTACACATGTACGCACATACCTGTAGGTGTATGTGTGTATGAACACACATAGATACGTGTTTGCACACAACACGAGTGTACACTTGCACGCATGTACAGATGCACACACAGGTGCACGTGTGCACATAGTCTGATACACACACTCGCGCATATACAGGTGTGCATGTACGTGTATGGACCTAAAACAGGCGCACGATACATGTGGAACATGTAACAGCCGTTGCCCTGTTTCCTCTGCCCCAACCCCCGACTTAATTCAGGGCCACTCGAGGGGACAGCTGCTGTGTGACAGGCCCCGACGGGCCTCTGAGTGATGGGCTCGGAGACCCTCTGGGTTCCCCCCTCCTGGCAGTTAAAGTGGGATCGTGCGCTCCTCCTGAACCGGCACGATGACGTGTGGGTAATGGGTGTGACATCGTGTGACCCCGTCTTTCTAATGGGCTCCCATCTCAGTGTGACACTTTCACATGCAGGAGGCTAAGTGCACACTCCCGACCCTCGGCTCCCACGGAAGCCAGCAGGATGGGCGCTTGTCCAGTTGCTTCCATTTGAACATTCAGGCTTCGATTCCGAGTGTGACGTCCTGTCAGTGATCGCCGCGCCAGGGTTCCCGGTTGAGTGCACAGTGGCTACGTGTGTGTGTGTGTGCGCGTGTGTGAGTGAGTGTGCTGCGTGCTTTGCTTAGCAGGTTTCCATCACACAAAGCCATGCGTGTTTCTCGGAGAAGAACAAGTGTCAAACCCGTCCAATGTCATAAAGCAAAATGTGCAGCCCCCACACCCCTCCCCGGAGAGGACCCTCCTGACCTCTGGCTGTTCGTGTGGACTTTTTTAAAGACCATTTGAGGACGAGAGGCAGGGTCCGGTCGTGGCCATCGGGCATCTGGCATCTGCCGATGAGATGAAGACAGTTCAGAGCTGGGTGAAACCCACGCTGGGAGGCCTGCATGTGCCCCTGCAAGGACTCAGCCCATCCCCCCCGCCCCCCGCCCCCCACCCCGGTTGCCGTGGGCAGGGCGGGCTTGGGAATGGCCGGCGGGTGAGCGGCCGCCCGGCTGGTTCAACATTGCCCGGCTCCTGAACCGCATTGTCTGGGTGGGTCCAGGCTCAAGGTGGTTAAGAGGAATGTTTCTGTTGTCACCCAAACCAGCCTGAGCTGCCCACGTGAACGGCAGCCCTTCCCTCAGGTCCCAGAGGGAGACGGGCCCCTCCGCCGGGCATCCACGGAGACTCGCTTGGCACGTTTGTCCGGGCAGCTCGGCCTGTCCCGGAGCTGTGGCCGTGAATGCCTGTATGAGGTCCGTTCGCCCTGGGTACTGTGTTGTGAAACTTTCTGCCCCTGAGGCCTCGCCTGGCTTCTCTCCAGCTCTGGCCTTCGTCTTCCAACTGGGATGTTTGCCTTTCCCCCCGGTCTGCCCTGCCCTACAATGGACCACATCACTGAGCATTTTCAAGACTATTCATGCCATAAAGAAAATAAAACAGGAGGCGGATGGGGGTGGGGTGGGCAGCCTGGGAGGAGGTGGCCTTGAGGCCAGGTGCCTGCAGGAAGGAGCCAGCCACCAGGAGGTCCTGGGGCGGTGGGGGGCGGGGGTGTTCAGGAGGTGGGACCAGCACATGCAAAGGCGTTGGGTGCATCCTGTGGCTGGGGGTGGGGGGGTGCGTTATGCACAGGAGGGGCGGGAGGCCAGGTCCCCTCATCACGCGCCCTTGGAGCAGCATTTTATGCAACTCTTGTTCTGCTCAGGCACGTCTGCCGCTTGGTGAGCAATCCTGCTTCTGCAGAAGCGTGTGAGCCCCAGTGTGGTGCGTGGACGCACCTCGCTCTGCTCCGTCCTCGAGGGGGTGCTGCCTGCAGGGGCCTGTGTTTGCGGCTGCTTCACTCACTGAGCTGCTGGCCTCCGGGCTGCAAGGAATCAAAGCATTGATTTCTTTTTTAAATTTCACTAATTTTTATGAGAGCAATTAATGCACATGGTTTTAAAGTGACATCGTTCTTACGAGAACAAGCAGCAGCTCCGGGCCTGTCCCTTTGTCCCTGAGACAACGAGCTGTCACTGTTTTAGCCGTTTTGGGTATTGTTTCCTTCAAAGTGCTTGTACCTGTATTTCCTGCCTTTGGGGTTTCAGACGCTTCTTTACCATAGAGGATGGGGAGTGGGGCTCCCTGGGTGCCCTCCTCTCGCTGCTCCCCCGCCTCCCGGCAGGGACCCTCCTCGGGCTTTGTTATCCGTGCCCTGTCAGTGCTGCCCACAGCCGGACCGTGACGAGTTCACTTGGATTACGTTCCCGTCCAAGGTTCCCGTCTTGCCTTCCCGGGGGTCAGTGGCTGCTTCGTTTGGAGGGCGTGGGCGCCATTTGTGTCTCTGTCTGTGTTACTAGCTCATCCTCAGGCTCTGCCGGGCCCGTTACCCTCACTGTCAGTGCAGCAGACCCGCGGGTCTCTCCTGCGCCCCGCTTCCACTGTAGCGCGCCCCATCTCCTGCCCCCAGCTCCCCTTCCTTCCCGGGAAGACCGGGGAGATGGCGCCCTCGTCCCGGTGGAGCCTGATCGTCAGCAGCTTTCTGAGAAGGACCGCGAGGGAGCTAAGGGTGAAGGCCTTCCGTGGTCGAGACGTTTTCTGTGCCGCACTCCTGGTTGGTAATTGGGCTCCGTCTAAGGCTCTGCGTGAGAACTCATGCTCTTCTGGGGATCTTAAAGGCGTTTTGCCGCCTCCTGGGTGTCAGCGTGATTGTACGGGGCCTGGTTCCTCTCGGAAGCTTTCGGGATCTGCAGCTGTCCCCCGGGACTCTCGCATCGCACCACGGCGTGCCTGGTACCTCGGTCTTTGTTCATTCACTGCACTGCTGGGCGCTTCCGTTCTGTAAGCCCGTGGGGCTTTTTGTTGTTGTTCTGGACATCTTTTTATTATTCCTCTGATGATCCCTTACGTGTTTTCACTCTCTTCTGCAGCTCCAGCTGTCGGATCGGGGTCTCCAGAACCACCTTCCAGCTCTCTTATCTTTCCTGTCCCTGTTTTCGTCTCTGTCACATTGTTCAAGTCTCAGGAACCCGCCTCGATTTTATCTTCCAGTCCTTCGACTGAACGTTTTGTTTCCTTCATCAGCGTTTCAGAGTCGAAGGTCGCTTTCATCTTCTCCGGTTGTGTGTCTTGAGGCTCCTCCCTCTCCAGCCGTTTGGTGCACAGAGTCGGTTCATTACCAGCGGGGGTGTGCTGGGGCTGGCGGTGAACACAGCCCGTGATCAGAAACTAAATTATGGGGACTTAAGTGAACTGTACTGAAAAATAGAGGTGGAGGGAAACATGCTCGAGACCCACCACCCCCTGTGCACTTCACTGTTTCCTGCTCTGGAGGCCACGTGCCCGTTGTCTGCGCGTGATGGAAGTACCGAACACCGGTGTGCTTCTGTGCACTGCGTCCCGTCTCTGTCCCGGGGTGCCGTGTTGGGAGCTTGAGAGCAGCGTTTACACCCCTGCGGGGGGCATACACTGCGAGGCGGGCGCCCTGCCCCCGGGGAGCCGGCTGTTAGGGTTTGCCAGCACACCGCTGCTTATGCTTGTCTGTTCTCTCTAGTTCCCAGGGTTTGTTAACATCCTCGTGGGCTGTTATCCTCGCCCCACTTTTTATCCGATGAGTTTGTGTCCTTTTAGGGTGTCAGAATGTTACTGGGTTTGAGGAGTGAGTTGAGGTGAATCTCTGTGTTCTGGGTGTCAGGTTCCAGAAGGGGGAGTCTCCCCCCTCCCACTCTGGGTTCTAAGCCTGGCTGCGGTGCCTGTCACGGGATGTCCCGGGGGGTGACTTCTATCAGGGACCTAAGCAGGAATTTGTTCTTGTCGGGGGGCCCCTGCAAACCGTCTCCCTCCATCAGAGACTGGGCTCCAGGCTGGTACTTGAGGGGAAGTGAGACATCCCAGGGGGCCTCACATCTGTGCCCCACGGCCTGGGGGGCATCCTGGGCCGTGGGCACATCTGCATAGGGCTCCACACATGCTCCTTTTGTGGTCAGGAAGGAGCTCTCTGAGCTGGCGTGTTTTTTAAAATATAAACTTTCTATTTAAGAGCAGTTTCAGATTCACGGTGAGATTGAGTAGAAAGTACGTGGAGTTTCCCTTCCCCATTTCAGCGTCCCCCTCCAGAGCAGTAAAAACCCTCTGCGCCCTGCCTGTTCATCCCTCACTTGCCCTAACCCTGGCAGCCACCCGTCTTCTCCCTGCCCTGAGGTGGAGCGTTCCTAGAAAACTTAGCCTGTTTGGGAGCTCAAGGCAGAGAAGCTGTGGGGAGGCACTGCCAGTCACTGATCAGTCATATGGAGAAAAAGTCTTCTCCAGGAAACCCCAGTGCTGTGGGACTTGCACACGTGATCTCTGGAACAGACGCATGTGGAAATGCTCTGAATGGTTCTGACAGGCGGTGGGAACACAGCCTGCAGATGGGCCAAGCGCCACATATCCAGGCATGGCTGGGACGGAAGGTGGAGGAGGCATGGAACGGGAGAGGCTGGATAAAGGGTGGACCGAGGTCGCACACTTGGGTTTAACATGAGTGAGAAACATCTCGTGTCGGGAAATGATATGTTCTGATTTACATGAAAAGCATTATTCTGGCTCCTGCTGCTGTTTGGTAAATGTGTTATAGGGAGGTTGTGTCTGGCTGCTGGTAACAACTATCTGAAAAAACAGTCACTTAAAGGGATTAGTAGTTTATTATCAAGTCTAGAGGTAAGCAGAGGAAACCAGGTGAAAAGTCTCCAGTTTGTTGTGAGGGCCCCAAGTTCTTGTGGATTTCCACTTGGCTGTTCTTAGAATTGACCCTCTTATCTTCACATTCACAAGATGGCTGCCAGAGCTCCAGCCATCAGTTTCCAGGCAGCAGAAAGAGGAAAGGCTGAAACCAAAAGGTACAAACACCAGCTGAGTCAGCCTTTTTTAGAGAGCTTTACTGGAAGTCCTACCTAATAACTGCTGTTCACAGTTCTTTGGCCAGAGCTGCCAGCAGGGAAGCTGGGAGATATGCTCAGCTGGGCACACTGCCACCCCAGGGAAAATTAAGATTCTGTTAGTGAGAATGCAGGGATGTGGATGCTGGGACATGAAGCGAGCAATCTCTGCTCCAGGCAGCAGGCTGAACAGAACCAGGGTCGGTGGGTAGGAGGCTGTGGAGAGATCAGGATGAGAGGTGAGCGTTGCCTCGCTCGGAGCGGACGTGGGCCTGGCGG
This sequence comes from Camelus ferus, assembly GCF_009834535.1. Lineage (NCBI taxonomy): Eukaryota > Metazoa > Chordata > Mammalia > Artiodactyla > Camelidae > Camelus > Camelus ferus. The sequence continues at coordinate 18,236,898 of NC_045726.1, forward strand.
TGAGCCAGGCGGGCATCCAGTGCTCCTCGAACCTCAGCCTCATCTGCACAGACAGCTTCCCCCAGGACCTCCGCGTCCCGGGGCCGTGCGGGATTTCTGCAGTGTTTAGTGTTCGCTGGGCACTCAGTGGGGTTGTGTACTGAGCACGTTTCGGCAGCGTGAGACCTCACCTGGCCTGGGCTACGAGAGCCTCCGTGTACCTCACTTCTGTACTGAGGGCAGGAGAGCAGGGTCCCCACCTGGGGCCCGGGCCGACGGTGACATGTGACCCACACGGTGGGCGCCCCCAGAGCTGGCTCGCGGAGGGTGAGCACTGACAGCCCCTCCGTGAGGCAGCCCTCCCTCCTCCCCTCCTGGCCTCCTCAGCTTCCCGCTGTATCTGGTGTTGCGTTCAGCGTGGGTCACGCCCTTGCCGCTGGGTGTCTGGGCTGGCTGTCCCTGTGGGCCCCCCGTGCGGGGCTTGGCCAGCAGCCGGCGCCTGTCCTGTACACAGTTGTGTTGGCGCTCAGCCACGCTCGTCCATTCACCCGTCATCTGTGGCTGCTCTCGAGCTACCACGCTGGACAGAGGCTCTAAGAATCAAAAAGCTGAAAGTAATGCCCATCTGGCCCTTTGTGGAAAGAAGTGCCAGCCTCCGTCCAGGACGTGCCAGTCCCTGGAGAAAAAGACGGACTCCGTGTGCTCCCTGACTTCAGGGGACCAGTCAGGACGGAGAATAGATGCTGGGTGGACGGGGAGCCTGGCTAGTGCCTCGCGCCTGAGCAGGGAAGGTGGGCAGGCAAATGAGGCCTGTTCCCTGGAGTCTGGCCCTTGCCTGGCATCTCCCCAGTGGCAAGTCCTCCCTGAGTCCTGAAGTGGAGCATGAGGTGTAGTGCCCCATGCAAATAAAAGGACCTCCCAGAGCTCCGCCAAGGGCACGCCGTGCTCTCTGATGGGTTTTGGGGTCGAGACAGGGACACCAGGGGATGTGAGCGGTGACGTCCCTGGGCGGAATGAGGAAGGAGCCGGGAGAGCTTCCTGGAGGCAGTGACCGAACCAGGTGAACAGGAAGCCGAAACTTCTCCCCAAACCCTCTTGGGAGGTTAGGTTTGGCCTGAGGTGTCAGGGAACAGCAGGGCAGGTGGCTGGACAAATGCTGGCCTGTGGCAGGTTGGGGAGAGGAAGTGAGGGAGCTGGCTGCCCCTCACACGTCCTGACAGATGGTCAGGATGCTGACGGTGATGGCAGGTGCGAGGGGAAGGTTCCGGGCAGGGAGGGTCCCGGGGCTGTCAGTTGGACAGATAGACCTGGAGGTGGGTTGGCTTGGTGGGGGTGGAGGGAAGAGGAGGAGGTGAGGATGGCCGACTCCTGGGACCTGCAGGGGCGGGGAGGGGGGAGGGGGGAGGCAGCTGCTCCACCGTATTGCAAGAGGGCACTCGGTATGAAGGGGTTGTGTGCCCATGGACGCCGCGTGGGGCCTCCCGGGGCAGGTTACTCTGCAGAGCGTGGGGGCTTCTGCCGTCACTTAATTGTACCCCCAGGTGTGGTCAGCAAGGGTCCTGCCTCTTCTTAGGCCGCGTTGTGGTTTAAGCTTCCTCCTGAGAAGTTGGGAACCAGTCCATCTCAGAGTGTCACTGGGATCCTGGTGGTGCCTCAGGTCTGGGGCAAACCCCAGTGCTCAGTTGCCCTGATGCCCTGATCTGGAGCGGGGCTCTCCTGTGGCCCCCCCACCGGGACCCTCGCAGAGGGTGCTTGGGACTGAGCAAGGGGGAGGCCAGGAGACCTGCGGACCCCCAGCCCCACAGTTGCTGTGTACAACTCAGGGCTGTTTTTTCCATCGAGTGTTTCTCAGTGACAAAGCAGAGCCCATGACCACTGTCCCCATGGGTGCACACTGAGGGTGAGGCGGGAGGGGCGAGGCCATCGGGGTTGGCCCTGTCCCCTGCGGGAGGTCAGCCACTCCTGCACGACCAGGACACGCGTGCGTGTGTGTGTGTCTGTATGCGTGCATAGGCGTGTGCTTGCACAGGCGAGCGTGTGCGTGTGTACCCTTAGGCTTCGGCCTCTGTGCCGCCCTCCGGTCTTTAGCTCTGACTGTCGCCCTCGATGAGGATCACAGGAATTGGGAAGCCGGAGTCTGTGAGGGAAACTGAAACCCGGGTTCCATTCCTTCTTTCCCGTCGCATTACCAGCTGGACTCGGCGGCCGCACGGGGAGGAAGCTGGGCAGCCAGGCCGGCACTTGTCCCCCTGGCCTGGGTCCCCATGTCCGTCCTGCATCCCGGGCTGACCTGAGGAGTGGGAAGCCCCGACTCCTGTAACTCCGCCTGTGTCTGTGTGGGGCCGTCCCCCGGGGCCCCGTGTCCTCATCGTTCTGCTCCTCAGCAGACGGAGCCCGTGGCTGGGGGTGTGGGGAGAGCAGAGCCATGGGGGATGTTGGGCAAACGGAAAGCAGGCGCTATTACCACACATCCTTCCTTCTCACTTTCTTCCAGAATTTCTTCGGAAGGCCGTAAAGCAGCACACTGAGAGCGCCGGGCGGCCCTTGACCCTGGCGGCGCTGAGAGCAGCCCGCCCTCTCCCAGCGCACCGAGAAATGCGGGTCCTCGGGGCTGGCGCCGCCCCCCAGCTCCCGGCTGTGCTGCAGGCCGTGGCCCCGGGGCTCTGAGCAGCACCCAGCCGGACACCCACTGCCGGGTGCTGCCACCCACGGGCGTTTGCTGCCGAAATCCCCGCTGCGGCCCAGCCGATGAGGATGTGCGTCCCCACAGGGGGGCTGCTCGCCGCCCTCGCCGTGGTGTTTGGGACAGCGGTGGCGTTTGCTCCCGTACCTCGGATCACCTGGGAGCACCAAGGTGAGGGCAGAGCCCTGTCGGCGGCGCCGCGGCATCTGAAGGGAGCGGCCCCCGCTCAGATGTCGAGATGCAAGATGCGAAGATGCGCGGGAGCCGCTGGGTCTGCCGGGTCTGCACCGCGCTCCTGGGAGGTGCCCGGATAGCCGCGGCCCCTCGCGGGGCTGGGGCACCGCCTGCTGCTTTGGGTTTTAAGTCAGGGGCCCCGGGAGGAAGCTGAGCGTCCTCATGCCTGATGTCTGGTGCCCGCCGCCCAGACGCAGACCACACGGAGGGCCGTGCTTCGAGGACATTGAATTACGTACGTGTAGTTGAGCTTCAGACTAGCGGTCTTCGTTTGCCGTTTATTAGTTTCCGTTTTATTTATTTCCTCTCTTGGGAGCTGTGTCTTGGGGCCCCGGACATTCAGCCTCAGTGGACTGAGGGCTCCGCTCCTGGTCCTGGTCCGGGGCCCTTGCAGGGCTGAGCTGCCCCGCGCAGAGCCCGGTGGTGCCTTTGTCCTGCGAGCATCTCTCGCCAACACTGGACGTTGAGGAGAGCGGGGAGCGGGGACACCACCCCCTTAAGTAAAGTCAGAGCTTGGGTGATATGCAGAAAGCCACGTTCAGAGTTGACGCTGGGATGGTCAAAAAGAAGAGACATCTTCCAAAGAAATAGTGTCGGCGAGGAGGAGGGCGTAGCTCACGTGGTGGAGCGTGTGCTTAGTATGCACGAAGTTGTGGGTTCAGCCCCCAGTACCTCCCCTGAAAATAAATAAATAAACCTGATTACCTTCCCCCGCAAAAACCAATAATCATAGCAATAATGTTGATATGCTTGCGTTACTCCTAAATCGCTAACCCCTAAATCGCTCATTTTCCTAAACAGCTCTGGATGCAATCAGCTAGTAAGTGGAAAAGTCACTGGTTTCTGTGTTTTGTAAGTTTGGGGTGTTTATCCTTGACAAAATGTTTGGGTTGAAAGATACAATCGCTGAAATAGATTATTTTAAAGGTGTTGAGGTAGATGGTTTTTTTCTGAATAAGAAAATCCTAAGCAGTTATGTTCTTTGTAAACCTGACCGGTGGATGGTCAAACACACATACAGGGGAGGTTGGTGGGAGGCGGAGGGAAGCCCGGTGGCCAGAAGCTTGGGGCTGGTCTGCAGTCTCCTGGGAGGTCACAGGTCACGCCGCGAAGAGGTCGTTCTGCTGGGAGGCTGCACTCCAAGGAGGTCACACTGCCAGGAGGTCGTGTCCCTAGAAGGGCACATTCCTGAGAGGTCACACTGCTGGGAAGCCACGGGGCAGGGTCTGGGCCTCACACCTGGTGGCCGCCCGGGGGGTCGGCTCCACCCGAAGGTGCCTGAGTTCCGGCCACCGGGGCAGCAGACCCCTGCATGGCCCGGCCGTGACGGCGCAGTGGAAGGAGACCGGGCGCTCAGGGTGTGTCCAGGCTCAGAAACACCCAGAATGTTCTCTCCTTCCCCCTGACCTGCCCCTCCTCCCCCCCCCCCCCAGAGGTGCAGCTGACGCAGTTTCACGAGCCGGGCATCTTCAACTACTCGGCCTTGCTGCTGAGCGAGGACAAGGACACCTTGTACGTGGGCGCCCGGGAAGCCGTGTTTGCCTTGAACGCGCACAACATCTCCAGGAAGCTGCACGAGGTATGACGTGGGCTCCGCTGGGCTCTGCCCAGTGTGTCAGACCCTTGCTTGGCGTGTGGCCTGCTCACCCCCAAGGCCGGCCCCACAGACGTCCTGCGCACCTAGCTGAGCAGCCTGCCCGCCTACCAGGACCAAGGGTCCTCTCCTCCCGAAACTTCCTTTCCGCCCTGTGTCCACGAAGCCCCCTTGCGGGGTTTCCACTGGGAGCCTCTGTCCTCCTTGGGCTGGCAGCTCACCTGGGATCACCCTCTTTTTATCTAGGATGTTTGAAAATCTGAGGCATACGTGGGAGCGGAGGGAGTGATGTGATGAACCCTGTACCATCGAGGCTCCTGCAGGCCAGCGGTTCACCCCCGTCCTCCCTCCCGTGTCCCCCTCCTCTGTGCCCCCCGGGAGGCTGTGAGGCAAATCCCAAACACTCTTCATCTGCAGGTGTTTCCCTGGGCATCCCCTATAGGAAAGGACGCCTTTTTTTTCTCTTTAGAATCACCAAAGTATCATTATCACGTCCGAATCATTAACGTCATCAGATAGTCAGGGTTCCCGTTTCACGGACTCTCTTGTAAAAGACGTTTGACTGTTCTGTTTGATCGGGTTGAAACCAGGCTGTGGGTGTGGCCGGGCACTCTGTCGAGGTCTGTTTCTGGTAGCCGCCCAGGGTCCACTTGCTGGGAAAGCCCCTCGCAGTCCTGTCCGGCCCCCAGCCTCGGCCTGGCTCCTGTAACAGGCAGGACCCTCCAGCCAGCCTCTGCCCGTCACAGCCCAGAGCCACACGCACGTTAAGGGTTGAGAAATGGGACGTTCCAACTCTGCCTTTCCTTCTCTGCCTGTGAGCTGGCACGTTGTCTGTCAGCAACTGATCATGCCTCCCGACGCCGGTTCCTCTGGGAATGGCAGGACCAGTGCTTGAAATCCTTGCCACGATTTACAGGTTTTCAAAATAATGAGTTCATTCTCTCCAAAGGGAGAGAGTGAGTGTTTTGATGGATTTTTTTCAGCACGACCATGACTCATGGATTTAAACGTGTTGGAAGTGCCCCGAGCCGTTCTCAATGCTCGGATTGTCCCCTCCTGGCCTCTGACGGCCTCTCTGTGGCTCCCGAGTCCTTAGACGCGACCCCAGCGGCTGGTGTGGTTTTCTTGCTCTCTGGAGTCGAGCCAGTCCACACTCATCTTGTGCATTTGCTGCCCCAGACGCCTTGGTTTTTTGGCTTGGTTTTGTCTTAATCTCCAGAGTCAGGCGTAGGGCTGATTTCTGTTTCACGTAAAGGAGATTCCCACTGTCACCCTGTGAAAATAAAACACGTAAAACTGCAGGGCGCTCAGAGCAGAGGGAGCCCGGGCCTGCCTCCTGGAACTCTGCCCCACCCCCTGTCCTTCACATCCCCTTCCCCTGGGCACCCCCTTCCCCATGACGGGGCCGATGCCGCCCTCCAGGGTGTCATCCTGGGAGAACCGCGGTTCCACCACGCACACACGCCGGCCCGCGGGTGCTCAGTCACTGCGGCCCCTTGGGGTGACCGAGAGGCCTTGGGCCCCGCAGACGTAGACGAAGAGAAAAAGTGAAAGGGCCACAGCCACGCCTCAGGGCCACCCCAGGAATGTGGCCAAGGGCCCGTCAGAGCTCCGTTCCCGCGTCCTCAGGCGTTGTGCGTAGATGATGATGGTTAAACTCTCCGCATTTTGATTTCTAAAGGCGGCTTACTTTTTGAAATGGGGCTTTGTTCTGCTTTCTTGGGGCCTGGTTGGGACTCCCAGTCCTCTGGCAACACTGCTGAGGGACTCGCTTCACTGCCGTGGAGACGCTCTGTGTGCCTCCTGACCTCTGAGCGCCCGATGGCCGGCTTTGGTTCTCGAGGGGGGAAATAGATTATAATTTGGCATCAGTCCTGGAATATCACACAGGCAGATGGGGGGTCTCTGGGAGGGGGAGCAGGAGCGCGGGAGCCTTCGGTGACGCAGGCTGTCGCTCCCCATCCTCTGGAGGGCGAGGGGCCGAGGCGCCGCCAGCCTGACCCATAGACCTGGAGCAGGAGCCCAGAGCTTCCCGCGTCTGCGGAAGGTGCTCCACCCGCGCGCTGCTCCGTCCCCTTCCCCTGCTGCCATCACGTAACATTTAGAGACTCATCATCCTGCCGTTTCTCTGATGGTTCAAGTAAACGGCAAAGACTTTTTACTGGACCCCAGAGTCTCTTCGGAAGGGATGAAAAAACCCACTCTGATCTTGCGAATGCCGGTGGTTCAGCTTTTTGGTAAATAATTCAGTCCTCCCCACTTGTACACGTTTAGTTTTTGCAGTTGTTTTGTTGTGCATCACGGTCATCCGGGAGCAGCCTTCCCGGTGCCCGGCTGCGGGGGAGGCTCACGGCTAGAACTTGCCCGGGGCCCCCGTTGCTCACGGGCCCCGGTGCCTGCTCCGCGAGCCTCACTTTGCAGCCTCGGATGTTACCGTCTCGGGAAACAGTTGTGCTCTAGATGCCGCCATGCGCTTTGTAAACTGTACGTTTTTCATGCCAGCATCTCCTTTGAAAGGGGGACGTGCACTAAAATGGACCCTCATTGCTCCTCACAGGCCTACTGGAAGGTCTCAGAAGATAAAAAAGCCAAATGCGCGGAGAAGGGGAAGTCAAAACAGGTAACTTCTTCGGCAGACTTCAAAGGCCGCCCAGTTTCTTAGTTGCTTTGTACTCCCGCGTGCCCCGGCTTGCTCAGCGCCGCCTGGGCGGTGGCCCAGCCCTCAGAATTCTAGCAGTCACGTCCTCCTGACTACCCCTGCAGGTGACCCCTCTGTGCCCAGCTGGTGAGCTTGGGGCTCTCAAAGCAGGTGCCAAACGCAGCTTTTGCAAATTACTTTAAAGTTTATCTGAACTGAATTTATTCGGAGGGCCTAAAACTTTGACTACGGAAAGCAGTGCCTGGTGCCTGTTGGCTGAAGGTGTGGCGTGCAGGGTTCGTGCCACCCCTGCACCCCAGCAGCCTGGCGGGGGGTGCAGGGGTCCTGGATTTGGGGCAGCACCTCTCCCTTGAGAGTCTGCTCCTTCTCCAGGAGATGCGGGGCACCTGGACCTGGTGCCCGTCTGGGAGCCCTGGGCTGAGGGTCTGTCTCCGTCCCGAGCTCTGGGTTACCCCTCACCCACTGGGCCTCCCTGCATCTAACTGGTGCTGGGCCAGTGTCGGAGTCTTAGAATTTAAGACCCTGTCTTGGCAGTTGGTGTAGACAGCTGAGTTGTAAATCGTAGTAGTTACCAGTTAATTTCAAAACAGTTAAATTTTTTTTTAAAAACCAAAATGAAGAGAATTTTGGCTAAATTATTTTCAGCAAAATGCTCAATACTTTCACTTAAAGTCACTAAATTCAAGTTAGTGTGAGAAACGAGGGAACATGCAGGCCTTGCAGTGTAGGAGGCGCTGCAGGGAGTGGCCCTGGAGCTAAATTAGGACGAGCGCTCTGGCCGCCCCGCGTGGGGGCCGGGCGGCGGTCAGGGCCCCTCCCAGTTCTTTTTGGGGAGGATGAGTGACTTCCAGCCAGTTTAAAGAACAATCATGGCAAAAAGAAAACAAACAAAAACAAAAACACTCTTCTGAGCAGGGATAATTTCAGATACTGGCTCGTATAATCCAAGGGCATTTCAGCCTGAAATAGTGGGTTCCTCGGCGGCATTCTGAGGCGGACCCCTCATTAGTCCAGCCTCGGCCCTGAGCTGGGCGGGCGAGACACACCCCTCTCCTGACAAGCACGGTTTCCAGTTGCACGCATTGGGGCGTGGAGGCTGGGGCCCCCCAAGGAGGGGAAACCGGAGGGAATTCCGCACAGCGCACTTCCCCGTGGGCCTGCCAGCCCCGTGCACGTGTGCTCAGTGAGAGCGAACATGGCTTCTCCCATGGTGGGTGTCCAGCGAGGTTCGAGGTCAGCTTCCATTGCTGTTTCGGCTGGCACATCTTTGCGGAGTGCAAATTAGTGCCTGAAGTGAAGTCCACTTGGCACCTGACAGCGGCCTGTGGGTGCTGCGGAGACAAAAGCCCTCAGGCTGCTGCAGATTTAGGTTTGTCCAGGGATGGGGCCGGATCTCAGTGAGTCTGCTCCCCTTACGCTGGACAGGGCCGGGCCGGGCCGGTGCGTGAGGACATGCAGCAGTGAACACGTCGTCAGGGGTCTGTCGTTGGTGAGCTGTGAGGACATCCGGTTGACCCGTGCGTTTCCTTCCCTTGTAGACAGAATGCCTGAACTACATCCGCGTGCTGCAGCCGCTGAGTGCCAACGCCCTTTACGTGTGCGGGACCAACGCGTTCCAGCCGGCCTGCGACCACCTGGTAAGGCTGCGGCATGTCCCTGGCCAGCAGTTAGAGCCGAGCAGGGCGGGGGGCAGCGCCTGGTGATCCCCACTCTGCAGAGCCGGGGGGTTTCCTTCCTGCAGCTGTGTGGGGGTGGGGGCAGCTCCGAAGGCCCCATCCTCTCCCAGCCTCCTCTCAGCCTGCGTCCTCTCTGCATGGCTGAGGGTGTGGCCGGGGCAGGACCCACGGTGCAAAGCTGGCAGCGGGGCACCTCCTGGGAGGGGCGTTGTTGACAGAGAAGCACAGCGAGCCGGGACCCAGCGTCCTGCCTGTTTCTCTTTGTCACATTCTACACTGTTTGAGGAGCCCTGGCTATGTGCTGGGTCCTGGCCAAGTGGGGAAGCCAGGACCTCTGCTCCTAGGTCCATCCCCTGTTCTTGGCTCATGTACGTTGTGGGCTGAATGTCTGTGACCCCCCCCCCCCAAATCCATATGTTGAAGCCGGAATTCCCTGATAAGTGAAGTTAAACGAGATCATAAGGGTGGAGTCCCGATCCGATGGGATGATGGCCTTACAAGAAGAGGAAGAGACATCTCTCTATCTCTGACCACGTGAGGATGCGGCAAGAAGGCCGCTGTCTGCCAGCCAGGAAGGGGCTCCTCGCCAGGAGCTAACCATGCTGGCACCCTGATCCCTGGCGTCCTGCCCCCAGAACCAAGAGGAGTGAATGTGTGTCCCCATCCCACGTGTGGTCTTCAGAGCAGCCTGGGCCCGCTGTCCCCAGGACAGCATGTCTACCCCTCTGGTCCTGGGGCGCTGCCATCCGGTGCTGGCTGCTGGGGTGTGAGTTGCCCCCGATGCCCCTTCTGGAATTCGCTCCTCCAAGGGCGAGTCAGTGTGCTGGGGCTTAGAAGCAGGGCCTCGCCCCTCCCTCACCCGCGTCACGTCCCCGACTCGCCCCGAGCCTGTTCGGTTGCCTTCCGCTGTGTCAGGGTCCTGGGGAGAGGGCCCCCGCCCTCACCCCGCCCTCCCGCCACTGCTGACTCACCTGCCGACTGTGAGCCGGAAGGAGCGAGGGCGTTAGCGGGCAGTGTCTCTCCTGGAGGTAATCTTCATCCCCAGAGGATCTGATGAGCCATTTGTAACGACCATAGAGGGGGAGGAGGAGTGTTTTAAATGCACATGAGGGTTGAAAATGAGGCCCACCTTCTACCCTGACTTAGCACCCGTCACACGTGAAGTATGCCGGCGCGGAGGGCTTACTTTGCTAAAACCCTGAATCAGTTGGAACTTTAAAATATTTTCCAAGCCTGAGTCAGAGGTAAAGGATAGGACAAGGTGTGGGCGAAGTAAGGATCTGCCTAGAAAGCCTGGTATTCACACGGACCCCTGGGGAGGGGTCCGCACGTGGCCTGGGTCTGCCGGGCCGTCTGTGTCCACAGACCCCGCGGCCGAGGTTGGTGTCGGGGTGGGGGGTGCTCCGAGACGCCGAGACCTGCGGTCCTCAGTGACGGACTGCGTGTTAGTCATATTAGAAACATTTTGTACGTGAAAGGATTTCCTGGCTAAACTCTAGTTAGTCAGAATCTTAGGGTGTGGAATTTAAACTTCAGTTCCATAGACACGTTGTTGAAGTCGGGGAATCGTATGTTCCATTTCAAGCTAGACCTGTATTTTTTTCCCAATATTTAAAAAATTTTTCAAGCCGACAGCACAGTTGGTCCTGCCCGCGTGTCCCAAGCACCTGGACCGCACAGTGGGGAGCGTGCACGTGCGGGCGTGCTTGGCTGTGGCCCGTCACCCCTGAATGTTGTCACATGCCCGAGAGTAATGACATTTTCCTGCATCATGCCAAGTCTGTCGTCACATCTAAGACTTAGGAATTCCCCGGTGTCACCTCACCTTCAGCCCTCACGCAGATTTCCCCAAACATTCCCTGGGAACTCGGCCTGCGAGTCGTGCCAAGTGAGTGCCCTGGCAGCCCCAGTTCACTCCTGGTGACCGAAGCCTGCTAGAAACGTGGCCGCGGCTTTCCCCGTGCGTCTGGGCCCTCTCTGCCCTGTGGCTGTGACACTTTTCCCTGCCTCCCTCAGGCAGGCAGACAGACAGACAGACAGACAGACAGTGAGGCGGCTCGTCCACCCTCGCAGGCAGGCTGTCCCCCTTCTGGAGCTTCTCCAGGCTGCTGGGTGGAAAATCGCCTCCCGCGCCCGTTTTCGCGTGCTTGCTGCGTTTCCGGTAGCTCGGAGCACCCTTTCCTGTCTGCGCTGCCCCGTGGGTTTCTTCTTTCTCTCCCTCGCTGTGTTTTGACCATTTTCCTCCTGGAGGCCTTCTTACCTCATCTGAACAAGCTTGTGACACGTTCGGGGTGGAGACGCCGCGTTTTGCAGGCTTTCCCCCCACGTGGTCACTGTTGCTGGCCTCTGTCTCATTCTTTCTGTCGACAGGAGCCGTCCGGTCCTTCACGTGTTGGCTCTGTCCGTTGTCTCTCTCCCCGACTTGATCCGGGCTCTCTCGCTAGGTGACGAGATTGTCCTAAGACTGAAATCTCTGTTCACGCAGCACGGTCCCATTGTTAATCTTCAAGTCACTGATCCATCTGCAGTGGGTTTTGGTGGCAGAATGAGGGGGCGGTCCTGCTCCTTCTTCCTGTCATCTGTTCGTTGGCTGGCCGGGTCCTGCGCTGCCACGAGGGCCATCTCTGTGGACGTCAGGATCCTGCACGTGGCCTCTGCTCATTCCAGAGCACGTCCTGTGTTTGGGTTTCCCTGGCTGCTCGACGGCCCTCGAGCCATCAGCACCGCTGTGCTTGTGTTACAGAGGAGCAAACCGAGGCTGTAGAATCTCAAGGAGCTCTCAAGGGTGTCAGAGCAAGCACGCCGAGACGCCGGCGTCCAGACCGGGACTCGGGGGCTGGCCACACATGCGCTCTCCCCTCCGTCCCCCCAGAAGAGCGAGTCTGTAATTAAACGGTCCAACAAAGACGACGCTATGACTGCAGAAACGCAGACACGTTGTGATCCTGTTTCTTCTCGTTCCATTATAGAGCTTAACATCCTTTCAGTTTCTGGGGAAAAATGAAGATGGCAAAGGAAGGTGTCCCTTCGACCCCGCGCAGAGCTACACGTCTGTCATGGTTGGTGAGTTTCCGGCTCTCAGCTCTGCTGGACCCTGGGTCCCCCCTGCTTCGCTCCCATGTTCACAGTCCTCACGAGAGGTACAGGTGCCTCTCCGCGGGCCCCCTGATAGCAGCTTTTGAGTTCACTGTTCGGTTGGATAACTAGCCGCCACCACGGTCCACAAGGTAGAACCGTGGGGAGAGAAGATTTTACATCCTTTGTTTGTGCAAATCGTCTGGCGTGGTCGGTCACTCCGAGTCGGTGCCCCCGCTCGAGGAGAGTTGGTGCCTGAGCCCGGCCTGCCTGGGAGTGGTCCTTGTACGCCCGAGGCGGACCGGCCAAGCCCTGTGTGCGGCCTCCGGTGTATTTGCTGATTCGCTGGAGGCAGGATCTCCTTGCTTGGCTTAGTTGCTGCCCGTAAGGCCCATGCAGTACAGTTTACCATGGAGCATAAGATGCCCCGTGTCACAGAAACGAAACAGAAGCACGTGGCCAGCGGCAGGGCGGGGGGCTGTCTGGGTCCTGGGAGGACTGCTGTGAGGCCGGCAAGGGGAACGTGGCGCTGAGCGTCTGTCCCCTTTTCCCTCTCCTCCTGGGCCGCTGAAGACGGAGAGCTTTATTCCGGGACGTCGTACAACTTTTTGGGAAGCGAACCCATCATCTCCCGAAATTCTTCCCACAGCCCTCTGAGGACAGAGTACGCGATACCCTGGCTGAACGGTAAGGAGCAGGCGGCGCCAGCCAAGGTGGCTTTCCGGCTGGGGTCGCTTCCCCGCCAGCAGGGCCCCGGCTCTGGCTGTCCCTTTCCTGGCTCCCAGCCCGCCCGCGTGTGCCCCCGCGCGGTGAGGGCGCTCCAGGCGCTGCTGGGGCCACACGGCCAGCAGCCAGGGCCCTCGCTGTTCTCTGCTCTGCTGAGGGGGTGCTGCCTTAAGTCTGCCTTTACCTCCCCTTGAGGATGGACCTGGGAGGCTCAGAGCGGCGAACCAGGCTCATCAGATCGGCACGCGATGTTACAACCTCACCTCTGAGCGTCGTGTGTCCACGTCAGGTTCACGGTGCAGGGGCTCTCAGCTGCTCCCACAGGACTGTTCTCATGGGTGCCAGCCAGGCAGAGCCAGAGCCTCGGGGCCCCTGGGTCTGGTGGTCAGGGATTTGTCCACTTCAGGCGTGTGCTGTTGGAACCGGCAGGTGCACATCTTCCAGCGGGTCCCCAGGGACGGCGGGATCTGGCTCCCTGGGGCCCCCAGTCCGCCTGCCTGTTGGGAGCCCCAGCTCAGTTCTCGGGGTGGCCCCGGAGGGTGTGCTTCAGAACCACCATCTCGGGCATCTCCTTAGGCCGAGGAGGACGTGCTGGGCACCGCCGCCCTTCCTGGGCCTGGAGTTAGTCTGGGGCGTGGCAGGGCCCCCCTCACGTCCTTTGTAGGGGGCGCCCGGGCCACTCTGTGGGCACAGGGACAACCAGAGTGCTCCCTGCAGAGCCCAGCTTCGTGTTTTCTGACGTCATCCGAGAGAGCCTGGACGACGGCGAGGACGACAGGGTCTACTTCTTCTTCACGGAGGTGTCTGTCGAATACGAGTTTGTCTTCAAGCTGCTGATCCCCCGGGTGGCGAGGGTGTGCAAGGTGAGTGCCCTCCCCCCCTTCTCCTTGGTTCCAGCCCTCGGTGACCTCGTGTCGTCTGGGCGCCACTGAAATGCCGGTGTGGACGGGCATCGGGTGCGGGCCTCCGTCCCCCCGGGAGCACCGGCACCTGTGTGTGGCGGTCAGATCTGCGCCGACCACACCTCCCTCCAACCTCCCCTGGTTTATAGGAAGTTAGTTTTCCTGTGCTGTTATTAGCCAGATTCTCCCAGAATTGGGATTTGCCGTTCCAGTGTGAAGACGGGGAGGAACGTGTTTCAGTGTGTCCAGAATAAAGAAGGACACTTCGATTTCACGTGTGTCTGGTCGCCCCAGTTTCACTGTTTCTCTCCAGATTTAAGTCACATCAGGGGTGTTGACAACTGTCTCTTGGTGGTCAGTTTCCTTAAAAGTGTTCTTGGAGAACCTGGCAGGTCCAGAGACCAGCAGGTCGCTCGGGGGCCGGTGGGAAGTGAGGGTCTGATCTCCCACGAGGAGCACCTTTTGGGGAGACCACACCTACGCAGTTGACCTGAGACAGACGGGGGCGCCCGTGCGCCCACCGGCCCCTGGTGCCGCAGGTCACTCACAGCCGGGCCTTGAGTCTGGAGAGGCACACGAGCCAAAGGCTGCAGCAGTGACCGTGTTCGAGGACAAGGGGCGTCTGCTGCAGGACACTGGGTGTGGGCAGTCGGGCGGCTCTGGCTGCGACTGGATGACGCCTCATCGGGGGAGTTACCTGCCGGCTCGGTTTTGTGCTTGGATCCGGGGTGCGAGCTGCTGTGGAAGACGCGCCGGGGATGCGGAGCGGTCTGCAGCCGGCTTGCCCATCCGGCCTCTGCTGCCTTTCGTTAAGAAGAGCTGTTCTGGGCCCGAGTGCGTCCCTTACCGCCCGCCCGCGGGGGGAGCCTGCCCTCCTCCTGCCACGCCCGTCTTTGGGTTTCAGGGGGACCAGGGCGGCTTGAGGACCTTACAGAAGAAGTGGACCTCCTTCCTGAAGGCCAGGCTCATCTGCTCCCGGCCGGAGAGCAACCTCGTCTTCAACGTGCTGCGGGACGTCTTCGTCCTCCGGGCCCCGGGCCTGAAGGAGCCCGTGTTCTACGGGGTCTTCACCCCGCAGCTGTGAGTGCCCGGGGCGGGCGGGGGCGGGGCTGTCTTCTCTGCATCCCCCCGACCCAGGGCAGTCACACCACCCCTCCCCCCCAGGAACAACGTGGGGCTGTCGGCCGTGTGTGCCTACAACCTGTCCACGGCCGAGGCGGTCTTCGCCAGCGGGAAGTACATGCAGAGTGCCACGGTGGAGCAGTCCCACACCAAGTGGGTGCGCTACAACGGGCCGGTGCCCACGCCGCAGCCCGGGGCGGTGAGCAGGCCGGGGCTGCAGGCGGCGGGGCGGGGCGGGGCGGGGCTGCGGGCGCGCTCCCCCTTCCCCTGGCCCTGCTCCTCGGCGTGCTGCGTGACAGCTGGTGCGACGTGCTCCCCGGACAGGAAGGCCGTCCTGGCTGGCACGGGATTAGCATCGTGTGGGATGCACGTTGCGTAATGAAACCAGCTCTGTTTCATTTTCTGTTTCCTGCAAAAGAAACACACGATTTCTCAGCAAAGAGTTGAGCGATACTCTCCATTCATTAATGGGAGTCACATTTTCTTCTGAAAGTAGTGAATTGGGTTTCTAGGCCTGTGTGGCTGCCTCCTTGTGTTGTGTGACTGGTCAGCGAGGCCGGGTGGCGGCCCACAGGCAGGGCTGTGACCTGGGTGAGTGGTCTGGTGCTCAGAGCTCACCCCCGGGACGGTCCCCCTCCCTGGGCCCCCCACCCCTGCTGACCTGGCCCATAAACTTTCATGCATGTCATTAAGCAAAAGGTGTTCACTTGTGGCCGTGAATTTTGGTTTTTGCACACCAGGTGCTGGGTGGAGAAAAGATCCTTCATTCTCTTGACCTTTGTGCTCCTTGTATTTAGAATTGGACTGTTTCTAGTGAATTTTGCAGGCTTCTTTTCTAGGAGAGCTATCAAATGATAAATATTTATTTTTAATTTCAAAAGCTTGACACAATTTTTTCACTTACGAAGAGACGAAAATCATTACATATCATGAGACACAGCTGTGTTTTGTGGACGAAAAGATCGTTGCATTTCCCACGTGCTTTTTAACTGTGTCTTCAGATTCCTGGGGGAAGGTCACCTCAGTTTTTCCATGTTTTGAAGAAGCCCACTCTGGGGTCCCGAGCTTTGCACCTCGGGGAAGCCTCAGCTCTTGCTCGGAGCGTGTGCTGCGCGCCCGAGTGCGTGCGTGCTGACGGCTGGTCTGCCCCCTGCAGTGTATCAACCGGGAGGCGCGGGCGGCCAACCTCTCCAGCTCGCTCAACCTGCCAGACAAGACCCTGCAGTTTGTCAAAGATCACCCGCTCATGGACGACTCTGTGACCCCGGTAGACAACAGACCCCGGCTGGTCAAAACCGACGCGAACTACACACAGATCGTGGTGGACAGGACCCAGGCCCTGGACGGGACCGTCTACGATGTCATGTTTGTCAGCACAGGTGGGTCCCGTGCCCTGGGCGAGAACGTGGGTAGGTCCGGCGCATCTCTGCCGCGTGCTGCCAGCGTCTCCCTCCCCCAGGTGCCCAGGTGGTTTATTAGAGCGTGGGAGGATTTCTAAGAAGGTGGCTTCGGATCTCGGTGGCCATCAGACCACCGGGGGCACTGGTTAAGAGTGCGAGTCTTGGCCCAGATCTGGGAATTCAGGTCTGATGGGGCTGGGCTGGTGTAAAGGGAGGCCGGGTGGTGCCTGGGGAGGTGGCGGCAGAGCCAGCAGATACGCACGTCCCAGCTCCCCGCGTGCGTGGCTGAGTTCAAGGCCTGTCCTGACCTGCCGTGCGAGGCACGCCTTTCCTGGTCGCCCCTGGACTGACACAGGTGCTCCCGGAACAGGGATGGCGGCCAGGTGCTGCGGCCGCGGCGGCTCTGTCCAGACCCCGCCCTCCCGGCCTGGGGCTCCCGGGGGGGGGGTGGCACCCCCGAGGCCCCTGGAGCCCAGGAAACACGCCCCATTTGTTCAGATGGCACGTTGACCGTGCTAATGAGGGAAGTCGGGGTCAACAAAGGGCTGTGCACTTTCCAGAAAAGAATGGGAGCAGCTTGTGCTGTTTGGGTTTCCAGTTGTTTATTTTGCTTTTCCTCTTCTGTTTCTGATGCAAAAACACCATCTGTTTCTAAGCCTCCTGTTGAGGGGAGGGAGTGAGGGGAGGAAGGGTGACCATTTGCCACTGACCGTCCTTTCCCCCTGGGGACTGACCTATAGCTTTGACCTTTGACCTCGCAGACCGGGGCGCCCTGCACAAAGCCATCAACCTTGAGAATGACGTCCACATCATCGAGGAGACACAGCTCTTCCAGGACTTCGAGCCGGTCCAGACCCTGCTGCTGTCCTCCAAGAAGGTAAAGTGACGGGCGGCTGGGTGGGTGGCCCTGTGTCTCAGCAGCCACAGGCTGGGCTGGGCCGGGCAGTCCCCGCCGTCTGTCTGGCCCAGATGAGCCGACCTTCAGGCTCTTACAGAAGGTCCTTCCATGAGCTGTGGGGCTTGGGGTGGAGGGACGGCAACTGTCCTAAAAGCTGACAGAGCCTCACTGAGCTGTCGGGACCAGCGCTGGGGGCGCGTCGGCACTGGCCTGTGAAAGCACTTCCTCGTGTCCGGGACTCGGTGAGGCCGAGCCCCCACCGGCCGGTGCGCCACCCGTGCACCGCCTCATCACTGCAGAAAACCGTCCTCTGAGTAACAGCAGGGCACTTCCTCCTACTCTAGGGCCGCAGGCTTTTCTCTACAGGACCAAGCGTGACTGTTCGAGGCCCCAGGGGCCGGGCTGTTGCAGCCTGGAGCAGCCACGGGCGGTCTGCAGGCCAGCGAGCCCCGTTACATTCCCGCAAAGCCTCACGCACGGGCGCCGAGCTTTGCAGTTCATGGAATTCTCACGTGTCACTGAATGTCATTCTTCTGACTTTCCTTCAACCATTTAAAAATGTGAACCCGTTTGTTAGCTGGTGGGCTATGCAGAGACAGCCAGCGGGCTGGGTTTGCCCTGCCGTCCACGGGCTGTCACCTGCCGTGTATCTGTAGTGGCCTTTGGGAAACATGCCACCCGGTTTACAGCTGGGATGGAGCAGTGACAGGCAGAGTGCGGGCCGGGCACCTGGGGGCTGGGTCCAAATCCGGGCTCGATGATGTGTGACCAGGAGCCTGGGCAGGCCAGTCCTGCCTCGGTCTCTACCCGTACAGTGATGGACAGCAGATGGGAGGGTCCCGGCCCTGCCCTGTAACTCCCCACGCTGCAGCCCCTGGGCTGTCAGTCAAGGACCTCCCTTATGCTTGTAGGGTCCCCCCGTGGGGACTTGAGTGTCCCTGGGCTGACGGGCTCTGGGGCCTGGCAGTCCCGGGGAAGCTCGGCCATGCGTCACGTTCTCCTGCGCTGCAGGCCCCCCACTGCTCAGTCTCCCCACCTGCACCCCATTTGAAAAGCTTTGCTCGGGGGCACCAGGCCAGGCTGTCCCTGCTTCGTGTGGTGTCACCCTGTTGCTGGAAATTTCCCAGTTTGACCCGTGACACTCCGGGCCTTCCTCTCTTCATGTTGGAAAGCATCCTCGCTGCCCTGGCTCCACCCGGCTTGTGGGGCCCAGGCGCACGGCTCCCTCAGCCCTGGGCCGCGGGCAGCAGGTGGGCGCCCCTGGTAGCCAGGCGGGAATGAAGAGAAAAAAGGCGACTCTTCAGTCGCCACGTGTTGGCAAACATCGCACATGGATCTTTCATCGTGAGCTTGAAGAGATGGCTCTGGTTTTAGACGCCTGTCATAGGGCCACCTCCCCCCTTGGCCACTGCACGGCGAGCTCCCTCCTTCCCATTCTGAGAGGGAGGGAGGACGAGGTAAACGGAGTTAGGCTACCAGATGTGGCATCCATGCCTCTCGGGGGGGGGGGGTGCTTCGGCCCCCCTTTCTGGGGACCCACCCACCCCACGTCCTTGTTGAGACAAGGACACCCAGAAGACCGTCCGCCTGCTGGCAGGTCCCCCAGGTGCCTCAGCCAGGCTGGGACGAGGACCCTTGAGGCCTCCAAATGTACACATACTCATCAGAACTGAGGCCGGATCCCGAGCTCTGGCGGACGTGCGGTGAGAACAGGGCCCTGCTCTGCGCCACAGTGCAGGTCACGGACCAGTGCCCTACCCTGAACCCGCGTCCAGGGCCCAGGGCATGTGGGCTCTCATCCCGTTGGAGGATGGGGGGAGGAAGAAGGAGGGCAGGATCTCCTGGGGGCGTCTTACAGGTCAGCCCTGTGCTCCCCACTCTGCGGTCAGGATGTGGTCACGTGGCTGGGGGAAGCCTGGCGCCCGGGGAATGAATGGCCTGTCCCTGCAGGAGTCCCCACTGCACTGGGGCATGCTCAGCTACCTGGGACACATGGGAGTTCATCGCGCACCCACGGGGCCCCTCGCCTTCTCCTGGGCTGCTGGCCATGCTGCCGGGGCAGCAGGAAGCGGCTGTTCCGGGTAAAAGGCCCCCCTGCCCCTTGTCCCCACCCGCAGGCTCTTCGGTCCATCGTGCCTGAGCCTCACTGTGGAAGGCTGGTGGGCAGCTTTGGGCAGCACAGAGCCCCCTGCAGCCAGAAAGGGGGACTGCCCCTTGTCACTACCTCCTGTTCCCTAACAAGTGACTTTGTTTTTTGGGGGTTTTTTGTGTGGTAAATACGCATCAGATAAATTTTGCCGTTTTGGTTGTTTCGTGTGTACAGTTCAGCAGCGCCAAGTGCATTCACACCTTGCAGCCATCATCCCCGTCCACCTCCAGAGCTTTTTCATCCTTCCAAACTGAAGCCCTGTCCCCGTTGAACACTGACTCCCCCTTCTTCCCGTTCCCCAGCCCCGTTCTGCTTTCCATCTCTGGGTGTTTGACTAAGAACCTCACTTCAGTGGAATCCTACAGCGTTTGTCCTTTTGTGACTGGCTTGTTTCCTCTGGCATATTGTCCTAAAGGTTTATCCATGCCATTGCAATTGATGGGATTTCTTTCCTTTTCGGGGCTGAGTAATATTCCATCGTGTGCACACACCGCATCTTGTTTACTCACCCACTGAGGGATGCTTGGGTTGCCTCCACCCCTGGGCTGTTGTGACTAGTGCCGTGTGACGTCTCTGTGTGTACATGGCAGGTGTGCCCTGGGCCACGGAGCCAGATGCGTCTGCTGTCCCCAAGGACACTCTTGGATGGTGAGGGGCAGCCTGTGCAGCAAAGGGGAGGGAAGAGTTGCTTCGGCAGGTGCTCCTCCAGCTCCAGCCACATCCCCCCACGATCATGTGCCTGTGTGTGCAGGGACGGAGACGAGACAGTGTGGGCCCAGGGCTCCAGCAGGGCACGTAGTCAGCTGGAGGGCGGAGACACACGTGGGGCCCACGGGGAGAGGGCTGGGGAACATGCGTTCCCAGCAGATCTCTCATGGCGCCCGGCCAGGTGGTTTTCTCTCATAAGAGTTGGGATGATGGTGCAGAGAGTCCAGCGTGCACCTGCCAACCCAAGGAGGTCCGCTGGCACCGCACCCCCAATCCCCTCCAGGCCCCAGAACCCATGTCCCACCACCTGCCTTCAGGCTCCAGGGCCCCATGCGGCCTCCGGCTCCTCTCCTCAGTCCCCTCCAGCCCGCACGGCTACCCGTCCGCCCTCGTCTGGGTGGCTGTGACACTCAGGACAGAACGGGTCATGTTCTGCGGACACCCTTCAGTTTGGGTGCCTCTAGTGTTGTGTTTAGGTTGGGGGTGAGCGTTTGGGGAGATGACCACTGTCTCAGGGACGTGGCCTCAACGTGACTTCTCAGAGTTACTGATTTCTTTTTCTGCGCTGTCCCCATGCCCTGTGTTCCCCAGGGGATGGGGAGCTAAGCCCCAGCTCCTGGAGGGGGCGGCTGAAGAGTCTGGGGGCCACGTTCAGCCCCTACTGTCGCCACCACTAATTTGTGGGCGACGTTGAGGCTCCACAGACACCCGGCCCCACGCCCGCTGACTCGTCACGTCTGCCCGTGGCCTGGCCCACAGCGGGCACTGCTGTGGGATCCAAGCAGCTTTCCCGTCCCCTTCCCTCCCCCGTCCGCGGGAGTCGGCAGGGCGCCGTCGGCTCTGCTTCATGGGGGCTTGGCCCGCCCTGCTGGGTGCAGGAGCCGGGCTGCGCCGGCTGCGGGGCGGGGGCGGGAGCCGGGCTGGGGAGGGCCTCCTCCCCGGGGGAGGTGCCCGTGGGCTCCCCTGGCAGCCCGGGCCCCCTGGTGGGCTCTGCGTGAGTGTCCGGGCCCGCGCTAGGGTTCCTCCGGGAGCCCCGCTGGCCTGTCACCCTGGGAGGTGCTCCCTCACCTCTGTGAGCCACATAATCCTGGCTGTGACCTGGGACATCATCCCTCCTGTGTGAATATGGGACTCGCGTGCCCTCATCTGCCCGGGCCTCTGCCGCCGTGGACAGGCCGGCCCTGGGCCTGGCTCTCAGCCGCTTGTCCATTCACTGCAGGGGCTGCCCTCCCTTGACTGTCCCTCCGCAGGGTGGGTCTGTGACCCCCGGGAAGGGAGGCATCACAGGCCAGGGGCTCTGGGGTAACAGCAAGGACTCTGAGTTCTAGCCGGACTCTGAAGTCGATTCAGAACGCGTCCTCCGGGGACAGAGGCTGCATCTCATCCGAGTGGAAAACACTGAGCTCTGTGTAGACTGGGGAGTCTCTTGACGTTAACCTGAAGGCCCATCTGGAACTTGAGTGAAACGGGCTCGCCAGCAGAGGAGACGGAAATCTCCTGGGGCCTGGGCTGCCCGCCCTGGCTGTGCCGCGGGCCTTGGCACGCTCCGTGGGGCCCTCGGTCCAGCCCTGCCTGCGTGTGCAGCCACCCGCCGGTGCCGTGGGCGCTGGCGGCGGTGGCCCGAGTGCCCGGAGTTCCAGAAGGATCCTGCTTTTTGCTCCCTGCTTGGAGCGTGGCTGTCCATCTCCCCAGCAGCATTCATCTCACGTAAACGTGGGCACGCCTCCCGCACCCCGGCCCCGCCGGGTTCAGACACGGGCACGGGCCTTCTGTGTACTGGTGCTCGCATGTGGCAGGCGCGAGGCGGGGTTCGCAGGTGGTGTCCTCTGGCCCTGGCCCGTGGTGCGGCCGGGAGTGCCAGGCTGGTGGGGGCCTCCCGTGCACCGCGGGCCTGAGCAGCCCCTGCCCGCGGAGGAGGAGCGCAGCGCCCTGCTGGTGGGTAGGGTGATGGGGGCACTTGGGCCAGGGAGGGCGGGACTCGCACCACGGCCCTGGGTGCCCTGAGTTAGCCTGTATCATTACAATGCTGTGGTTCAGATTAGTCTTGGATCCACCCGGGCCTCGCTCCACCTTCTCCTCCAGAACCTCGGGGGATGCTTCATCATCCCCCTCCGCCCCCGAGCTAGAGCAGCACCGGTCGCCCCGTCACGCTGGAGGCTACACCCCGTGCCCACCGTTCTCATCTGTTCCACACCCACAGGGCAGGAGGTTCATCTATGCCGGTTCCAACTCAGGCGTGGTGCAGGCCCCCGTGGCCTTCTGCGGACAGCACGGCACCTGCGAGGACTGCGTGCTGGCCCGGGACCCCTACTGCGCCTGGAGCCCGGCCGCGGCCGCCTGCGTCACCCTGCACCAGACCGACAGCCCCAGCAGGTACCGGCCCCGCCGCCCGTCCGTGCCCCCGTCCCCCGCCCCCCGCCGCGCAGTACACGCCTGCGGGTAACCTGCGCCCGGTTGTTTTGCAGGGAGTTGATTCAGGAAATGAGCGGAGACACGTCCGCTTGCCCCGGTAAGTAGCTCACCGCGCTGCGTTCCCTTCGGGACCGGCCGGGTCCCCTAACCATTTCACAGTGCTTCCGTGGTGTGGCATTTCGCCCATTTCATTTTCCTTTCTCTACTCGGAACAGAGGTCAAGGATCTCGTGGCTGACCCCGTGGCATTTCTCTGTCCTGTTTATCGCAGAACAGGATGTGGAAGCCACGCAGGGTCTATTTGTTTACCAGAACGCACCCTCTATCCCAGACCGTGACACCTGCTCCTGAGATGCATCCGTCTCTCTCCTGCTTAGCTTGGGGCTCCCTAAACAAAACCTGCGGCTCTGGTTACAGGAGGGGGGACCCCTGAGAGATTAGTCCTCGCGCCCCTCGGGGGAGCCCACCTCTGCCCAGGAGGGCAGGCCTGTCCCAGCCGAAGGCAGGCGTGCGCTGGGCTCCTGCCCTCCCGACCCTGACCCCATTAAGACCAGTTTAGGAGGCGGGCGTGGAGGTGCACGGACCAGCTGGCGTGCCCGGCGGCCCCAGCAGAAGCCTGTCGGGTTTGACTCGGCGCTGCTGCCTGGCCTCCCCAGCCTCCCCGGCCCGGCACGTTTTCTCCCGGAGAACCGGGGTGCGAAACGGGATTTCTCCTGCTCAGAGTTGGCTTCGATCTCTTTGTCCCCAAGGGCTGCTCATCTTTGCTTTTCTGTCACGCATGTCTTTACCTCCTTAGCTGTTCTGGAAGATTCCATGTTGCTCCACTGGGTGAAACTCTTGTGTCCTCTTGTGCGTGTTGACCTGTTTTTGAAGCAAGTACCGAGCAGGGCTGTTGACACTGTGCACGTTTATTTTGATGTTCCAGATAAAGTTAAAGAAAGTTACCGGCAGCATTTTTTCAAGCGTGGGGGCACAGCAGAACTCAAGTGCTCCCAAAAGTCCAACCTGGCCCGGGTGGTGTGGAAGTTCCGGGACAGCGTGCTCAAGGTCGAGAGCCCCAAGTACAGCCTGGTGGGCAGGAAGAACTTGCTCATCTTCGACCTGTCGGAAGGAGACAGTGGGGTGTACCAGTGCCTGTCGGAGGAGAGGGTCAGAAACAAGACCGTCTTGCAGGTGGTGGCCAAGCACGTCCTGGAGGTCAAGGTGGTCCCGCGGACCCCGGCGGCCTCTGCCCCGCCGGCCACACGGACAGAAGGTGGCAGGATCACCCCCAAAATGTCGCTGGGGCCTACCCAAGGCTCCCCTCCCCAGACCCCAGCCGTGCGGGTCAGCACGCCCAGTGCCGTCAGCCCCCCGTCCCGCCCCGCGGCGCCCACCAGCACGTCCTGTGAACCAAAGATCGTCATCAACACGGTCCCCCAGGTCCACTCGGAGAAGACGATGTATCTCAAGTCCAGTGACAACCGCCTCTTCATGTCTCTCTGCCTCCTCTTCTTCGTCCTCTTCCTCTGCCTTCTGACCTACAACTGCTACAAGGGCTACCTGCCCGGGCAGTGCCTGAAGTTCCGCTCGGCCGTGTTCCTCGGGAAGAAGAAGCCCGCGCTGGACTTCTCCGACTGCGAGCAGAGCGGGAAGGAGACGCTGGTGGAGCAGGGCAGCTTCTCCCAGCAGAACGGAGGGCAGCCCAAGCCGGCCCTGGACACCGGCTACGAGACAGAGCAGGACACCATGGCCAGCAGGGTGCCCACCGACAGGGAGGACTCGCAGAGGATGGACGAGCTCCCGGGCCGGGACAAGCCGTTCGACGTCAAGTGCGAGCTGCAGTTCGCTGACTCGGACGCGGACGGGGACTGAGGCGCCCAGCGTGCGCAGGGATGTCCCCGTGTGGCCAGTTCCGTCCCCCGCCCAGTGCCTCGTAGGTAGCCGTCGTCTGCAGACCTCCGTCTTCTGTGTCTTTTTCTCTTGGGTCACGCTTGTGACTTGGTTTCTCTTTGTCCTTTCGGAAAACGCTGCGCATCGTGTGCGGCCTCCCTCGGTGGGTCAGAGTGCTTGGGGACGAGCCCGCGCTGTGGTGGGAGGGCGGCCCTCCTCACGGCGGCAACTGCAGGATAGCTTACTTCCAGATTGGAAATGACGTTCTTCGTTTATCAGATTGGTAACTTATCACCTGTTTTCCAGGTTGGCACGGACCGTTTTTCCCCCACGTAATTACTTTTTTAGGATTTGGCTTTAATTGTGTTGTTATGTTAGGTCTTTTTTTTTGATCACTGAAGCAGATGTGTTTAATATTTAGGAGATGCACATCTCGGTTCTGTCGTCTGGTAGGGTAAGGTATGGCTTACGTTGCTTGAGATTCTCAGGGATAAACTTGCTTTTGCTTAAATGCGTTCTTTTCTGCTTTTAGAAGTGTAGACAAAACTGTCTCTTGAACATCCTTCCTTTTTGGTTTTTTTTTTAATTTTATTCTTGAGGGAAGCACCGTTTTCAGAGATTTTCTTTCTGTTCCTTTTTTCTCTTGTTTTAAGTCTTTGGAGGAGGAGAAGGTTGTGGAGGATGCAGCGCCAGGCGGGGTGTCGAGGGAGGGATGGGGCCCCGTGTGCCCTGGGAGAGCCGGGCTGGCCCAGAGCTGAGGGGACACGCGTTTTCACAATCCGATGCCCACGGCCACCGGTCAGAACCTCCTGTCCAGACAGACGGATGTTCACCAGGATGTCTCGGTCGTCTGAACGTCTCCCTTCCTTTCGCTTCTGCCTCATGCCCCCGGCCGCCCAGACTCTCCACTTGGCGTAACGAGCTGACCACGACTGGAAGAGAGCTGGGGGCCGGGCCGGTGACCACAGGCCCCCCCCAGAGGTCACCGCACAGACCGGCCCAGCCCGGCCCCATCTTTAAAGGTGCAAGCGGGCAGCAGTCTCCCGCCACCGGTGTGACACTCCACCTCCTGCTTTCCGGACGCCCACAAGAGGAGCCTTTCTTTTCCGTGGCAAAGAGCAATAAACTCTGTGTGTGTGTGTGGACAGTGTCATCTTCCAGCATGATGGATTCGACCGTTTTGGTGTAAACATTTGTGTTTTGTAAGATTTACTTTGTTTTTATTTTTCTACTTTGAATTGTATACATTTGGAAAGTAACCGAATAAACGAGACACTTACATCCTTGACGCGGCCCGTGGCTTGCTGTGGCTCCCCGCCCCGCCCCGCCGCGCGGCCTGGACAGGGGCCCCTTTCTCTCCTGTGCTCCGCCCCCCACTCCGGCGTGCGTCGTGTCCCTGACGACGCCCCTCTCAGAGCCCTCTCTCTTTTCTGTCCTCTGTCTCGCAGCCTCATCTCCTCTGCCCTTCCCCCCTCCGGGGTCCTCTTCCCTGTCCTGTCTGGGCCCCGACTCACCTTCCTCTCCCCGAAGCCCCTGGCCGGCCTCGGGCGTGGGTCCCGACAGCCGCCCGCGGGTCACCTTGCTGCCGCCCTTCCTCAGCGACCAGGCCCAGCACGTGCACGCCCTGGGGACCTTCCACCTCTTCTGCCAGGCCACAGGTGAGCAGGGCACTTGTGCGGGGCGGGGGGTGGGGGCGGCAGGGCCCAACCAGCGTTTTCCACGAAGGGCTGAACCCGCTGAGGCTTCAGGGAACGTAGTTTCATTGCAATTACTCAGCTCGCCCCTCGTGAAGACGGGCGCGGCCGTGTGCCCATCAAACTGTATCCGCCAGCACCAGCTGCCGGGCCGCGGCTGGCCTGGGGGGCACTTCTGTGTCGGCCGACCGTTTGGGTTTGATGTGTGTGGGTCTTTGTGCATCTGGAGATTTCAAAAATTAACTCCAGAGCCAGCCAAGTGGGAATTGTTTGAATGACTTGTTTCAGGATGTTTAAACACAGAAAAGACCGAGAGTCTAGCCTGCCCCCTCGGGCGCGGGGGGTTTGCTCTGTGTTGGATATGCTGGGATGGGACGGCGGCCAAACCCGCGTTCTGAATGTGTCCCAGGCTTTGGGCAGCGCGGGCGGCCCTGGTCCCCCGGCTGCCGGCTTCTCGCTCGTCTGTGGCTGCAGAGAGAAAGCACACAGCCCGTCCCAGGCCTGGGGCTCGTCCTCTGCTCAGAGCGGGGAGAGGAGTCAAGGAGGAGGGAGGACAGATAGGTTTCTTCCCTTCTTGGAGCTTTGGGGCAAGCTGGGAGGAGCCGCGAGTGTCACGCTGCTGCCGGTCCCCCTGTGGAGTCGGCTCATGGGCCTCTGTCCACCGTGGCTCTGCATGTTGGCCGCTGGTGGCTCTGCATGGGCTCCAGGTGATGGGCAGGTGCTGTGAGTGGGATGTTGTGCAGACAGACGTGTGAGGGGCGGCTGTGTGGCCCCGGGTCACCTGGGCCGCCTGACTCCCTCAGGGCGGGCACTGAGGTATGTACTCCACCCTCCAGGCCTGTCCTGCGGCTGCAGCGTCCTCCACTGCCACACCTGGGGACCTCCTTGGCACTGGGAAAGCGGGGAGGCTCGGTGCTGGGTTCACCAGGTCCTCGGGGACCCTGCTGACGGGCTCGCAGGGACCAGCCCTCGATGGGGCGGTTCCACGCCTGCCCTCGGGAAACATGCTCTTCCCGCCTGCTGTCAAGGGACAGGGGACGAGAGCACGTCCCTTCTGTCCGAGGCCCCATGCAGGCCCTGCCCCAGGCCCGTCCTGCCGCAGGCCCCTGGGTTGGCTGTCCCCAGGGACACGTCCGGATCTAGGCAGGTGCTGCCCTCCACAGCCCACCAGCCAGTGCTGGTCACCGTGCATCGTGGTGTTGGGGGGCGGTGTTTACAAAGGCGGCGTCTCTGGCCGTCCCCTCCCCCGAGCCCCGGAAGGCACCAGAACTGAAGGTCAAGTTTTAGGTCAGGCTGCAGCTCTGCAGGAGGGGTGGTTCCTGCCTCTGCCTGCAGGCACCTCCCTGTCTGGCTTGCTCCCTGTCTACCCTACGTGGCCTCGGCCTGTGTGTCTCTGTAGAGCTGGGTTCATGGGACCGGTCACAGAGGCTCAAGCTCTGGCTGCGCTGAAGCCGGGCCAGCGTCTCACAGCGGGCCTGGCCTCAGAGCGCAGGGACCCCGAGGGGCTTCTCCGTCTCCAGATCTTCCTGGTGGAGCGTGTGCACGCCTCTGTGTCTGCATGCACCCCCGTTAACGTGGGTACATGTGCGCTTTGCGTGCTGACATAACTGCACGCGTGTGTGTACCTGTGTGCGCCGGTATGTCTGTGTTTTGTGTGGACGTGTGTGTGTGTGTGTGTGTGTGTGTTTGTTTTTGGTCCAGAGCACCCTGGGCACCGCGCCTTGGGGCCACGCTTCCGCTCACAGGCTCCGAGGCTTGCGCGCGGGGAGGACGGACTCCGGGCCCCGGAGTGGCCCTCCTGACTGCTGGCTGTCTTCCATTTGCGAGCGATGTACATGCACAGTGGAGAGTCAGGAAAACACTGACAAGCAGAGCGAAGGGGTCCTGAGCAGACCTCGGAGGTGCTGAGTGCAGGTCCAGGCACAACAGAGAGGCACACGGACTGCTCCGGTTTCCCGGTGCACGTGGAAGTTAGGTGGTGCTATGCTGCAGTCTGTGACGTGTGCAACAGCGTCACATCTAAAACAATAGTGTACGTACCTGAGGAAATACCGCTAAAGGGGCGAAGGTACAGCTCAGTGGTAGAGTGCGTGCTTAGCGTGCAGGAGGTCATGGGTTCGATCCCCAGTCCCTCCAGTTAAATTTTAAAAAATAATAAAAATAAACCCAATTACCCCCCAAAACAAACAAAAACAACAAAAAATAAACACACAAAACCCCGAATGTTTGCGGGGAGGGTATAGCTCAGTGGTAGAGCTCGTGTTTAGCACGCACAAGGTCCTGGGTTCAATCCCCAGTACCTCCACTAAAAAAAAAAAAAATTAAAAATAAACAAATAAACCCAATCCCCCCCCCCAAAAAAAACCCAAAACACCACTAAAACATGCCAGTCGTCGGCTGAGCTTTTAGCAGGCTGAAGTGCTAACAGCAAAGGTCTCCAATCACAGTCACCGCAATAATGAAAAAGTCTGAAATACTATAAGAATCATCAAAATGTGACAGAGGCAGGAAGTGAAGAGACGCTGTTGGGAAAACGGCGCCGGCAGACCGGCCCGGCGCTGCGTGGCCGCAAACCTTCCACCTGCAGAAAGTGCAGCACCTGCGGCGTGCAAAGTGCAGGGGAAGGGGGCGCAGCGCGCCTGGCAGGTAATGGCCAATGAAGGACGGCGCGGCCGTGCACGCGGACGTGCCAGCCATGTCATGTGTCTGCACACGCACTGACGTAGCGCAGAAAGAGACGTATGTGACTCCTTAACCAAAGTGCGGTCTCCAAGGGCCCTCCCTCCCTGTGTCGCGGTGAGACCTGCGTCACCTTTAAAGCTGAGGGCGGATCCCCTACACGTAGGTGGTATTGGATGCTTAGGTTCTGGATGGCCGCTCATGTCTTAACCAAGACGTTAGAAAGCAGAGCTCTGTGAGCGGCTGGCGTCAGAGGGCAGACCTGGGCCTCCTGCAGTGACCGCTGCTGCCAGCGTGCGCGTCAGGACCCCTGGAAGGCCAGGGCTGAGCCACGGCGGAGAGCCGACTTGTGAGTTTTCCAGGAGGAGTTGGGACACCCCTCCGCGTCAGGGCGGGGCCGACCAGGTCACCTCCATGCACTGCCCACTGGTCTGGAAGCGCCTTTGGCCACACAAGGGCCTAGGGATGAGGACTTGGATATTTGAGTGACTCTTCAGCTGACCACGGGGCCCCAGCACCTGAGGGAGGGCCTGAGAGGTGACGGGGAGGAGAGCCGATGGCACTGGGGCGGCAGACCTGGGAGACCCCTTGCCCTCCGGGCCGGCCAGGCCCTCTTGATTCCCATATGGTTGTGGGGTCCCGGCCGCGCAGGGGAGTGCCTGGTCCCGGGGATCCGCAATGAGCATCCTTGGTGCGTGCAGCCTTGGGTGCTCAGAGAACAGCCCCCCAGGGGTGCACTGGAGTAGCTGGCAGGACCCTGGGCATGGGGGGGGGTGCTGGCCCTGGGGCAGCTGGCTCTGGGGTCAGAGTTGACCACATGCAGGAGGGTGCCTGGAGGAAGGCTCGCCTGCCTGGAGCTGCACAGACGGCAGTGGGGGCACCAGTCAGGATGTGGGCTGAGGGCTGGGTGCACCCCATCGGTCCCCTCCAGCTGCGGGCTGTCAGGCCCTCTGCCCCTAGGATGGATCGGCCTCCCTTGGGGAGAAGCCATTGTTCAGAGGGGTTCTGGTTTTATCACACCCCACCCCGGCGGGTCTCCTCAGACCGTGTGGGGCCGGGGGTGGGGCAGGATGGAGTCCCGAGGTGGGGGCTGGGCCCCGAGACCCCAGCCGCCCCGCCCTGCAGAGGCCAGCCCGAGGCGGCTGCGAGGGATGGGCCCAGGCCCCTGCTACCCGGGGTCCCCAGTGTCCAGGGTGGTGGCCCTGCTGACCGGTTTTAACTTTCACTTTCCCTCTCTCTCTAACCTCTGCATTCAGAATGAGTTGGATAGTTTTAGAAAAGAAATGGAACGTAAGTACTTTCACATTTCTAACGTTTTACTGCGGTTAAATACACATTTACAGCACATTTAACAGTGCCTGACACGGTCCTCGTGATGGCGGTGCAGACCCCAGGAACCGGGCGTCTGAGGAGCTTTGCTCCCGAGGGGTCCTGGCCCATGTGGTTCGGGGTGACGAGCCCTCCCCAGCTCAGGCCATCCGGGTCTCGTCCCGGCGAGGGTCAGGAGAACTTTCCAGACGCTCCTGCGACTGCGGCCCCCAGCCTAGGGGGTGGGTCTCGGTGCTCGTCACCCCTGGACAGGGCCGGGGGACGAGGGGGGCGCCGGGGCCTTTCCAGAACTGACCTCAGTGGCTGCTCAGAGACAGGTCTCACGTCCGTGACCAATCACGCCTCACGTCCGTGACCAATCACGCCTCACGAGTGTCAGCTTTCAAAGTCAGACGCCACCGAGATGCCCATCAGCCAGGGAGTGACTGAACAGCACGCGGTGTCACCAGGTGCATGCAGTTCACGGGAGGAGATACCTCTGCCCGACTGACAGGCACCCAGGCGGGGGGGGGGCACCACATCATTTAGGGGACCCCTTGTGGGACGCTCCCCAACTTCCCACTAGCAAACGGCTTCAGTGGCTCCTGTGGGTCCCGCTCGTGGCCTCAGGACCCATTCCTGGGATTGTCCTGCTTCAAGGGTCTGACTCTCCTTTGGGAGGAAGGTTCTCTGCCGGTCCTGAACATGGTCTGTCACTGACAAAGGGACCAGGCAAAGGTGAACGGTGCCAGACTGGCTGCGCAGGGACCTGACCGGCTGGGAATCCATCAGAAGTCATCTAAACGAGAAGCCTCTCCCCCTGTAAAAAGCCCAGCACGTGACAGAGCCCCTCTGCCCACCACCCGGCCCCTCGCCCAGCTCCCCACCGGCACGTGCCCCCCGACACGCGCACACCCGGACGCCAGCGGCTCTCCGTGCTGTTTAATCCTTCACGTCTACCGTTCTCTCTTCCTGCTCAGTGAACTCCAGCCACAGACAGATCGAGTCCACCGACCATCCCGCACGAAACCCCGTCGTGTGTCAGTCCCTGGCTGGCGGGCGGCTGGGGTGGGATCTACTTCTGAAAGCTGATTCTCAGGCACATGGCCATCAGGCGCGGCTGCTCTGGTTGAGGTCGGCCTTCCCCCCGCATGGGGCAGTCCACTCGGAACGGCGGGCGTTTGTCAGGGAGCTGGGTCCCTGGGCAAGGCGGCCAGAGGGCCCCCCAGTCCACACTGTTGTGGGTGCCCACCCCGCACAGGTGTGGGGGGAGCAGGGGCGTGGGCTGTCAGGGCCTGGCCCCAGCACCACCCTGTCGGCGACTGGGAGCAGCGGGCACAGAGGGGCTGCACGCCCCCCTCCGCGCACACAGTGGGGAGGGCCTGCATCCCCTCCTGCCTGGCTCTGACCCCAGGGCGTCCGGGGCTGGCCGGGCTGCTGCTCCGGTCTAGGGCCCAGCCCCGCCTTTGCTCGGTCCTAGCTCAGCTCACCGGGGGTCTGCACACGCCCCAGGGAGGAGCCTAGTGGTGTCAGCTGGGTCCTGTCTTCAGCCCTTCTGAGTGGAAGCCAGTATGTAAGCAGGTCAAGGTGGAGGTGACCCACCTGGTTCGCTCCTAAGGACGGAGTTGGGCCCGTCTCAGCACAGTCCGGGGACCCGGCGTGGAGCCTGACACCCCAGGCTCACCTGGCCACCCTCTAGGGTTGGGGAAGGGGCCCCACCAAGGAGGTGCTCGCTGAGGCAGCTTCTGGCCTTGGGACCAGAGCCCAGTCCTGCTCCGGGCTCTCCGTGCACTGGGCTCCACGGCCCCCACCCCCGGCCACTGAGATGAACATGGGGCCCGGGCAGGGCTCCGGCACAGGACCCCGCTGTGCTTGGGGAGGGGCTTCTGCCAGGCCCTTCCCTCGGGTCTGTTCTCCTCCAAGTCCTTATGTGGAAAAAACAGGCCATCAGCCCTTCCTGGCACCCGGCGCCCGTCCCCTGGCCCAGCCTGGGGCTCCTGGTGGCAGTCCTGCTCCCCGGCCACAGTGACCCGGCCAGCGGGGCAGGCTTGCCCTGGCCTCTTGGTGCCCCAGGGAGAGCGAGTGGCCCTGTGCAGACAGAGCTCTAGGCTCAAAGCGGTGGCAGCAGGGCCAGGTGTGCAGCTAAGTTCCTGGCCCAGACCCTCTGCCCCAGAGCCCGGCCACCAGGCACTCCACGGGGCGCACAGCCTGGGGAGGAAGGAATAAGGGTGCACCCAGGAGCCCAGCACGTCCGGGGGACATGGCCATGCAAGTGTGCTTTGAAAAAGGCGCCCAAGTGAGGTCAAGGAGCAGGGAGCCGTGGGGCACAGGGCACTGAGGTGTCCGCACCCTTTTCTCCCAGGGCCACTGGGGACCACAGAGGGGAACCCCTCCCAGGCCCCCTCCAGGGGAAGGACAGAGACTTACCGGAAAGCCACCCACCCAGTCACTTCGGGCCCTGCTGGGACGAGGCACCTAATCTTGGTGGCTCCACCCCCCGCCCCTGTGCCAGGGTGGCTCCCCTGGGGCCTAGGTGGGGGTCCCGGGGCTGAAGGTGGTCTGTGTGCCCCCAGGTCCCGCGGACGTCCACTTCCTCTGGGAGAAGAATGGGCGCGCGCTGGAGGCGTGCGTCCCCACGCAGACCCACACGCTGCCCGACGGCCGGGCCCTCGTGCTCAGCTGGCTGCGAGACGCCATCCGGGAGGGCGCCGAGTACCGCTGCTCTGCGCTGTCCACGGCGGGGAGCCAGACCTCCCGGGTGCACATCGCCGTGACGGGACACGGTGAGTCCCCCGCCTCCTCAGTGCCCCCCCCCCGTCTCTCTGGCAGCGGCCCCACACGCTGACATTTCAGTAGGGATGACCTGCTGGTGTTCGCTGAGACGAATGAGTTAGCTTCCCGCTGCCTGCCTCCCCGGTGCACACGCACGTGTGAACGCACACGCATGCACGCACAACGGCTGCTAATCCCCCAACCGCCCAGGAGGAGTCTGTTACGTCACGGGGATGGCTGAGGCCCGGAACCCATCCCTCCACATGCCTGCTTCCCACGTAGGGAACCCCCGTGCCGCCTCGCTTGCTCAGTTACCAGGAATTCCACACCGGGCTCTGCGGCTAAGTGCCCGACCCCTGCAGGCACCCTGGTGTCCCCATTGTCACCCCCGCAAAACGCTCTGCCTCCTTGGACTGGCCCTTCCTGCTGGGGCTGGAGAGTCCGCTCCTCTGACGCTGGATCTCGTGACCTAGTTCCCGGTGTCCCTTCCTTTTTTGATTTCCTCCTCCGCTGTTTTGTGGGGTGTCTGCGGCCACACTCAGACATAGCGTCTGGGGGAGTCAGTGTCCCGAGAGCCTACGTCTTTCCTCCATCTTCAGCCGCGTAGACAGTTCTGGCCTGAAGATACTCCCAGCGCGTGCGGCTGGCTCCGTCCTCCGGCCCCGGAGGCTGCCTGTGACCCCGCGTGATCACTGTCCCTCTGAGCCCCGCGCGGGCGCGGACCTCTCGGGCGGGGCCCGCCGCATTTCACAGCCCCCGGCCTGCAACTCTCGGACGTGTGCCGCACGCATGTCATTCGCTGCTCTTTCTGGAACTACCTGCCTGGGTGCTGGGCTCCCGGGCTGGCCCTCCGTCCGTCTCCTCTCCCGGCCCACCCACCCTTTAGCTGCCCTCCCTCCGCTGCGCCCCCTGTAGTGAGTCCCCACCCCAGCCTCACATTTTCACTACGCAGGGGTTTTCGTTCTGTTCTGTCAGGACCCCGTCCTCCTCTTGTCCTGCATGTGGCCATCCGCTCTGCTCTGAGGTCACTGAGGACTTCCCCGTTTTCTTTTCCCTCCCAGTTGCCCCTTTTTGGTGGTTTTGCCTTAGTCTCGCTCAGAAGTCTCGGGAGTGACTGCCCGGGTACATTTAAGAGACGGGCACAGGGCACCCTCTCGGGAGGCCCCTCCCAGCCCAGGTGTTGCCTTGGGCAGCATCTGATCACCTGGGAGCCCGTCCCGGGGACACCTCGTGATTCCCGGACGCGCTAGCAGAGAAGCTGCCGTGTGCAGGGCCTCTGGCGGCAGCCCACGCCCGGGGCAGCAGGCGCGCCAGGCTGAGGCAGGCTCCCGAGTGCCCCCGAGAGGGGCCACCCCTCTGCCTCCCGCTGCCGGGCAGGGCTCTGCCTCCCGGGTCTGCTGCTTCTGCTGCGACAGTTTCCACTGGTCCCCCCGCTTCTCAGCTTCCAGCTTCCACTGCTTCCTCCCCTATCCTCTGTCCATTTTCAAGAGTTTATACACCAAGTACACATTTTAAAAGCTCCCTTGTCCTTTTAAGTGGGGGTTTCAGAGAAAAGGAAATTTCAAGTACTTCCTCCCACCCAGAACCCCCATTTCCTTCTTTTCTATAAAGTGCCCTTGCCTGTTGCTGTCAGGATAAAATGAATACCCGTGTGAGACTTAGAAATTGTGACGTCTTACCCAGAAGCCAAGTGAACGATGCTGTCAGCAAACAGCGAAGTAGTAACAGCCAGAGAAGCAACGAGGCAGTTTGAGCCCAACTGTCATCTAACTTGGTGAACCCCATGCACTGACGATGAAGGTTAAGGGACTCGCCCAAGGTCACGCAGCCCACCAGCGCGCAAGCACAGGGCTTGACTCGATGGCAGGCAAGGGTCCACCCAAGGCACCGTGCGGACAGGAGACACAGAAGCCAGGAGAGGGGCTAAAAGACGCAAGCAGTTAAGGCGCCTCAGTATTTTCCGTCCTCCCCCCGCCCCCATGTTTGCGAAGGCACAGGCGGTGTTGGAGGACGTGTTAAGACGATAAAATGGGCCTCCGGGGACCCAGACTGCCCCAGCCCTGTGCGTCCTGAGTCAGGAGCCCCTGCAGGGCCCCGTGGAGCTCAGGCCACCAAGGGCCCTCCTACAGAGCCCCGCCAGCTCCCTGCTGTCACCCTGGGGGGCGGCGCCGGCTGAGGGCTGGCTGTGTGGGTACCATGAGCGCTGGGCCCGCTCAGTTCTGCCCCGGGTGTGAGTCCTGCTTCCCGCCTGAAGGGCTCAGGTTCTTGGAACCCATTTCTGAGACCAGCGATGTGAGCCGCGGTCCCAAGCGACGCTGCCGCGCATTTCTGTGTTTACAAAGAGAGCACGTGGCCGTCAGGCTGGTGCCACCCGGACAGCCCTGCAGTCGCTCCTCCTCAAACCTCAGGACCAGACTCACACGGCCGCTGCGCGGAGCGAGCAGCACGTGATGTAACAGGACGCCAGCCCTGGTTACCGAGCTGCTTTCCGGGCCTCAGCTCCCAGCCCCTGCCCACCCTGAACCCCAGGGTGTCTGCATTGCCCCTCGAGGCGTGGGAAGTGAGTCCCCTCCAGGCTGGATGGAAATGCCCCTGAGATACGGAGGACAGGGCCAGCGGGGCCCTGGGGAGCGGCCGCCTGGGGTGCTGGTGGCCCAAGGAAGGCTGGGTGGAGGAGGCTCTCTGTTGAAGCCCCCGCAGCCAGGAAGGTGAGGCCCAAGGGGTAAACACCTTCCCTGAGCCCACTCGGCTGCCAAGGCCCAGCTCAGCCCAGCAGAGGTGCAGCACGGTGGGCACCCGAGGGCCACCAAGGCCAGTGGAGCTGAGACCTGAGCCCTGCTCTGTCTTGCAGAGGCGACCCACCAAGAGAGGTGGACCAGAGAGCTCGCCGCCTGGAGGGCCGTGGTCGGGGAGCACGACCGCATGGTGCAGAGCTGGAGGAAGGCGTGGGTACGTGGCCAGGCCCGGGGGGGTGCCGGGGTCTGGCGGGACGGCCGCCCCTCTCTGGGCCCGTCCTGCTGGTGCCTCCCCAGGCCCACTGAGCACTTCTGCTTTCTGAAACCCGCACCCCTCCCATCCAGGGCCAATCCCGGGAGGGGAATCAGGAATTCCCGAGTCAGGCAGAACCAGCTGGTTCTGGCAAGATGCCCCCACGGCCACCCTAACCCCAGACAGAGCTCAGACCCTAGGCCCCGCGGGGAGCACACAGGACAGGGACTCGGGCCCGCCTGATGCTCCAGGACCTAAAAGACCACGTTGTTCTTTCAGGAAAGCTGCGGCCAGGACGCCTTCTGAGCACCAGGAGGCAGTGCCCACCCCAAGCCCAAGCCCAAGCCCAAGCCCACACTGCCGCCACCTGCCACACACTGCTGTCGGGCTGCGCAGAGAACTTGGAGCCCCGAGTGGACCTGCGACAGTTGCCGGAATGTCTCCTTCTTATTTAGGTGCTTAGAGGGAACAGGAGGGCCTGTCTGGCAGACGCAGGAAACCAAGGCGACTAACAAGCTACAAACAGAAACTGCTTCAGACAGTAGCGTGTGTGATGGCTCCTGTCTCCTCCTCAGGTCACCCCATGTGATCACACAAGCGGGCTGCCCCCGGGAGCAGCTGGCAGTGGTGGCCCCTCCTGACGGCTGCTTCTCGCCGCCTTCACTTAGCCACGTGACTCCAAGACACGCCGCCCAGCGACAGAGGAGGTGAGGCTCCAAATGACAGGAATTTCCCTTAAACCCTGAGGACGAAGGTGCAAACCCGGAAGCTGACACGGACGTGGGGAGACCGTTGAGTTCCGGCCTGCTCGCTAGAGGTCCGAGCGTGCACCTGTCCCCGCAGCTGCAGCCTGCGCACCAGGCTCGCCCGCAGGGAAGAGCCAGCGGGCCAGCTGTGCACGTGTCCCCGGCCGCGGCCCCTCCTCTCACAGCGGGGCGAGCCCATGACGCTGAGCTGCGGGGCCTCCGGTCCACACTGCAGCCGGGACCGTGTGTGTGTGTGCGTGCCCGCGCGTGTGCACGTGTGAGCACGAGCGCCCAGGCCTAACGCTGCTCCGCCCAGCGGCTTGCAGACGTCTGCTTGTGGAATGACAGCTTTTACCGGAATGCAGTCTACTGTAAAACCAAAACTTCCGTTAAAGCGCTGCTTCTCCTGTGACCCCGGTCTCCTCAGCCTCATGACGCAGCCTCTTTCCAGACCCCCTTGTTCTGAAGCTAGGCCCCTTCCTACGGAGTAGCACACACTTCCGGCCAGTCACCTCCAGGATCCGATGTGAGCAAGGCTCTGAGGACGGCTGGCTGTGGGGTTCAGGTCGCCCTGGCGGCCCATCCCGCCTTACCCCTCTCCCCTCCTGCCCAGGCGCCGCCCATCTTGCCAACAGATGCCGATCTGGCCCACAGAGCATCACAGCCAGGGACATAGTTTTTGGTAAACCTCCCTCAGCTCTCGCCGTGACTCCTGTGCGCATGTGGCTCCAGCCACCACTGCTGCTGAGCGAGCTGCACTGAGCTGGGCCCTTTCCTGCTGCTGTCAGCCCCCCTTCTCCACGCCCCACAGCACTGAAACACTAGGTCACAGTCACGTCGACGGGCCGTGCGCGGGTGGGTAATGTGGTTACGAGGTTGACTTCTGATTCTCTGAATTGTTGGAAAAAAATAAAGAGTTCTACGTCTGCTGCGTGAGGCGTGTTTGTACCCGGGAGGCCCCGTGGGCCCCGCGGCGCCGTCAGCACAGCGCGGGTCGCCGTGACTCCTGCAGTGGTGGCCCCTGCCAGGAAAGTGGCAGCATGACCAGGGCAACCGGGCGGTCAGTCACACCAGCAGCAGACTCCCTGGGGAGCCGAAGGCCATGTTAAAACCCCACCCCTGCGCTCAGCTCGCCTGCACACACCCCTCGGCCCGAGGCCTCGGGCGCTCCGGCAGCCCTGCGTCTCCAGCAGAGACGTTTATAATTCTAGGTTGCTGGGTGCAGCTGACAGCTGTTTAGTTTTCTCCCTACAAGTTCATTTTGGAACCTTTATTCTCAAGTAATCTCTGACTGTCTAACCTACTACAGTCGACTTGCTACGCTGACACAGGGTGGGCAGGGAAGACCGCGCTGGTTCCTCCTGGGGGAGAAACCCGAGGACGGGACGCAGGGCTCGGTCAACCAGGTGTCACGTCACCCGTTTAAACCCGAGGACGGGACGCAGGGCTCGGTCAACCAGGTGTCACGTCACCCGTTTAAACAGCTCAGAAAGTATAGGGAAGAGCAGGCGCACACTAGGAACAACGGGGGTCCCGGATGAGAGGACAGATCACTGCTGCACAGACGGCCCCCGCCTCACTCCCGGCCCCGGCCACGCAGCGGGCCGTTTCCGACTCGCTGTCCCACGTTTATCTGCTCGTCACAGGCCACTCACTCTCAGGGGTGCACTTGGCGTGACCACATCCAACTCAGCGTTTTCAAGGCCCACGCAATGCCCTGCTGGCTTGGTAAGCACAGAGCAGAGTGTCTGTCCCCGCCATCTCCCACGTGACAGGCACGCGGGCGGCTGGACGAGGCGGGTCAGCAACGGGGCCGCCAAGGGCCTGACACTCAGCAGTCACTGCTGTGAGACCCAGGAGGCGTGGGTCTGGGCGCAGCGAGCTTCTCCCTGCTCGGCCCCCTTCCGTTCAGAGACGATGCCCCGAAGTCCCAGATCAGGACGAGGGGACCGCTGACTAGCCCGAGACAGGCAGAGGCCCCAGCGAAGTTAAATAATCACTCTTTATTCAAAATAAATAAGCTTCTTCCAGGAAAACACAGGAGTGACTGCTGTCCTCCTGGCCTCTAGGACAGAGACCACATCCAGAATGTGTTCATTTACAAAAGAAAGACTCAAGATTATCAAAACTGAAATTCAGCGACTTCAATACACAGTGTTCCTTTGAAAAATTAAGAATAAACAGAGTAATTCATGTCAAAAGGTCACAGGTCAGAGAACCGATTTTCCTTCTGAGGCTCATTGTAGCAAACCCTTCAAGTATCCCCCAAATTTTCTGGCTGAAAAGCCACATCCTGAGAAAGGCACCCCACCCTGCCTCCTGCCCCGACACCGGCCCCCTGCAGGGCCCGTCCGGCGGCGTCCCCGGGGCTGTGCTGGGTCACCGGCACTCAGAGCCTCCTAGCCACATCCCCTCGGCCCACCGCTGCTTCCCACAGACACCCTGGCCCAGCTGCCCTGCAACGCCAACGCGTCTCCGGAGCAGCAGGTGCTCTGAGCGCCGCCCTCCCTGGCCCCCTCCAGCCTCACTGTACTCAGGAACCAAAGCTGTGCCCCAAGGCTTTTGGAAAAGGTCTCTGCCAGCCTACGGAGAGCCCACCCGTGGGGCCCGGGGATGCCGGCAGACACTGCTGGGTGACTCCCAATTAAACAGTCATAAAAACACGCGTGGTCAACCAAGATCTGAGAAGAAAAAGGCCCCAAAGTCTTTCAAACCCCTCCTTACTCCCAATGTACACACACAGGACAGAACTCTTCTTACAAATTCAAGTTCATCATCTGAGAGGTCGAAGCCTCCAGCGACGTCTCCAGTTCCAGGGCACGTTGGCTGTACGCCTCCAGGTGCCTTCTCCAGATTTCAACTGGGAACAGGAAAGCACACAGCTCAGGGACAGGCAGGGACAGGCCGGGAGGCCTCCTGGGAGGCAGGCAGCACACGGCCCGCCCAGCAGACAGGTCCCGGCCAGGACCCCGCTCTGAGCCCCCCGCTGCGACCCCTGTGAGCAGCATCGGTCCCCATGGCGCACAGCGGCCTTGACCACGGCTCACAGAGGCCTTGACAACGGCCCACGGGGGACACAGCTGTCCTCAAGGCCACCCCCTTCGGGTGCTGACTGACCCGAGGTCTGTTTGAGACACCCACTGACCAGCCCTCACAAGTCTGAACCCAGCCTAATGGGGCCTGAGAGGCATGAAGACCTAGAGGGCGCTCAGCCGCCCCCCACCCCGCACTCACTGTAGCGCGGCTCCTCCTTCCCAGCGGGGTCCGGGGGCCCGTCCTCCGTGGAGCAGCCGGGCCCCTGCACAGGCGGGCTGGCCGGGGCCTGGGGCCCGGGGGCCGCCGCCAGCTCCCGGTGCACATTCTCCAGCATGGCCTTGTACGCCTGCCGGGCCGCCATCGTCAGCTCAACCATCTTGTGGAACTGGTCCTTGGGCAGAAACGAGAGCACAGGTCATGTCCCCCAACCACAGAGGACACGGCCCCCTGCAAACTGGCGACGGCGCCCTCCACAGGGATGCCTCCAGCCTGCCGTGAGCCCAGAGCTCTCGGAATCCCAAGCCTGTGCTGTTGAGGAAACAAGGCCGCCAAGGCGGCCGCCTCCAGCCCGGGGCCCTCGGGCTGCTCCCCCGGAGGACAGGCAAGCCCCACCTCTCCCGACTCCCTCCCACGAGCACTGGCAGACAGGCCGCGCCCCCTCCCCGCCTCACCTGGGCCCCATCGTAGCTGAAGATCCCCACCACGCTGACGGGGACCGCCTTGTTCAGGCTGCGCCCCAGCGCTTTGCGGTTGAGAGCAAACACGAACGGGATGTTCTGCTCGCAGGCATGGTCGATGATGGTGTGCAGCGTGTCGTCCAGCCCACCTGGTCGAGGGAACAGACACAGCAGGAGTGCGTCACACGAGCGTGCTGGCCGCACCAGTCGCTAAGGGCTCTTCCCATCAGACAGCGACACTCCCAGCGACCTCCTTCCTCTGCCAGAGTCCCGGGCCAGGCTTCGCTGGGAAACTCCAGGGCAAGTACACTACTGCTCTGAGCCACGGGGAAGAAATCAACTCTCCAAAAAAGACACTTCTCGTGGAATCAAACGTGTCCATGTCGAGTCAACAGCGAGCGCTGTTTGTGGCGGGAAATGAACACTTAGGCGCCAGGCCGCGGTCTATCTACCTCGCGTGGATTAGCTCCTGAATCCTCGGGAAACCCTGCACCCTGCTGAAAGATGAAAATCTGCAGTCCGAGAGGTCACTGGGCACCTGCCCAGAGTCTCCAGCCTCCACCCGACCTCCCAGCGAGGCCCTGGCTGGGGGCTGGGGGCTGGCGGCAGTGGGGCTGGGGAGGAGGGTGGAGCTGGGGAGCAGGGACACCACGAGCAGGAAGAGGGGTGAAGGGGCTCTGTGTGAGGGTGACGGCCTCCAGAGTCAGAAACCCAGCAGCACTGCAGGGACAGAACCAACAAGGAATCACATCTGGGCGTCTGCGCACAAGTAACACGCACGCAGGCATCATCCGGCCGAACAGAAAACAGAAAAGATGGCTCCACTTCCAACAGCAGCCGGAGAGTCCCAACAGGTGGCAACAACCATACGAAGAAACTGAGGGATTTACGAAGCAACTTCAACATGCTGGTGATTAGACTGTCCACACACAAGGCACCTGCGACTCCAGGATGGAACGATCCAGGATGATCACATGCCAATTCTCCATTAAAACTACAAGAACGTGATAAGGGGACGCAGGGTGGCAGAAGGGAGGGCCCGGAAATGACCCAAATGCGCGGAAGCAGGGCGGGTCAGCAGGGGCATCTCGAAGCCCCAGAGGCAGCGGAGCAGCAACAGCAGGGCAGCCCCCGCGAGGCCCCACCCGAAACACATTCTCCCTGAGCAAACAAAAATGAAAACACGGAAAACCCAGGAAAGAGCAATGGAAAAATAAATCTTGGATAATCACGGAGAAGGTCGAGGAATAACATAAAACCTGGACGCAGTGAAAACAAGACTAAACACACGAGCACACCCACCTCAAACCTCTGCATGGCCAAAACCAAGTGTAAAGAAAAACGAGCAAATGACAACCCAGAAAAATACTCAACTCTCACCCAAAGCACTCTTATTATAAAAAACAGTACATGCACACAAAACAGACGGACCTCCCAAAGCAGAGAATCAACAATTTAGAGAAAACACCAAGTCCGTACACAAGTGGACCGTGCTCCAAGTCTCCCCACAAGAAAGCGGGCGGGGGCCCGGGAGGTGGCACGTGCGTTAGCCTTACAGGTGCAGGTGCCCTGTTCCTCTGGGAATGCGCCCACAGAGACATTCACAAGGGCAAGAAGCCACGGCGTGCAAGGGCGTCCTTGTTTACGGCTGCAGAAATCCGAAGGCAGCTAAGTGTCCATCAGCAAGAGACTGTGCGGCTGGAGGAAAGGGAGGGTCCCGAGACACACTGTGATGCTAAAAAGAGCAAGGTACAACTGGGGCCCAGGATGCCAGATCTCACACATACTCTCACACACACACACGTGCGCACGTACAGAATATCAAGGACACATCAAAATATGACAAAGGGGGTTGCATCCGGGAGGTGGGAACAATCTGGGGGACTCACTCGCCAAGGCACAGTACTAGGCACTGAACCCCGCCCCCGGCATGGCCAGCTGCTTGAGCCTAACACCTGGAAGCAGGTCCCATCGTGGCTCTGCCCCAG
This sequence comes from Camelus ferus, assembly GCF_009834535.1. NCBI lineage: Eukaryota > Metazoa > Chordata > Mammalia > Artiodactyla > Camelidae > Camelus > Camelus ferus. The sequence continues at coordinate 18,278,874 of NC_045726.1, forward strand.
GTCCTCGGCAAGCTGACCCCCGCGCGCACACTACCCACAACACCCGCATGAGAAGGAAGACTTCCCAGCATGTCCTGTCGCCTGGTACCTGGTCACGTGTGACTGCCCAATTTTCTTTGAAAAGAGCAACTTCTCAAATGCACATCCGCCTGCTCAGTGGGAACCGGGAACTCACTCCAGCTGGCTTGACTGGGGATCCATGCGTAGGCCCCACCTCCCTTAAACCTGCCCCCCCCCCCCCGCCCAGGGCCACCTGAAGAGTGTGAAAGGTGCTGAGGGAGCCCCTCAGGGGCACAGACGTTAAAGAAGAGCCCCAGTTCCGGGCAGGCTGGGCACCGGGGGGACGGGGACGGAGCTGAGGCTGGGAGCTGGGGAGACAGAGGTGAGGCTGGGAGCCGGGGGGACGGGGATGGAGGTGAGGCTGGGCGCCGGGGGGACGGGGACAGAGGTGACAGGGGACAGCTCATCACAGGACCCTGACCGAGCCTCTTAAGACACTGGCCTCGTGGCCTCTCACGCCTGGTGTCCACCCCAAGCCCGGACATGATCGCAGACGTGACTTTAGCAGGTGCAGGGAAGAACTGTCACAGGGCCAACTGGGCAGCTGCTACCCTTAGGAAGGTCAGCTTATGCGGCTGAACCCTGGCTGGCACCTGAACTTGGGTTTTGGGAGCGCCGCCCCCCACCCCTGATGAGAATGGCTACTGTGTCCAAAACACGTAAGCAAACAGAGGGTTATGCTTTTCTTCTGTGCGTCTGGGATCTCGGCACATGCCAGGCAGCGGGTGCCCACATGGCCAGCCCCAGTAAAAACGCAGGGTGCGCGAGTCTCTGAGGAGCTACCCTGGTGGATGACATGACACTTCACACTTGCGTCGCACCTCATTTGGGGAGGACTCAGCGTGTCCTGTTTGACGCGCCTGGGAGAAGACACTGGAAGCGTCCGATGCTTTCCTGACCCCCAGCCCACGTCTCCAGTGAGAGCTGAGAGCACTTCTAAGTGCCGACTTCTCAACCTAAAACACGCAAGTGCTCAGAGAAACAACTTCCACTTAAAAGTTTAAGTTCAGAATTATTAGGCAAAACGCTGCTCAGAGCAAATACAGCATTTTAACAGAATCCCAGGCTGTAACACTACATTTTATCTCTAAAGTGACCGCAACCCACTGGCTATCAAGGAACATTCGTAAGACACATAATCAAGTTCCTTGTGCCCCAAAACAAAACAACGTAGGGACGAATGAGCACACAACGTACTGTGAACGCCTAGCACGCCCTCGGGACGCCGTCAGCACGCTCCCAGCATCAGAGGAGATGAGTGGGGCTCACAGGGAAGACAGGGCGGACCGTCAGATGAATACATCCATCCCCTTTTTTTGGTGTGTCTTTCAAGGATGAAAATCCCCAGAAGAATGCGAGAGAAGAGCAAAAACATTTCTGGAAGCTGAGATGCACACAGCTGACTAAGCCAGGGGGAAAACACCCAGGACCAGCCGTCTACACCCTAGAATTCACCACCCAGAGCTCGCCAACTAGCTGGCAGCGCCAGCTTCACAAGTCCGGAGGGAGCTCAGAGATTCAGGGTGCAGCTCAGATGAGGTGGCAGCAAGCTGGTGCCCAGGCCCACTTCACCCAGGCGGACACCCCAGCACTGAGCAGCAGGCCTGAGCGACACTGGACCCCACGCTCCCAGCAGGAGGTACGAGGTTCTCCTCCAGGGCATGTGGAGGCAGAGAGCTGGCCCTTGGGGTGCTTTCCAACAGGGCAGAGGCCCCGCCACCCTCCTACAGCAGAGGGTGGCGCCTGGGGTCCCTGAGCAGCAGCACCACCACCCGAGAACTTGCCAGGAACGCAGAGCTGGGGGCCGCTGTATCCGCGTCCTCTCCAGCCTCCTGGGTGACTCTGATGCTCACTGCGGTTTGAGAGCCCCTGCCCCACAGAGCAGCTCCACGCCTGTAAATGCCAGCCACGCCCCCGGGTATCCCTCAGTTGCAGTGGCTCTTAACAGACAGACAGACAGACAGACAGGTGGACCCGGACGTGTGCAGAGACGTCCACCATGAGACCAGACAGCAAGCCCCCTGGAGACCACCTGGTCTTCCCTGGAAAGGGAGGCCGTTCGCGGAGAAGGACGCTTCACGTCGCCGCGGTTCTCAGGGAGGTAACCCCCCCCAACCCGAGGCAACAGCGGCTGCGACACACACAGAACCTGCAGAGAACGACACACACAGCTCCCAGAGATGAAAACCTCCACACAAAGCTTCAAAGACAGGGCTAGAAAGTCTCTACTGAAACCAAGACCAAAAGAAAAGAGGTGGAAGGAAGAGGAGGGAGTCACAGGAGGCCAGCAGGCCCGGCACCCCACGCACGGGTCCGGGAGGCGCTCCCAGCGGCACGTCGGGGGGAGGACACGGAGCACAACCTGCAGAGCGTCCCAGCACCCTGGGCACAGGGGAGAACGGTGGAAAAGCCACAGATCAGGAAGGCTGGACGCCAAGCCCCACCTCCCAGATGCGCTGCCCGCACCCCTTCTCCCAGCCCGAGGCCTGGGAACCAACACACGGCACACCCTGACGGGAGGCGGGGAGGCCGGCCAGGCTGCAGGAGGCCCGATGCACCCCCGGCCTCACGGGAGGCCCAGGCAGCTGGCCGAGAGCCCGAGGGACGGGCCACGTCACGCCCAGCGCCTGCCACAGGACTGCGGGGGGGACGCTGCCAGGCACAGCCAGACGGGCAGGTCCCCGAGGCTCCGTCCCGAGGGCGGGGCCTGGACCTGCCCTGAGCCAGGACGAGGACAAGCCCGCGGGGCCGGCAGTGAGTCTGGAAGCAGCAACCGGAAACGCTGAGCACTAGGACCTGGACTGGCTCCCTGGGGGTGGGGCTCCAGCTGAGCTGACCCCTGGGGGTGGGGCTCCAGCCGAGCCGAACTTTACACCCCCGGGGAGGACTGGCTGGGGGGGGGGGGGCTCTGAACGTTCGGACGACGACGGAGGACCGCTGTCTGAGCGACGGCGTTCTGCTCCCAACTACCAGCCTCTCTACCACGTGGCCCAAGAAGGACGGAGAACAGACCAGCGAGGGTCGACGGAGAGACCTCATCACAGGCATCCGTCCGGTGATCACCTCGCCCGGCGTACCACACCCCACAGAAGAGAGCCAGTACCCCAGCTGCAGTGGGAGGGCAAGCGCTTGGACCAGTAAAGAGTGGCCGGATGACTTACAGACCGAGCAAGTAAACTTCAAATGCACAAGGGAGGAGGGTGTAGCTCAGGGACAGAGCGCTTGCCCAGCAGGCGCGAGGTCCTGGGTTCCATCCCCGGCGCCTCCATGAAAAAACAAACACAGCTAACGACCTCCCCCAACCAAAACCAGTCATAAAAAATAAGCGAAACAGACGGAAGCCCACGGCTGCCATCACAAGCCTGTGCGGTGTGAGCGAGCGCCCCTCCCCAGCCCCAGAGCACGCCGGGAAGGCACCCCGCACGACCCGTGACGGACATGCAGCCTTTCCTGCCGCCAGAGGCTCGCAGGGGCCAACCCGATCCACACCGTGGGGACCGCAGGGGCCCGGCCACCTCACAGAGCACGGCCCTTAGGGACCATACGAACTTTGGGAACAAATTACTCCACGACAAGAACACAAAACAAACTGTGCCGCCGCGGCGCGGGCACGGGGCCGACCGGAGCCCGGCGGGGACGCGCGGCGCCCTTACCTTTCGACTGGATCTTCTCACAGTTGGGCGAGATGATGACGCACTTCAGCTTTCTGAGCTTCAGGTGCTTGAGGACTTCGCGCAGCCCCAGCACGAGGCGGCGCCTGGCCTTGGCCTTGACCGGGTCTTTCTGGTGCGTCCGGTCTTGGAAACGCACCAGCTCTTTCAGCAGACCCGTGACACACGCGTCTACCTCCTTGCTGAGCACCTGGCTGCAGTAGCTGGAAGCAGCACCAGACACGGTCAGCGCTCTGCCGGCCGTGGCTCAGCGCGCGGCTGCCGCCACAGCTCAGATGAGGGCCCCCCCACCCCCAACAACCGCGCTTTGACCAACACCGCTAGTCAGAAAGGTGGAACTCCTCGCTAATGTGACTTTCAGGAAGGTAAGGATGGAGGCATCCTCCCGCGCCCCCGACTGCAAGGACAGAGACCTCCGCCCTGCTCTCCAGCACAGCCCCACTGCGCCCCGACCACGGCTGCTCCCCGTGAAAACAAACGCCTGGGGGAGTCTACGGTGCAGGAAAGTGGGAGGGAAGGAGGCAGAGCTCCCTAAAAAACAATGCAGAGAAATTAAACCACAAGAAGGAAACCAGATGTCAGGAGCTGTCACCTCACGACCCGTCTCCCCAAGCGCACCTCTGGCATCATGTCACTAGGACAGAGATGTCGCAGAACGTCAGGGAGCCCTCTGCGTGTTATGACTAGGCCCTGGGCCCTGGGGCCCAGCCTCGCAGCTTTGCTGCGCTGAGCACGCCAGGCGGAGAGCTGAACCCTCAATGTGAGTGTCCCCGGCCCCGCGCGGGCACGGCCCCGGCTCACTCACTCCCGGAACCGCCGGCTGTGGATCCTGGGGCGGGCCTCCGCCTCCCTCTGGAGCTCAGCTCCCGGGTGCTCTTTGGACTTGCTCTCCTCCACAGGAGCACAGGACACCGACTCTTCCGACCCCCCTGGAGTTTCAGAGAAAGAAGTCATGGCCTGGCACCTGCAGGGCCCTGTGCACAAACCGAGGGGGCCTGGAGACAGGAATGCTCGACAGCGCCTCGGCGGGTGGTGTCACCAGAGCGGCCAGCCTCGGCTTCCGAGCATCCTGGAGGCAGAGGAATGACAGGAATAGCCTGGGAAAAACAGAAGAACCGAGCAACTCTCTGCACTGCCTGAAGGTGCCTCCCCGCCCTTAATTTAGTTTTTCACTTACTTTTATTGTGACAAATGTTCACAAAATTTGCCATCTTACCCATTTTTAAATGTGTGGTTCAGTGGCCAAACTTATTTTTTAATTTTGAAACTGAACTTGAAGTTTATATCCATCAGTTTTAAACGCAGGTTTTTAGTTCTGAATTTTTTTGCACTTAAATGCTTGAGACTGTTCCTTTATCAAATAACCTTAAAAAAGAGCTGAATGTCAGCATCTGAACTGGGAGAGCCACAACATGTGTGTTTAAACACATCAGGCAGGATTCAGCAACAGCTCACAGCACCTCAAGGGTCACTTCTAGAGACTTCCGAAGCACACGTGCACCAGGAGGAGGAGCCCACCCATCAGGAGAGACAGCAGACGTCCTGGGAGCCATGCGGCAGGAGCCTCTAGGGCTGGAGGGCCATGGACCCAGGCCTGGGCTCTGCCCGTGGAAATGCCAGCCGGAGGGGTGCTCACGTCCTCTGCACACATCCCACGCCACCACAGCCACCCAGCTTCTAACAGCCCCAAAGTGGAAACTCCCAGAACACCCCGGGCCACCGGGCATGTCCCTACGCCTGGATGCTCTGCAGCAGTGACAACTGGGAATGATCTCTGCAGGCCACAGACATGCTGCCGGCCGGAGGGGCACACGCTGCAAGATCCCACGGGGACGAAGGCCCAAGGCTCATGGGTGGGGCTGCAGACGGCGAGGCCTCGGGCCGGGACCACGGCAGGGACCGCGAGGTTGCTATGCTTCTGGACCGGGTGCTGTGGCCACCCCAGCTATGTGCTCATGATCCGTGTGCTGTTCCGAAAGTACACGCTTATTTACCCCATGTTTTTGTAGGATACCACGCCTCTCGCACTTGTGGGAAAGCAGCTTTGCAGTGAACGGTGTCCGTTCCCAAGGCCACTTCAAATCGCGAGGACCACCCAAGGCCACGGAGCTCACGCCTGGGGCCTCACCCACACCCACCCCCGGGGACGTCCTCTCACTGTCGGCTGGGATCTGAAAACTTCCACGTCCCCGAGCCCAGTGCCCACCCGCTTTCACTGTGCAGGGAGCAGGACGGGGCAGCGCCCTGCACAGCCGGCGGTGTCACGGCTGTGCCTGCTGAAGGGCTGTTTCAGAAGCCAGCAGCAGAACGCGTACCTGAGGGGTCAGGCTGCTCGGGCGCCTGCTCGTCGCCGCCGCTCTCCCCGCCTTGCGCGTCCTCGCCGGCAGGGGCGGGGCTCGCGGCATTCTCCTGGAGACGCTGCTGCCTCCTCTCCTGCCGTTCTTTCAAAATAATCTTTAAAATTAAACACACGATTAAAACACCCAATGCCTGCATCAAAAAATAAAGATCTTCTGCAAAATAAGCCGCCTCAGTTCAGCCTGTGAGCAGCGCGCCCGCCGAGGCCCTGACTCCCCGGCCCCCCATGTCCCCCCCTACCCCCGCCCCGGCCCAACCCCCCCAGCCCCGGCCCAGGAGCCGCCGGCCACCAGCCCCGGGCGCGCGACGCGGGCTCTGCTGCCGCTGCGCGCCTCACGGCCGCCAGGCCCACAGAGAAAGCCGCTCTTCCACATGAGACGGACCGCGCCCCCCAGGCTGCTTCGAGAATTAAACCAAAGAACACGCGCCAAGGGGGGCCAGTGTTTATGAAACCTGAACGTCAGACCGACTGGGAGGCTGAGGAAATGCGAGTGAAAACACACTCCCCACACTTCTGGTCTTCCGTCCACGTCACTCCGAAGTATTAAGACAGTAAATTAAAAAGTAGGACCCCCTCCCCCGCCCCCGCCCGCAGCTGGGGCACCCGCTCCCCACGCCGCTCCCCACGCCCCGGCGCCGCGCGCGCGCACCCGGACGGAGCGCGTGCAGATTACAGGGCGCGAGTCAGGAGGCGGCGCAGGGACGCAGGAGGGGCGGCAGGGTTCGCGCGCCCAGCTCCCAACGAAGCAGCGCACCTTCTTCAGCGAGGTTGGCCTCTTGGCCTTGGGCACCTCCCTCTGCTTCCCCTTCTTCACCAGGGGCGCGCTGGAGTCCAGGGGGTTGTGCGGAGTCTTCACCTGGCCGGGGCGCTGGCCCTTCTTCCCGGACGCGGACTCCCTGGAGAGGACGGGCACCGCCCCGACTGCAACACAGGGGGGAGCCGGGCTCAGGCCGCCGCCGGCCGCCTGGCTCCGGCGGGCGGGCTCGCTCCGCGCCGGCCTCGCGGGCCCCCGAAGCCGCCTCACCCCTCCTCACCAAGCCGCCCTCAGAGGTGGTTCTAGCTGGCAGTGGTTCTCAGTGGAATGTACTCTCTTTCGGCAGAGATCCAACACAGTTCTCAATCAATTTGGGAAGAGCCATCTTCCTGTCCCTATACTCAGACCTCGGATGTTTCTCAGTGAAGTCTGATGACGTGCGGGTCTCACTTGTGGACTAAGGATTTTTCCAGGTAGCTTGTACTTAACATGCCTCTTCTTTTATTCGTCTTTTAAAATTGAAGTCTAGTCAGTTTATAATCAATTTCTGGTGCACAGCACAATGCTTCAGTCGTACATGAATATACATACATTCGTTTTCATTTTCTTTTTGACCATAAGCTACAAGATATCAAATATAGTCCCCTGTGCTACACAGTATAAACTTGTTTATCAATTTTACATATGCCAGTATCTGCAAATCTGAACCCCAATTTATCCCTTCCCAACCCCCTTCCCCCCGGTAGCCGTAAGTTTCTTTACTATGTCTGAGTCTGTCTGTTTTGGACATACGTTTGTCCTTTTTTTTTTAGATTCCACAAATGAGTGATATGTGGCATTTTTCTTTCTCTTTCTGGCTTACTTCACTTAGAATGACAATCTCCAGGGCCATCCATATTGCTGCAAATGGCATTATTTTATTATTGTTTATGGCTGAGTAGTATTCCATTCAATAAGTACACCACAGCTTCGTTATCCATTTTTCTGTCGATGGACATTTAGGCTGTTTCCGTGTCTTGGCTGTTGTGAACAGTGCTGCTATGAACATGGGGTGTAAAAGATGCCTCTTTTAAGTAAGTCTCTCCACCATATTCAGTTGACGCCGCCTTTGCAGAAGTCAGCTGTTGGTTTCCCTATGCATATCGTCTGCCTTCTAAGAGTCTAGTAATATTTCAAACTGATTCTCTTGTGTTTTCTAGACATAAACACAGGTTCCTAAGTTCCCGCACACACAAGCCCTGCACAGGGTCAGAACATGACCGAGATCACTACTCAGTGCTTCCGCATCCTGCTGTTCCGCTCTTCCCACTTGTTCCTGGTCCAAAAATAGTTCATTGGTGCAGACTTTCCCCCTGCTTTTTAATTAGGGAAGTTTCCAAACACACACCAAACAAAAGAGAATGTATACCAACAAACCCACATAATTCACTGTCCAGCTGCAACAATTATCAGTATTTTTCCAAACATACTTTACCCACCCTCCTTAATTTTGGAATGTTTTTAAAGTGCCGTGTAGACACGGGTAAACTCCTGGAAAGGCAAGCCATAAATAAATAAATAAATAAATAAATAAAAACAAGCAAAAAAAAGAAAAAGTGAGCAGAGACATCAGCACCCACGCTGTGGGGAAGACAGCCACCAGATTCAGACAAGAGCAGTCTCTTAAAAACAAACAAACAAACAAAAAACAGTAAACCAAACCCATCAACGTCACTACCCTTAGAAGAAAAAATCAAATTCAGAGCTGCTACAATACATTAACTAAAATATTTAATGAAAAGTCTTAAGACTTTCAAAGAAACAACAAAGTGTGACCCATCCTATACTGTGGCACATACACAAAAGAATTATTTATCAATAAAAAAATGAATTATAAAGCCACAGAAAGACACTGATTAATCTTAAATGCATCTTGCTATGTGAAAAAGCAACCATTCCGAAAAGCTCGATACTTTACCACTGAATTACATAATATTACAGAAAAGGCAAATATTAAAGATGCCCAACAGATCAGTGGTTGCCAGGAGTTGTGTTAGGAGCACTGCAAAGATTAAGCACAGTAAATTTTAATGCAGTGAAATTATTCTGTAAAATACTGTAATGGTGAATTTAATACATCTGCCAAAATGCTTAGAATGCACAGAACTTTACAGCGAAAATTAAATTTTAACATGTACAATTCAAAAAATATTTACATGTAGGGCATTTCCAGATGCGAGGAAGACTGTGACAAACAAACTAAATGTACTGTAATGTAAGAAATGACTCTGTCAGCTTCTGCTCACCTGAAAATATCATTGCTTTTACTTTCTGTCTTGAACATGGTTTTGATCAGTCTGGAATTTTGGATCGATTGAAATTTCTCAACATCATCTTCTGGTCTTCAAGTTAATACTGAGGACCGTATTATCAGTCTAACTACGTCTACTTGGTACATGGCCTCCCCGTATTATTAAATGTTAAAATACGCTTTTGTTTCTGAATTGTTGAGCTATTATATATCGCTAACATGAAAGATAATTTCCATAACTTAAAAAAAAAGGGTGACCCATCCTAAGAAAACAGGAACTGTCCTGAGCGTCTGCAGCTTTGGCACACAGCAGAGCAAAACTTCAAGGGAACTGTGAGAACAGGTGTAAACACAGTATTTCAATAAATATAAATTATAAAGAAGAGGCCCAGCAGCAGATCTGAGATGGAGTAAGTATCAGCAAACCTGAAGATAAATCAACAGAAACTATTCAACTGAAAGAAAAGATTTTTAAAAACTGCAAACAAACGAACGGAGCCTCGGGAGACCTGTAGAGCAACAACAAACACACCAGCATACACTACAATGGGAGTGCCAGGCCAGGAGAGGAGAGGAGAGACAAGAAAAAATACTGTGAAAAAACAATTTCTAAATTTCCCAAATTTGATGAAAATTTTAATCTGTAGAGCCAAAATAGTATCAATATTATCCAACAAAGGTGTTGTTAAGAAACCCACACCTGGACACATTATAGTCAAAGTGCTGAAGGTCAAACCCAAAAGAAACTATGGAAGCAGCAAGGTAAAAAACCACCCATCACAGAAAGTGGAACAAGAACAAGTATCATTTAATGCCTCTCATGCGACAAAAGGGCAGCGGAATGACATTCAAAGTCCTGGGGAAAAAACTGTCAACCAAGAATTTCTATATCCAGCAAAACTGAGCTTCAAAAACAAAGAATGTAAAATAAAGATGTTCTTAGATAAACAAAGACAGAGAATTCATTGCTTAGCAGAGTTTCTGGACGTTAAAGGAGGCCCATGAGTAGAAACACAGAAGAAAGTGACACCAGATGGTAACTGAATCCAGATGGTAATGGAATCCAGACAAATAAATAATGAACATAAAAACTTACAAGCGTAAAACTGGTAAATACAGATTTTTCCCCCTCATTTCTTCTGTTAACTTCTTTGAAAGATACAGCTGCATAAAGCAGTAATTACAACAGTGTATTGTTTGATTTGTAACATACATATGTGTAACATACATGACAACCACAGCCCAAAGAGAGAAAACAGAGTTATACTGGAATAAAGTTTCTTCAGAATATAAAATATAAAGTATGAAAGGTGCATACTGTAATTCCCAGAGCAACCACTTCACTTATTTATAAGCAACCACTTATTTCCTAATTTTTAAGAAAATTAATTTTTTTAAAGGAAAAAAAAATCAAGAATGGAATCAAAATGGTACTCTAAGTATACTTATTAAACGCAACAGAAAACACTTGAGGATAAACAGACGAACACATAAAACATGAAAGTATCAGAAAAGACCAACAGCAGTAAATCCAACCACAGTAACAGCTATATCAAATGTGAGTGGACAGAACACCCCATTCAACAGACAGAGCCTGTCAGCCTGGATAAAAGAGAAACATGCTATGCTGTCTACAAGAAACGCATCTCAGATTAAACACACTGTCTGCTAAGTGGCGGGTCCACTCTTCCTCATGCTGATGGTAAAAGCATTCACTTCCTCATTAACCTCATCAGCCAGTTGGCAAGGCCCGATTCAAGCTCCAGAACAGAAACAAGCCTCCAAAGTCCTTTGAGTTATGTTCTGGCGAGAAAGCTCTGCACGAGGGTATTTGGTCCTGGCACATCTAAAAGTAAAGAGGAACCTTAAATTCCTCTCAGCTCATTTTTACTCTTCCTGGTAAGAATGGTTCCACTAGTGACGTCAAAAAGAAAGGCGATGAGCACGCTAGCGTTTGGGCATTCCTGGGACCTCTGTTCAAAATGTCATTTCAATACTACCAAATCCCAACCTCACAATACAACAACCTCAAACTACTTAAAAATATCATCTGACTGAGGGCCCTCTTTGCCAAGCTGCTTACTTCCGTCACCATTCCACCTGAGAGGTCCAACCTACACCCAGATGCACGAGGGCCACCTCGCGTCGCCTCAGAGGTGGTGCCTTCCCTTCTCCTGCTTTCACCTCTGACTGGAGGTCTGGAACAGCCAGCGCTGTCTACACACTTCCCTGCAGGCTCCCCAAGAAGCTACATTCTTCAGAAACAGAGCACTTTCCAGATTTCTCTGGAAAGGCAAGCACTGCAGGCCTTCACCAAACGGGACGAGCTAAGAGAAGCAACTTTGGGGGGAGACTATCTCAGGGGCCTGTGGCCCCAAGCTTTGACATATACATAAGAACTACCCAGATACGTGATCTACGAAGCTGTGGGTCCTGAAGACGTTAAATTACTGAAATCATTAAGACTGTCATGGAAATTTAAATACAGATTGGATACAAGATGCTAACAAGAAAAAATATGGGAGGATGGCAGAGTGGTTTGGTTAAAAATTAAATCACCATCAGTTAGAGATACTGACCGAGGTATTAACAGATTAAACGGCATGGTGTCTACAAGCTGCTTTAAAACAGTTCAGGAAAAAGAGCAGGGCGACAGGTGCGACAAGACTGGCAGAACGCTGCTGCCTGCGGGAGCTGGGTGACGGGCGCATCGGGCGAGGGTCATCTTAGTCTCTACTTTTGATTATGTTTTACATTTGCTACAATAAAAAGTGAAAAACAGACAAGACAAAACAAAACAAAAAATCCCATGGTGTGCTTGTTGAAAACACCTGTTCGCTGGCCCCACACCAAGCGCCTCCCGTGCACCACATCTGAGCCACTCCCAGAACCCTCGTGTCCAGCATGCCCCCCGGCAGCGCCACCGCTGGCGGTCCCGGGAGGACGGCACGAAGAAGAAACACCGGGTTCAGGGACACACGGTCGACCGGCACCTCGGCCACTGTACTCTGGCGAAATTAACTGCATTCAGACACTGTAAGTCTGTACTCTGGGCTCTTAATAAAGGTCACTACGAAACTGTCACGAAAACTTACTTCTGCTGTAGCCATAAGAAAGCTATTTAGAAAAATGCTGACTAGATCACTCAGCACCCCGTATAAAATGATTCAGCGTTTAGAGTTTTCAGCTTCAAAAAAATCCCACCTCGACCCCCATCAGAACGGCTAAAACTAAGACCAACAACATCACATGGGAACTATGAGACCTTTCATACATGACTGGTGAGTGTAACACAGTACACAAGCAGCCTGAAAACTGGTCTGGCAAATTTATAAACTAAATACATCCCTACCAGATGGCCCAGCAATTCCACAGTCCCAAGAGAATTAAAAACAGATACTCAAAAGAATCGTACACGAATATTCGTAACAGTATCAGCCACAACAGCCAAAAGGTGGAAACAACCTAAATGTTCACCAACAATGGATGAACAAATTGTGGTCAACAGAATACGATTCAGCCATAAAAACTGGTGAAATACTGATACACACGGATGAACATCAAAGACATTATCCTAAGTGAAGGCAAACTGACACAAAAGGTCACAAATTGTACGATTCCATTTATAAAATGTCAGAATAAGGTCAATCCACAGGAGCTGTCAGGAGCTGGGGAAAGGCGTACAGTGGGGAGCTTAATGGGCAGGAACTTCCTTATGGGGTGATGAAAACGTTGGCAACGAGACAGGTGATGGTTACACAACACTCTGGATGTACTAAACCCTACTAAACTGGACAGGGTAAAATGGTTCCTGTTACGTTACGTGAATTTCACCTCAATAAACGACAAAAAGGAACTACTGACATACATACATAAGTCAGTCACAAGAATTTTGTTGAGTGAAAGAAACCTTGCGCAAAGGAGCAAATACTAAGATTCGTAAGATATATGAAGTTCTAGGACATGAAAAACTAGTCTATGGCAGAAAAAAAACCAGAACCACGCATGGGTGCCTGGGGGCAGCAGCAGGGACTGACTGGGCTGGCAAGGTGCTGAGGAAAATGTCAAGGGTGCGCTCCACGTAGCTAGGAGTTTGGGTAACACTTCCATCTTTGCCAAAACTGAATTGTGCACTTAAGATCTGTGCACGTCACTATATGCATATTTTTACCTCCAAAGGGAAAAAAGAGCCATAAAACCAATACTGAACTCTAGTTAATGGCATGAACGCTGTAACACTTGGGGGTAACATACACTGATGTCTTCAACTTACTTTGAGCAGGGGAAAAAAAAAAAAAAAAGGGATAGCTCAGGGCCAGGAAACTTTTCCTTAAAGGGCCAGAGAGTAAACATTTAAGGCTAATGAGCGTATGCGTGTCATAATTCTCAACTGAAATTACAGCTCAAAAGCAGCCACAGAGAACACTTAAATGAATGGGTGTTGCTGTGTTCTAATAAAACTGTGCAAGTGGCCAGCAGGCTGTAGTGTGCTGACCTCTGGGAAAGTTGTGTGATTGAAAAAGTTAGGGAACAACTGTCCAATCTAGGTGGTGAGTACAGGGGTGCTCACTGCAGGATTTATTCAGCTTTCTCAGATGTCTTAAATTTTTCAAAAGAAAAATACCCTCCCTCCCTACCCACAAATGATGCTCATCCTTTCTGGGATTAATGCCGTAGCGAAGTCACCATGAGTCACCCCCATGTGGACTGGGGTATTCATAGGTACAATGACACGATGTCCACAAACTGCTTTAAAATGCAAAAAATAAAAGAAGTAAGCTTCTTTATTATTCCCTTGGGTACCTATTTTTTTATTTTTCTAAATAAGTTAACTTCCTCAGAAGAAAGAAACATTTAAAAGACTAAGGTGGCAAATGTGCATTATTTCTCTGTATGACATACTGCCAATTTTAACTGTCTTGGCTCTAAGAGATGCTTCAGAGGAGGGAATGACAGCTTCGGTACCGAGCCATCACTGCCACCAGCGGCGTTCCCATGGACAGGCAGGTACTCCATCTCTATCAGACGCAGCTTCCTAACCTGTATCGGGCACTTACGTTACCATGAGGTTCTCAGGTACACCATGCCGTCATATCAAATGGAAAACCCAACTTTTAGCAAGATCTATTTCTTAAAATCATCATACTTAAATAACTTTAAAAATTTTTGTGGTAGAATACATATAACATAAAATCTATTACTTTAACCATTCCTAACCGCACAATTCAGTGGCAGCAATTACGTTCAGTGTTGTACAACCATCACACTATCCACTCCCAAAACTTTTTCACGCCCCAAAATGAAAATTTGTCCCTTAAACAGTAACTCCCCACCCCCTTCAACCCCTGGCAACCTCTAATCTACTGCCTGTCCATGACAGAATTTCCTACCTTTTTAAGGCTGAATATTCCATTATATGTATATGCCACATCTTGTTTACCCATTCTTCTGCTGGCACACATCTGGGCTGTTTCCACCTTTGGGCTCTTATGAGTAATGCTGCTATGAACACTGGTGTACACGTTCTGCATCTCTGTTTTTAATTCTTCTGGGTACATACAGAGGAGAGGAACTGCCAACAACTCTTTCTTTAGCATCCTGAAGAATTGCCAGACTGCTTTCCAAAGTAACGGCACCACGGAACATTTCCATCAGCAGTGTGTGTACAAAGGTTCCAATTTCTCCAAATCCTCACCAACACTTTTCGTTTTCCATGTTTATGATTATAGCTACCACAGCAGGTTTGAAGAACTACCTCAGTGTGGTTCTGACTTGTGTTTCTCAAATGACCGACACTGCTGAGCATCTTTCCATGTTACTGGCCATACGTGTATCTTTACGGAGAAATGTCTTTTCAAGAGCTTTGCCCATTTTTTAATGAGTCTTATTGATTTGTAGGAGTTTTTATATATTTGGATACTAAACCCTTGTAATGAGGTGGGAAGCCCCCATAAAATAGACCAGCAGGACCCCCAGGCAGGGCCACTACTCTCCTGCCGGCACCATCCGGTTCCCTGGCCTGTTGGCTCAATCTCACTCTTTGCCTCTGAAACGGCTAACTTCTAGGAAAGTGGAACTTACCCCTAAAATTCTATTGGTTTCCTGAGCTAACTCCTGACTGGTCCATTTGTAGTGCTTCATTTGCACGGAGCTCACTCCTGATTGGTTATTTCTCTCACTCCTGATTGGTCCATTTCTACAAAGCTTGTTCCTAATTAGTCCACTTCCGTTATACCTGATGCATATGATGTAGCAAAGTCTAGACTGGCAGCCTGTAAAAGCCTGTGTAAACCTACAGACGGGGTCCAGAGCTTGGAGTGTTAGCTCCTCTGGGCCAGCTGGCGTGATAAACCTGAGTTCTCCAGCTCTCCCAGTGCTGCTTGGTCTCTCGCCCGGATCCAGGTTGCTGTCAGAACTGAGCTGTCACACACTTTTCTGCAACAGTAAGACACGTGATCTGCAAATATTTTTTCCCATTCGTAAGCTGCCTTCTCACTCGCTTGATAATATCCTTTGGTACACAGAAGTTTTTAATTTTGATGAAATCCAGTGTATCTATTTTTGCTTTTGTTGCCTGTGCTCTTTGGTGTCCTAAATAAGAATTCATTATCTAATCCAAGGTCATGAAGATACACCTGTTTTTCTTCTAAGAGTTTTAATTGAAGTTTCAGCTCTTATATTTTAGTCATTGATCCATTTTGAGCTAGTTTTTGTATATGGTGTGAGGTAGGGGGCCCAGCTTCATTTTTTAGCATGTGGAAATCCAGCTGTCCCAGGACCGTTTTTTAAAAGATTGTTCCTTGTCCTTTTTAATTAGCTCAGTAACCCTGTCGAAACTCCACTGGCCATAGATATGTTTTACTTCTGGACTCTCAAGACTATTCAACTGGTCTCTACCGATCCTTATTACAGCGCCACGCTGTTTTGTTATACATAAATCAATTCTGATTACAAGAGAAATCAGTCACAAGACTGTCTGGAAAAGACTTTCAATCATTTGTCTGAAATGAAGACTCTCACCTGAGAACACCACCGGTTTGGAGGACTGCTTTGCATTCTGGGAGTGCTGCTTCTTTTCCAGCGCGGTCAGCATTCCCCCCAAATCCAACTGTACTGGAATTTGGCTCTTCTTTCCACTATTTTTAAAATTATTCTAAGAAGGTCAAAAATCAGAAGTTTATTTATAGTAGCATATTTTACAACTGTGCTCTTCATCTTATGACAAAGTCACATCATTAAAGGTAAGATGGCACAGGTTTAGAGACTATAATAATCTTAAAATTTTAAAAAATTAAAGAAAAACCCAATCAATCCCACTTTACCTGTCAACGTTACCCCCACGGTTGTTCATCTCCTTTCACATTACTGGTTTATATTAAACCACCTACATTTCTATCTACATCTCCACTGTGAAGAACAGAGTTCATCTACACGTTAGGAACCAAGGCTTGCACGTTGTATAATCTTTGGCTACACAAGTCTGCATGTGAGGCTAACTGGTTGGTATCATTGCCTTGTTAGCACCATGCACTTTCCAACTGCCGAAGTGAGACAACCAACTGCCATGAAATCCTTGGAGACATGACCAAACATTTACACAAGTCCAAACCACATCCAGCAGTATTAAAGTATTAAATTTAGGCACAAAGTTAGATATACTCTAAACACACGCTTACTCCTGACATCACTGGGATCTGGGTCTTGAGACCGTACAAAGGCTGCACATGCACGCTGTCTTCTGCGCGTCTGCACCTCCACTCCTGCCCTCCCACCGCTGTTCTCTTCCCTGGCGCCAAACCCCCACTGGGTGGGGGCTCACGGCAAAGGGCGAGGGCCACGCGCAGCACAGGTGGCTACACGACACCTCCATGGGGGTGGAAGAGGACCAAATTACAAAATAGGAACACAAAGTTACCGGGGTCTAGAATTTTACTTTTCGCAAATGTGAAACTTATTACCCCACTTTGAAAGGCAAAAAGACAATGAACATGCCCAGAGCATGCACGTTCTCCATCTGGATCATGAACTACAAGTTCATTCCTGGATCCACAAGAACTGTGTCTTCCCCTGATCCTGACGACTCAGAGTGAGATACTCGTGGCCCTTCCCCCCACAGTCAGACATCACTGCCTCAGAAAGGAACTGTTTCTTAAATAAACTAAGTCAACCTTTTCTCTTTAAATTGAACTTAGACAGGCGGTCTGTGGTTCGTCTGTGGTTCCCTCCCTTTTCTATACAGCGATGGCAGCTACCAGCAGTCTTATTACAAAAGTGACAGAGAGGTTTCAGCTTCAGGGACACTGTTTCAACACACCACATGCAGTTCAAGGAAGGAACGAACCAAAACAAAACCACGTGTCTCCCACACAAAGAGGTCTGGAGGGTAGCTTTTCCCCAAGAGTTTAGTTTAGCAAGAAAAGTTACGCCTGAAGCAGTTGTGGTTTCAGCCTAAACATGACCTGTGGCTGCTGCTTAGACTGAACTCTCGGTGACTCTACTCTGTCTCTTCTTTCAGATGCAGCTGCCAGACTGGGGAGCTCCTCGGCACCCTAAGTGGAGCACACGCCTTCAGCTCCTCAGGAACCACGAGAACCAAGTATGCGCAACTACAACCTCTCCCTCGCTTGTACGTTCCTTCTGTAATCATCTCCCATAAAAGCACTCAAAGGTGTCATAAAACAGTGGGAAAAAAAAAAAAAAAAGAAAACCCTGTAATGTAAGTGCTTCGGCTTTATTCTACTCTCAGAACAAATTCCGAAGACCGTGGTCCTAATCCCCGCTCAAGGGCCTCAAGGATGTGGGTGCACCGGGTGGTCTACAGAACCACCCCTCACCACCCTGGCACCCATCCTTCAACTCTGCTTCTCTTTAGAGAAGCCATCAATCTGGACTCAGGAGATGTAAATATCCTGTCACATATGCTGATCCCCGGTTAGAAAAAAGAAAACAAGGGAACAGGTCTCTAAACAACTGTTTAAATCATTTAAAAATGTCTTAACGTGCTCCTGTCAACATTCTAGGCACCCTGGAGAAATTACGTGAGAAACGGGGCAGAAATATGAGTTACTTGTTGCCCCAAACAATAATGCTCTAACCATGACCGAGGGTCTTCAAAGAGGCAGTCCCGTTATTCTCAAGGGAATGTTCCAAGAGCCCTGGCAGCCCCCCAAGTCTGTGGGCACACCCTGGGCTTGGCCCTAAGCCGGAGGCCGGGGGAGCGCTGCTGACAGACACTTTCACCCTGCTCGGAGCCAGGCTGCTGAGTCTGGTCCTGCAGACCCCTGAGAAACAGTCAGAGTTCAGGACAGCTCCTTGGAGGACAGGGACGTTCCTGGAGTATCACAGGCAACAACATCAAGAGTGCTTTCAGGTGGTCATGACATTCTCTTCCTGACCAGGGCCCACGATGGAGCTACGGTTTTCTAAGCACATCGTACCAAGACTTCTGGACAGAAAGGGAGGCCCTGCAGAAGCCAGCACGCCACAGCAAGGGAAGAACAAGTCAAGAAGAGACTCGCGAGGAGCATGCATCAGCAGTATGGCATATACAGCATGACATTTCAATACAAGCGGTTTTGTCTCTAGGCCTTTCATTCACTCATTCACTCATTCAAATGTTTCCTGAGTGCCCGCTACGAGACGGGCACTGTGCTGGGACGCCAAAGTGAGGAAGTGGAGAAAATGGGTGACAACTACTTTCTTTAGCACTGGGAAAACAAATACTAAAGAACACGTTGGAGAATTTTCACTTAGGCAACCAGCAGGAACTCGTACTTCTATTAAGGAAGACCCATTTATTACACCATACAAGGTGAGTAATAAACATAAATGTACCTCAATCCTTGGTGGCTCCTGAACTGTCAGGACTTCGTACTTTGATTTAGACTTTTCCTTCTTTTTCTTATTCCTTCTTGAGGCTTCGTTTTGCTCAGGATCGCCACCTTGTGATGCTTTGGACTAGAACAAAAAAACAGCAAAAATCATGGGTTTTTAAGACACTCAGTAACTGTTTAATTCCACATACGGGAATAAAATTAAGACATCGAGTTGTACAACCACATGGCAATTTTACTCAGAGTTACTCCCTTTATTTCCCAAATAGCCAGCATTTGGTTAAATGATTTTGAAGGAAAAAAATCCATTAAAACAGCTGTCACGTCCAACTACCTTGGAACTGATAGACTCGGACATACACTAGTTTTCAACTTGAGGTCATGTTAATGACTCTTACACTAATAGCAACTTGAAGTCCTTTCATAAATCCAGGTGTGCCATTTCTATCACCACAGCCCAGGGGTTCCTGAACTTGACCGTACGTTGCAATCACCTGTGGAACCTTCAAATCAGACATGCATCTGGGCTCATCCCAGACCTGCTGGATTTGACAGCATCGCTTCCACTCTCCCTGGCCTCAGTCCCCTGGCCTTTCCTCAATCACGTCAAGCACGCTTTGGCCTCAGGCCCTTTTTTTCTTTTTTTTAAAATGAAGTACAGTCAGTTACAATGTGTCAATTTCTGGTGCACAGCACAGTGTCCTAGTCATGGATATTCATACATGTATTCGTTTTCAGGTTCTTCTTCATTAAGGGTTGGTACACGACAGGCCTCAGGCTCTTTGCGCTTACACCTACACATCTGGATCTGGGCTAAGTCCGTGCCCTCATTTCAGCTCCAGGCACCTCACCTCTATCTAACCTCTCACTCTCAGTCTTCTCTGGAGCACTGATCACCACCTAACAGGTTCTGTGCTGGTCTCTCACCATGAGAACGGAGGCTCGAAGAGGGCGGGAACTTTATAGTGTCTGAGACCTTGTCTAATTCCCAACGGGAACTTACCCTTTAGAGGTAAAAGCCTCGAAGGGTGTAGCTCAAGTGGTTTTCGGAGCGCACGCTCAGCACCCGACAGGTCCAGGGTTCAACCCCCAGTACCTCCTCCAAACAGAGATCGATGAATAAACCTAATTACCTCCCTCTCATAAAACAAACAATACAAGAGGTAAAAGCCTCAAGGGCCATTATCTACTAACCTGGCCATGATATTTTGTTAAGTGAAAAAGGCAACTTTTATGGGTAATGTGCAACAAATTATCCCATTTCTGTTTTTTTTAAATAAAAAACTTAACAAAATAAACGTCTTTGTTTATTGCATATTACGTTTATTTGTTTATATGTTTATTATGTTTGTACAGAAGCTCTGAGACTGTTAATGGAGGCTTCCTGAAGGGTGAGAACCAAAGGGGTACGGGAAAACGACCTTTTCCATAATTAGATCCTTGTAGTATTTCATGTGTCACTTCAGTAATAAAAATTTACAAGACAGAAAGTTTTAGAGAGGGGGAAAAATATTAGGACCATAATGCAAAGCCATCTGGGTTATAAGATTACAGGAGATCTTTATTTTCTCATCTTTTTTTGGAACTTCTCTACAATAAACTTTTCTTACACCTCTAATTAAAAAGTAATTTTTCAAAAGATGCTGGGAAAATAAAGCAAAGTCCGTTAATTCTTAGCATGTTGAATGCACATTAGGAAAATGGGTTCAGACGGTAACTTGGTGGCCACAGTGAAGAACCAGACAGAGGCCTGCTAGGCAGCCTGCACCCAGACGCCGGCAGGGTTTCAGAGCTGGCCAGTCTCCAGCCAGTCTCACCACCACCTCCTGGGCTCCTCAGATGTGTGTGCATATAGCCGTGGGGAACTAGGCACACAGGTCGGACTTCACTGTAACTGTCACCAACACAGATTCCCTTGATCAACCAGGCACAAATGCACAGCTCCTGTCTGTGTGGGGTGGTCTAAGACACTGTGGATATCAAAAAGTATCCTGATACTCAAAGATAGGGAACCAGCACACTCAACAAATATGACCACATTTCAACCTAAAATAAATCAGTACACAGGGAAAATCAAGCACAAAATCTAGCCCAACAAAAAAGACTCTTCAAGAAACAAATCTAGAGATCAATAAAAATCACAGCTTAAAAATATTTGAATTGAAAGGAAAAAACGGGTTCTGAAATCTTATCTTACAGTAAGTTGCAATTAACGAAGAATCAGTAACATACCAGATGATCGTGACTGGAATACAACTATTCTGCTACGAGTACCTGGCAGGTAAAAGCCATGTAAAATTCAACAAAGGGTGCAGCCCTTTATAAACCAGAGCAAAAGCTTCTGCCAGCATCTCTTTTAAAGAGTTCAAAACGGCCCACAGATATTTTAAGACCACAGATCTAAAATGCACATCCTCGCTCGTGTTTAAGCTACCACTTGTGTCCCTCGACTGAGATCTTACTCTTTTCTCAAGAGGCAATACAACCAACTCAGATGAGTGACTACAGCACAGACAGAAACACTTCCGCTTAGGGTCTGAGAAAAAAGGAAGACTATCTGGTCGCGCAGGAAAGCAACATAATCAAAGTGTGACGCATACCTTTCTCGCAGGATGGGCAACGTGTTTCTCTCTGTAGGAAGGAGCCGAAGATAAAACTTCAGAAGACGACATACTACCATTTTTAGGATCTGCTGATGAAGCAACCATCTTTAGGTTTATCACGGAAGTAACATTTTTAGGGGCTGGTGACAGTTCTGTAGATAATGTCTGCCGAACAACATAACCCATTGGTGTCCAAGATAATTCTGCTCAAAGATAACCAAAATTGTTGAACAATCTCAACAGTAAAATAGAAATTACTTAGAAACTCCAAACATGCATTACATGAAGTACTCAAGAATACAGTTAAACAAAGGTATTGTTCAGAACGTTCTCTTGGCGCCACTAAACTTGTTTTTCGTCTTGGAACATGCATGCCGAATTAACTTGCAAGGGAGCTGATTTTCCTAGGCACTGTTCTTTTAACTGGGAGGTGCGGGTGGTAGGCAAACAATAGTTTCCGTTAAAAAAAAAGACAACAATCCACAACACATCCACGTGGCAAACACACAGAATTAACAAGCTAAAGATCAGACTGTGGCCCTACTAACCTGGATGTGCACCTTTAATATCAGAAGTCAAAGATCGCTAGACTTCAGCTAGCACGATAACTGGTCAATTATTTCTTTTTAGAACACAGGCATAACACAGTTTCTTTTTAGAACAGCACTCCTTAGGTGCCCGTGAAACTCTACATACAGACAAAACAAAAAGGAGTCCATCAGGACACGGGCAGGTCACGCCAGCGGCCTGCGGCCACCCCACCACGGGTGCACCACAGAGCTACGCACCCTTACTGCCACTGAAGTGAAGCTCTCTCCTACACCACACACCTACCAAACACAGTAACGCAGGAGAAAACACACCCGGGAATGAGTCCAGAATAGTTCTGTAAAGACGTCGTCCGTCAGGACAGGCCAGTCATAAAAATTTCAGAAGCAGAACCCACTGAACGGTCAACAGCACACGGCTGGGCCAGGTCAGGACGGGCCGGCAGCTCTCAGAGTGGGCTCCGAGGCTGCCAGGACCCTCCCAGGGGTCCCGGTCAGGAGCATTCTCCTGGTAACAGGAGCTTGCCGCCTGCCTTCCCCGCTCTCCCCCGAGGGGGTACAGTGGCCGCGCCACAGGGAACAGTGAAACAGCCGACTGCGAAGAGGGCTACTGAGCCAGATGTTAAAAAGTTGTGAAACATAAAAGATGGCTGCCCTCCTCTGCTGACTAGTTTTTTAACTCTGGAAAAGAGCTATTTTTCTAATTAAAATGTGCTATGTCAACATGTACTGGGTTTATTATTGTTACTTTTAAGTGATCTGGTAAATACTTTTTCTCAGTTTCAGCTTCAGATAATACGAATGTTGACAGTTATCCAAATAAACAGGAGCTCTTTGGGGTTTTTAAAGGGTATTACGGGGTCCTGAGACCAAAAACTTTGAGAACCACGGGCACAGGTAATGCTTAAGCAAGCAGTCATGTCTGAGTTCAGGAAATGTCTCACTTAACGGGACAAACGTTTCGTTTAGAATTTTCTACTCACATCTAACACTCCTTGTGTCTGGATATGCAATCTCCTTTACTTCAATCTTCTAACAATGATGTCAGTTTATCAACAACCCATCAGCTGCCTCAAAGAAGGCTTAGCACAAAAACACTTCAGCTTGCACTGGACTAAGAATGAACTGAGAAAGCAGACAACCGGGTTTTCTAAAACCGTATTCGGCAGCCACTCTTACCTCTCGTGCACGAGGAGGGACTGGCAGCAGCGTTAGCAGCTACAGACTCGGTCGGGTTATTGGTTTTCACCACTATTTCGCCCTAAAAAGCAAACCAGTTATTTTCTTACTATTTCAAACTAAACGTGAGTCATTACTTTCAAACTATACAGCTTCCTTTGTCATTCTTTAAAACCTGCAAAATGTATGTTAATTAAATATTTCCAAACACGTCAGCATGGAATATGAGAAGTCAAATTCTTTTCTTCCGCCAAATTTCACTCCCTGGAGGAGAAACCACCTACTGTCTACAGCTTAGCTAGCTTCAATCTACATCTCTGCCTAGGAGATAAACATCTGTGTGTCACTGTTACACGGATCTCAATAAGGAGATCACATCACACGTAATAGCAGGTAACTTTAAAATAAACGTGTCATCAACAATTTCCAAGTCAGCACATCTGTGCCTGCCTGACGCCTGAAGCCACGTGCCCCCAATGAACACGCAAGCCCCCTCACCAAAGCTCAAAAACAAATCCCTCATGACGTCTACAGAGGCAAATACAAGCCTTCTGATGCGTACGCTCTTTTGTAGACACGAAGCCGCCACACGCGAGCAACAAGAGGCGCCAAACAACACGGGGGGGACATGTAAGCACATTAAAGGAGACCTCAAAGTGACTGGCTGCACCCAAGGTGAAAGGAAATTGGTAAATTCAAACTGAATGGATTTAAAATAAATTCAGAAGTTCATACATGTACCCATTTTACCATTTCATGACATCTAAGTCTAAAAAAAAAAAAAGACTGTCCAACGGCCAAGACCACCGACTGCTGAACACACGTGCACCGCTTCTCTGTCTGGGGACTGGAAGCCTGGCAGCCTCTGAGAGGTGTTTCCGAATAGTGTAAAGGACCTGTTCTAAACTAGGACACGAAGCCACTATCTTCATTAAAAACAAAAACAACACAAAATCTTCCACCAATCCCCGGACCCCAGCAGAGCTCACTAAGGGACTGGAAATGCCTCCGCCGCCCCGGGCCCTCCTGCCCCAGAGCTTCCCCGGACTACGACCCACAGCTTCCCTCCAGAGAACAGGTGTGGCTTCCTGGGTGGACAGGTGTCACCTGCTAAGCTGCAGACTCCAAATTACCGCCCAACAGACGCACATCACACACATCTTGCAGGAAGCGCCACACAGAGCAGCGGCCCCCTCCCGGGAGCTCGGAGCTGCCTGCTCCCACCCGCTGCAGGACTGAGGATTCCTGCCTCTGAACAGGATCTCGGTGACTTCATTATGCTGCCACCAAACGAATGCAAGACAAGGGCCATCTGGGAAGTGAACTTTTATCTTCAATGGAGCATTTCTGGAAGTTTGGCAAAGCCGAAGATGCTACTCTCCCTTCTATTAGCGTCTTTCTCAGCTTCCAAAACACCGGGCTGTCCCGGAGGAGATGATGTGGCATCAGCATGGCTCTGTGGAAGTGAATGCACCCCGAGAAACAAATTCTCATCTGGCCCCATCCTACAGGCTGCTCTGTTCTCTATGGAGGTTCCAGACAGACACAGAGTGTAAAGCAAAAGTGTTAACCAAGACAGAATAACCTCATCAAAGGAGGGAAAAAAAGACAAAAACACAGCCTGCTCTTTGAGGAAATGCAACTTCCATGCACACCAAGGCCAATGGAACACTAGAAATGCCTTATCTATTCAAGAATGGTTGAGCAAATTACATATTATTGCTATCAAAGATTCAATGCGACAGTTTAGTTTTGAGAAAATATTTAATGACATGGAAAAAACAACGCGCGAGTTTTAAAACTTCAAGCACAAGCCCATACATACGTATCCGAAATTGAGAGGACTGGACTGCCCCTCAATTCCCACAACATATCACTGGAAAAAAGTGCCAAACGTGGTTTTCTCTCAGTTGTGCAACTTCAATTATACTCTTTGTTTTTCTTAATATTTTTCTGGTGTTTAAAGATGCTACTAATATAAACAACAAAAAAAGTTTTCATTTATAGGGAAAATTAAAAAAAACAAACTGTACACACAATTCGAGAGTGTGAACACACAGCAGGGCAGTGAGCACGCAAACCTCCCCACGAAGCACCGTGGGCCCTACGCGCTGCCCAGACGCGCAGCACTCCCCCAGGACGGGCGGCCCTGCCATCAAGCGTCAGTCATGCTCCCCCCGCCCCGGACCCACTGCATCCTGCGCTACTTCTGTACAGCGCTCAAGGGCTTGGAGTGACCCACCAACCGCCCGTGACAAAGGCGCGGGGACCGTCAACTCCTCAGCTCTTCCGCACACCCAGCCAGGGCCCAGGAGGCAGTCACGTTTCTGCCAAGTCAAACCGATTTTTCTCCATCGGTCAATCAGCCTTACTTGCCAAGGCTGTGTGAAAGGAAAACCCCGAGGTGTAACAGCCCAAAGGTCAACATGTGGAGAATGATTTACCTTTGCACGTTACAAGCCACTACCACTGAGACTTCAGGCTCTAGTATCCAGGCACCCGAGAGCAGTGCTGGGACAGGAGACGGAAATCCTGTCTCCATTCAAGAAATAACGTAGCTGTGAGCTCTGTTTCTCCTTCATTGTTTCTTCCTTCTCCCTGCCTCCACACGGGGACGTGCCCGAATGAGTCAGAAGCCATTTTAGGGACTTACTAACCCGACAACGTTTTCTCCTGAAAGTCTCAAAATCAGTCTGATAGGAAAATGCTTCAATTTGATGGCCTAGAACTTGGAGGTCAAATGTTGACTACAGTGCGATTTAAAATTAGTGAGCAGCAAACAATGCCTTTGCTGCAATGAACATTTTCCGCATCATTAATGAGACAGGGGTGCAGATAACAAGCCTGGAAAAGTCAGAAGTTATGCTGTGCGATTTTAACATTTTACTATTTGCCCAAAAAAAAAAAAAATTTCTCCGTATTGGAAAAAGCGCTGTCAGAACGCAGTGGCAGAAGCGACATTTTCACAGCGGGCTGTGCGAGCGCCTGAACTCAGGCTAGTCCTCTCCTCCGGAGGCAGCACACGGCTTTCTAGCCACCAGATACGAAGACACAACAGTCACACAGGTGTCACAGCCTGACTGTGAACAGGTCAAACGACAGAGAGTCACCCAGGCGCGCTGAGAGGCCCTCCCACACCCAGCTGTGATGCGTGGCGTTTGAGGTGATGGACCTGCATCTGTGCGTCACCGAGGAGCAAGGAAGAGGGGAACGAGGAGTGGGGGCTGCACTCACCTCTGGCAACGCTGCAGCGGGTTTCCCCACTTCTCTTAGAAGAGAAATGTCGGTGGGGGCGGGGTGTGAAGGCCCCCACTTGGGCGGCTTTTGTGTCTCTGGTCTCTCACTGTTCTCTGGACCCTGCAGTTCAGGAAAATCCAACCTGGTAAATTCAAACTCAGGTTTGGAGGCAGATCCACTTTTTTCAATGATTCTGGATTTCCTGTCTGTTCGTTTATAATAACCACCTGTATTTACAGAATTAAAAGTAGGGGTAAAAATTCAGATGTTGTTTGATGACCAGTACTCAACACTTACACTGCAGAGCAGAATGCCTACTGCTACTGATGAACAACACGTACTGTCCCAACAGCCCGATCTTCTGCTGGTGTTGGTGCCCGTCTGCGTCACAGTGGAAAACGTAAGTGACCACAGTGGGCCACCAGGCAGAGAAACGAAAACACTGCAAATTCTGGGAGTAACTCTAAAGCTGACGAAACAGTTACCTTAACCTGACTGTACGGCTGGACATTTCAGTTATTCTTAACACACACTTCAGAGTCCTGTGAGTTTAAGAGGGTCCCAACAAATGTCCTTCAATAGTAAGTTTTCCACATTTCAGCTTGCTGGACAAACGGGAAGGAAGCATGGAGGACTGAACTTACAACCTCTGTCCCATGTTCGGGAACGACTGATGCTGCAAGTCGCAGTGCCACAAAGCCCCCACACTTTCTAAATTATTTAGGTCTAAGGCTAAAGTCAGTACAGTTAACTGTTCAACCTACCTTTCACGTTACCATGTACCAGATGGTTTCTGAGTGAAGTCAACGCAAAGAAAAAACGTATGTATCAACATATGCTATACACGTAAATACTATGTATATTACACATGCAAATAAAACACAGACCGTCCGCAGTGAGCACACTATTACCAAGGTTCTACGTCTTTACAAAACAGGTGATGGCCGTGAGCAAAGTGCAACAGTGAATGACTTACAGGGAAAGCCCACCATTCAGAAGCACTAACTTTCACCCCGAGACGGAACAGCAGTTCCCGCGCCCAGAGCAGACACGTCCTCTGAGTACCCATCCTGCCCCAGCCTTGGCATTGTTTGGGGGGGGTTTAAACCACAGTCAAACTCTCCCACCTACTAAAAAGTGTCCCAACAGAACAGCAGAGAAGCTGTTTCAGGAATGAACACGATCAGACACAGTACGCTGGGTCTAACTGTGACAACACATCTGGAGGCACGTGATTGTCACCGACTTGCTCTGCGCCTTCACAGAGGTTCCTGCATAAAGCAAGGTGATAACATGTTAAAGGCATAGCCTAGACCCCACACACGCAGCTCCCCTCCTTGGGAGGAGAGGCCTTCGGGACCCACAGGAAGTCTGACAGTCTCAGTTCTTCACGATGAACAAGTCCACAAAAACAGCTGTTCAGAGAACAGTGATGTTTCTGGGGGCAGACAAGGCGAGAAGACAGAACGCTACAGAGTGTGTTCTCTTTACCTGATTTCAAACTATTCTCAGCATGAATGGGCATATGATGTGAACCTTTAACTGACTGTAAGTCAGATGATACAGGTCCATCGGTCTTCTTACTGTCAAACTTCTGCTCTTCATAGGCCTTCTTCTGCAGAAAACATGAAAAAGTAGCATAAACTAAGAAAATTACCACTGTAAAAAAGGCTTAAATTTGCAAATTCATAAGTACTCATAACTTAACCATGTTTTAAAAAGGTTAGACCAAGTCAAATTTTAAATACCTCAAAAAAAGTTAAGTAGCACTTAAATAACATACAAGAATGAAACTGGGAGCTGAAGATCTGCAGATACTGACAGGTATACATAAAACAGATAAACAAGTTTATACTGTACAGCACAGGGAAATACATTCAGTATCTTGTAGTAGCTCACGGTGAAAGAGTATGAAAATGAATATATGCGTGTTCATGTGTGACTGAAGCATTATGCTATGCACCAGAAATTGACAGAACATTGTAAACTGATTATAACTCAATAATAAAAAAAAAATAACATGCGAGACTTGACCAGTGCTTCACATTTTAAATGCTAAAGTGACCAATGAAACGAAAACACTTACAGACCTTGAAGAGAGCTTTCGCATTCTGTGGGAGAGGGCACGTGTGCTCATTTCGTGGCTTCACTGTCTGAAAACCTCCAAAACAACGGGGTTGGCTGTAATCATACTGGGGGCCAGGCACTCGGCAAACATTCTGTGGAGACTCCAGGGTGTAAGGAGGGTAGGCGTATGGGTGAAGAGTGATCTCAGGAGGTAAATACTGAGCTGGAAAGGTTGAAGCTCCAAAAGCTGTATCTTCAGTATAGAGTTTCTGTCTAAATAAAAAGGGTAAATTTTAGCTGCAGATTTCATACTACAAACCGAGGAGCTTACTATTTTGCAACAAACAAATTTAAACGTTTTATTACTTTTGAGGTCATTCTAGCACTGAATTAAAAGCCAAACAAAACTTCTGAGCACTTCTCGCTTCACCTGCAAACAAAGATGCCTCACTAGCTCTGTTTTTCCCCTCGTACATCAGAAGAGCCCAGGGAGGCCCAGCAGCCTTCCACCCTCACGCTTCCTCTCTCAACAAACTGCGCCGTCCAGACCGTTCTCCCTGCCGAGCGGGCTTTTACAGAACCCCTACCACCGGCAAGGCCTGCTTCCTGAGGCCTCCGGACGCCTGCAGACAGCCTGCCCGCCCCTTCCCTGTTCCAAGGCCACTGCCACATCCTGTCCTTTGCTGACTTGTGGTCCGGGAACCACACATCCTGCAGACGAGACAGAACCACCTGTGAACACCGCTACTGCTTCAACTTGCTCAAGCTACTAGGCTAAACCAAAAGGAAAGTTAACACTGACTTCAGAATATGTGGTATAAGGCTAGAGGTTTCAGCCACTCTGCAGTGAAAGCTGATCCAGCGACGAAATGCTACACACTGGATTAAATACAAACCACAGTCCTTTCACTCCCACAAATAAGCACCAGCAGATGTTCTGGTGACCTTCCACAGCTCAAAATTTTCTTGTAGCAAATCAGTGAAACCCCAAAACGTACTGGTCCACCCCGAAAGGCAGGACACTCCACAGCTAATGATGAGACATGCCATACGGTCTCCCAGCCGTCTGACTGTCAGGAGACACAGGAGACACGGGAGACACGGGAGACACGGGAGGAGGCATCACTCACTAGAATTTCCATTCGGCTGCAAGTGAGAGCCTGCGCTGAAGTAGAAGGGAGTCGCTATTCAGACACGAGACCCACGACACCCTCATGAGAATGCTCCCTAGTTCTGCTTCCATGCAGCACTGAATTACAGACTGCCTGGTATCACTGTCCATGGAGTCATGATATTTTACAGTAAGTTCAGATCTCATAAGATCTTTTACTTATAAGCAATTGCTTCTAGCAGTGAAGTATTCCTAATTAAAATCCCAATGAACCCTCTTTCGCTGACCTTTTTTTTTTTTTTGCCCCAAAGAACACCTGGCCTCCTGCTGCTTTTTGTTGAGAAGAGAAAGACTCAAAGCTTCATTCTGCTCTCCAGATGCTAATCCTAGATGTCAATCTGTTTTATTTTGTGAGATGCTCAGAAAACTTAACAAAGGGGGGACGGATGAAAGTGGAGGACCTGTTCTTCACAAAAGACGGGCAAGGATGGGTTGGCAGCAAAAATAGTTTAAAAGACCATCCCAAGTTCAAAAACTGGATAAGTGAACCAACTAACGAAATTTAGGTAAAGGAGGGAGGCGGGGGGGTAGGTAGGATTCGGTGGTGGTTTTGAAGGCTGTTGTCACCTAGAAAATGTCCATCTGTGAATCAGGAGACCCTGGCTTGGGTCACTCTCTGGTTTTCTACTTTGGACAAGTCACTTGGGTTTATATCCCCTCACTGGTCCTTCTTCCTCTAGAAAGCTGGTATTTTTCCAAGGCAAATACAATTACATGCAGAGAACAAGACATAACACAAAATCTCGCAGAGCCAACCCGCAGCACCTGCTGGGGCTTCAAACGGCTCATCTCTAAAATTCACTTGCCACGAACCACCCAGACGGCCCTTAACCACAGTAACATGCTTCCTTTATGCCCCATCGTCTCATCCCACCCCCCTCTCCTTTCGATACCAGCAGCTCGCCTCCTGAAGTAAACCTCCCCTGCTAATCTCTCAGCCCCACTCCCCTTCCCCGTCACCACCAAGGTCCCCAGGTCTCCCAGGACCTCCCTCCTCCCAGGCTCAGCAGCCCCACGGCATGGTGTCGGCTGGGTCTGGCCCTTCCATGACATCACCAGAAACGCTCCACCAGCCTGGACTTGGCGCCCCCTGCCCTCTCCGTGCTCCCACACGCCTCCCCAGGGTCCTCCACGGCACGGGCCCCTCCACGCTGCCCCCGTCTCACCTGTCGGACCCCCGTCGCTCTGCTCAGGACTTCCCGTGTGCCTGAGCTCCAGCGCTTTCACCGCTTGCAGGCTTCTGTCTCCAGCTTTCAGGCCGCTCCCACTCACCAGTCTCCTCGCCCCTCATCCGGCACATGTAAGTCCGAAACTTCACACCTGGTCCCCAAACCAGCCCCCTTGCCAATTCGTGTTCTGATGAGTGACCCCACACATCTTCCCATGTATTCCACTGGAAACTGCTGGATCTTTCCCACCAAACCCCGGATGAACCACCACTGAACCCTTTTTTTTTTTGCAGCAGCAGCAGGTCTCCATGTACTTTCCTCTCTACTTCCAGGGCCTAGAACCCAAACCAAGCCTGCTCGTCCCTCTCCCTGACAGCGGAACCAGAATCCAGGAGTGACTATCACGAGCCCATCCAAAACACACCCATTTCCTACCAGGGACACGAAACTTCTCAGCTGTACCACGCAGGCTTCCAGGTGACTAATGACAGCCCCCTAAACAGGGGGTCCTGGCTCCTCTACTGTCTCCCAAACAAATCTTGCCTCTGGTGCCTCTGCCCAGGCCAGGGGCTGTCAGGAATGCAGTCACCCCTCCACCCACCCCCTGGCATGAGCCATGCTCTGCGCGGACTGCTGATTCTCACAGATGACAAGTTTCACTTAAAAGCATCCACTGGCGCTGTGATTTTCACAACTGCAAGACACTGAGAAAGCTCGACTTCAACAGCAACAGCAGCTCTGGGGAAGACGACCGAACTCAGGTTAGAAGAATCACACGCTCACTCTGGCCCTGGGGCTGCCTGGGCACCTGGACAAGCATTTCTAGCCTCGGTTTCTTGTCTGTAAAGATAACACTACCCCTGCCTGCCAACCGCGTGGATTGTGGCGAGCATGACAGAAGCGAACATAGACAGTGATTCCCAAAGAAAACACAGACGTCCCCATGCATGTGCTCCACAGGATCTGTCACAAAGCATGCACTATGACCATCAGCAAAGCCATCGTCCAGGGACATCCCTGGGAACATAGAACTTGCTTTGTTTGCATAATCCCCGTTTGTTCATTACACCAGTAAATACTCAGTACTTCTCAAACACGGCCCATTCTATATACCAAACACTTCTGCTGGTACTTGTCTTACCTATATTATAGACCTGGAGGAGACCGGCAGCACACTCTCTTCCGTCCCCTCACCGGTGCAAGTCTGTGTAAGACCCACAAAACGTGGAGCCCAGCTCATGTGCTAGTCTTTCCCCCTCTGAGCAACTAGTGCTTTTCCATACAGTAGCCTTTTGATAATTAACTCCAAATGAATAAATGAAGTCCCCTGGAGTGCACTATTAAAGGTACGAGAGGTGGATATTCGGTAAAAGGTCACACCCCTCCTTAAGGACACACAGAATTAGGCTGCTATAGTGGAACAAGTAGGAAAGAGGATGTATGTTTGTTACAGAAAAAAATCTCTTTCTCGAGGCAGCAAGAGATGGCCATCTAAATGAAATCTGACTACAGTAATGCAAGTCTTCACTTACACTCAAACTGACCATCTTATTAGATAACCAGTTCTCCACTGTGTAAAGTCTCACATGTCACCCCCACCCCTGTCTCTTCTAACCTTGCCCTTTGGCTTCATGCTTCCAATTTTTTTTTTCTTGCCCGGCAGGAATACTGTCAGGCAACCTTTTCCGTAGTTATAAACAATTAAACAAACAAACAAACACGAAACCTACAAAGGAATAAGAGGTTAAGAAATAATTTTTGTTTTTTGTTTTGGTGGGGGGGGTACTAGGCTTATTTACTTATTTAAATGGAAGTACTGGGGGTTGAGCCCAGGACCTCATGCGTGTTGGGCATGCACTCTACCACCGAGCTGTACCCTCCCCGAAACATAATTTTTAAATTCAGCATTATGCATCTTGGAGCCTCTGATCACTTTCTATTCATGTTACCGCCAGAATGCTGCTTCAGCTACACAAATGTTTTCCACCTTTACTCCGGGTCACTAGAATCTCTCCCATCAGATGGCTTAGAGTCCTTGTCATGGAGTGAGATACAACTTGTATTTTGTTACGTGAGCCATCCAAGGTAGGAAAGGACTCAAATGAGATTCACGCCAACTTCGCTTTTACAAAAGATGAAATTACAACGGAAAGCTTGATATTCCTACCAAAGGCTTTCAGCACAGACAGGCAGGGCTTCAGCTTCTGTCAAAGAACGTAACTTTCCATATTTCCTAAATACACCAGACAACCCCAATGATTTTTTTATTCATTCCAACTTTTATCCTTGTGAACACGGTTCTAAAATTTACATGAAGTATAAACTATTTTCAATCACACCACGTAGATATGGGGGGGAAAAACGGAAAAAAGTCTGATTTATAAGACAGAAACATATAGCACAGGGAAATATATACAAGATCTTGTGGTAGTTCACAGCGAAAAAAGATGAGACAAAGAATATATATATATGTTCATGTATAACTGAAAAATTGTGCTCTACACTGGAATTTGACACAACATTGTAAAATGACTATAACTCAATAAAAAAGTTAAAAAAATAGATAATTTCATGAATAACTAACAAGTAAAATATGGATATGAAATTAATAAAGTTCAGCTTATCAATAATTACAAAAAAGTTGACAGACACATAAAGATAGGATTTTTACATAAGCAAAGGCAATTCATGCCTTAAAAATAAATCTACAAGAAATCTACACAATTTTGTAAAATATTTAATACTTATTTTTCTAAATTCAGCTAATAAAGGAAATCATTTTGTAAATACCTAGAAAATAAATCCTGAGAAGGAAAAAAGAACACTTATAGGACAATATAAGCCTTCTTCCAACTCAAGTCTAGAAGAATTTATAATCAAAATTTGTAGAACCCATTTCCACAGGACATGTACAAAACAAAACAAAACAGCAAAACTCAGCAATTTCCAAAGAATTATCTCACACAGCGGCAGCCATGGTTGCAAGGCCCCACTCTGTCGCCGAGCAAGACTTCTCAATGTTAAGCCCTAAAACCAAGCAGCATATTTACTTACTTGAGCTTTCCTTTGCCCCACTTCATCTCCCATTTGATAAATGATAGTTTTAAACTGTATGCACAAAGGAACTGCACTTCCTACTAATAAATGCAATGCAGTCTCCATACTTTCTTTGCCCAAAATAATCCAATGAGTATGGAAAAAGGAAAGGAGAGTCGAAGCTCCAGCTTTTGGTGCAGGACACAGTTAAGGTGTGCCACTGCCTCAGACCCTTCCTGGCTGGGAGCATCTTCGCTAGTTGCTCTGAAGACTCTAATGTGTTAGCTGCAACATACGTCAAAGTCTAACCATCATCCAAGCCAAGCAATAAGCAAGAAAACCCCCAGGTAAGGCAAGACGTTCAGAAGAATACATACTCAGGCACCGGTAGTTCTTGGACACATGGATAGTATGTCGTGGCTGCACAGCTGGGGAAAACTCGTGCTTCTGACGACTCCAACCATGGCACACCGAGCCCAGCAAATTTGGGGACAAAAGGTTTGACATCTGCTGACAACTTGATGCCCTGAGGAAAAACAGGGAGGTTCTGGCTACATAAATTCTGAGATAAACTAAAATGAAAACAAAAAAAAACCCTCTTAAAGAGAGGAAGCCGGGGAAACGCTTAATCCCAATGCTGCTGTTCAAATACTTCCGCCTAGTAAAGACAAGAATTTGTTTGCTAACAATTTCTCCCCAAAGGCTTTTCCACTAGAAAAAGCAGCCTACCACATATTAAAAATGAAAAATAAGGACCATCAATTAAATTGGGAGTAAAATTCAACTTAGACTGTATAGTTAGAACCCACAACTGACAACGTTTCCTTAACTTCAACGTGGAATACGGTAGCTTACCTCTCTCGGCCAACAGGGACCCTCGAACTTAACTGCAGCACTCAAAACACACTGTAGAAGCTTATTTCTATTAAATTTCTCAAAGAACGTAAACAAAACACTTGCTTTTCACTCAACGAACCACTAGAAGTTGTTCTATTGAAACGCAAAGGCTCTGCTAGAAAATCTCTCAGGAGAATTTCGTCATAATACTTATTATATATATAATATACATAATATACAATATATAATCGTCATAAGCCGTTGAAATTTGAACGTACAAATCTGTTGGCTTTTTTTTCCTTTCAGCTTTTAGATCTGTCTTGAGAAATTCACTTTCAGTAACAGTTTATAATCACGCTTTTTAATGCGTTTGAAAGCCGATTCATGCGATTCCCAAGACTCCGTGTCTAGAGGTTACGCTGAACACGTCCGGCAGACTTCCGCTTCAGAAAACGTTTTAAGTCACTCCTGCCCACTAGCGCAGTGGGCCCGCGCGGCCGCGCAGCCCCTACGCTGCCTCGGGACGGGGGGCGGTTTCCGTCGACGGCGTCCGCCCGGGGACTGAGGACGGCGGCCTCCCGCCCCGACGCCCCCCTCCCCCCGCTCTGTCCGCCACCGGCCTCCGGCCCGCGCTCGTCCCTTTCCCACCCCGCCCGCGCACGAACACCGTTCCGGGGCAGCCATCCTCACCTCGCCCGCGGGCTCCCGCGGCCCCTCCGACGCCATGGCGGGCGGCTGGGGGGAGGCCGGGCCGAGGCCAGCAGCCGCCCGGTCGGCCAGCCGGCGGGACCCAGGCGCGACGCTCCTCCTCCCTGCTTTTCCGCTTTCGGAGGAGACGCCAGGAAGTGCGTCACAAAAACGCGCCCCGGCCCACCCTGCTTCCGGCCGGAAGTGCGCGCGGCGGCGGCTCTGGGCCTGCGCGAGGAGGCCGGTGGGGTGACCTTCTAGGCCGCCGTAGCCTGGTCCGTGCCAAGCACGGAGTTACAGCCGACCGTCTCGGCGGAGGCAGCGACACCCTCCAGGATGCGGTCAGCCGGGCCTAGAAGAGGAGTCGGCGCATTTGGAGCGGGGTAGGGGTCCCGTATGCCTTGTAGTCCTGTAAAGGGAGAAAGCCAACACGTTTGGCGTCTTAAAACTTCCAGGAACCTACAGCAGTTTAGAAGTAACCACAGAGAATTTCGAAACTGCTCAGTTCAACAGAGGGCTGTTGACCATTAGGAAGTGTGCTGGGAAAGGCGGAGATGGAAAAGTAGGACGAAGAACGCACTCCACAGGGCAGGAGGCGTTAAGTGGGGTGGGAAATGGGCGGCAGTGCCCAGGAGACCGGCGGGGCGGGGGTGGGGCGGCAGAGCAAAGAGCCAAGAACTCTTGCTCACTTGGAGGAAACTGCAGGCATATTTAAGGTTTGCCTGCAGTGCCAAGTAGTGTGACCAAAGGGGTTAATTAGGTTGAAAAATCCTTAACTGGGAGGTAATAGTAGACTTCCTATTGAGTGACAGCCAGGTATTCCAAGCTGTAAACGCAGGCAGCTTCAGTGCATCTCCTGGGGTCCTGCTTTGTGGAGTCCACAGGTGGATTAAATACACGTGGATATACCCAAACCTCCAGAGTGGGGAGAGGCCTAGGGTCTAAGCAGCGCTGGAGACTGAAGGGGGGATGTCATCCCTCCCTGTCAGTACTGTGGTCTACGCTAAATAGTTACTTAGCAATTCTGGCTTCTTTCTGTTGCTTAATCCTGGACCTCTAGCGGATAGGTCCCTGGGGATGGGAGTAAGTCTTAGGCTGCCGCCCACCAACACCTTCAGTATGTATTCTGCTCATTGTGTAAAGGCACTTTTCTAAAGAGAAGGGCATACAGTGGACCACCACACTGGGGTCTTAATGCTTATTGACAGCTCATTTAAAAGGTTTCTTCAGCACAGCAATGAAGATAAAAAGCCTGTGTTTGCATTAAGTCTAAAATATTTCTCTAGCAACAACAAAAAAAAAGCAATTTAACAGATACAAAATGCATATGGAACAAAGGGTGTTTATAGTGCTTTTGAACTTTTTCAAATGCTGTGGTATTTTATAGAAAACTTTATCTTAGCACATGGAAAAGAGAACTGGGGTTAAGTGGTTTCTACCAAGGTTACTAGATGTGGCAGTTCTTGGATAAGTGGAAGCCGCCAGAGTATTAAATTGTGCTTCTTTTTGTTCAATTGGAGATTCTAGACAATTCTCTAGGAACTAGATTGACAGCTGTAAAATCTACTTTGGCTTTATTAAACTTATCCTTAATTCTTAGTTTCTTCATAAGCAAATTTAAATGGTACCCTCATCACATCAAGCAATAAGTTTAAAACCATTTAGTTTTATTTCTTTAAAGTGAATTTATTTCCTCAGGACTAAATCCATAAAACTGAAACCATTCAATAACCTCAATAATCACAAATTAACCTTAACAAAAACAAATCTCAATGACTTCAAACATTGATAAATGCAACATACAAACTTTATTTAACAAAAGTAACAAGTAAAGTCAAACAGGCACTTATATTAAGAGAAAAACTGACAAGAAATTTTATCTTAAACACCTTACAGTAACCTACTTGCAGTTGCATTTAACTGAGCTCTGTTGCTGTGAAGAATACAGCTCATGCACAGGTATGGATGAACAATTTGTACATTTTTCAAGTATTCACTGAATACTACCTTATATACACATATACATTAAATTTGAAAAAGATTTAATTGACGATTCCCAGATGTACTTCATTTTTGTTGATCTTTTGGAAGAGGTCGTCTAAAGAGAAGAATGTGTGGTTCTGTGGAAAGAAAATGTTTTATATTATTTTAATATAATATGGTTAATTTTCATTTGTTAAACAAAAATGGAAAGAATTCTCAATTGAAGCAAAATGAAGTAAAATAACCCTATAGTCAATAAATGTTACTCGAGGTATCTGACATAAATTTTGCTTCTAAGTCGCTGTCAACAGTAAACAGACATAACAATGATAATACCCCCCCCAGTTAGTTTTACGTACACTGAAGAAAAGGGATGATAAAGAAGTCACTTGAGAGGAAGAATGGTTTCTATCTTCAGAATCTCAATTCCAGTGAAAAGAAAAGGTTATCTCTTGTGGAGAAAACACAACACCTCATTCAAAAATAACTGGCCATCCAAGGGGGCCCAGCCCTGTAGATTCTGTTTCAGTAGGTGGGGGAGACCTGGAACCTATGGTTAAATTCCTCAGTTGCTTTGTATTATCTGGAGAAAGAACTTCTGAACTCTAATATAATGACTGAACTCTAATATAATTACATGCTCCAATCCCAAAAAAGTTATGTCTTGAAAGAATTTTTGCTGCTACTTTGCTTTAACAAAAGTGGAAAGCAAGATAGCTTTAGTTTCACCTAATTCAGCTTCTATCCCTTCAAATTTTATTCGAAGCAATATAAATCCTTCAAGTTAGACTGATTACCCCAAAATAGAATTTACCAGCACAAGGTTTCTTAGTCTAGTTTACTATTTAGTATCTGAAAAATAAATACCACATAATAGCATAAAAACGCAAGAAGTATAATGTATGCAGCAAATTTGAGTTCACTCACTATGTTATCTCATTTAATCTTAATGTGATAGATACCAATTGTCTAAAGGAAAAAACAAAACCACTTCAAATTGCATCAGTTTCTATACACAGAACTTTAGGACACTCCAGTTCTTAGTTTTCAAAGAAGAAATACCAGAATTCCAAATATATTTATGGCAAAACACTTTAAGATACTATTAATAATGACACAAATTTTAAAATAAAACGGCCTACTTATTTAGAATAGTGTATGGTTTTACTTCATAAGTTATTTTTGCAGTTAGAACAATGCATTATTTTCAACCTTGTGGTATTTTATTTACCATAAAATTGGGACTGTCTCTAGGGAGGAATCAAGTCATTCAAAAATAAGTCAAACTTATCAGAGAGTTACTTTGAGATATCACTGCATGTCACTATGAAAAAAAATTCAACAACTACTATTTTAATAAATGCTTTCCTAAATAGCAAAACTTACCTGGCTCATGAATCATGTAATGAACCCAGCCTAGACTCTGTTGGACACCAAGTCTCCTCCACTCCTCTTCAGACATCAGATGGGTTTTGGGTACTTGTTTGGAAAGTTCTCTGGGTAACATGACATGTCTGTTAAAAGATATAGCCAAATATTAGTGCGCTATATGAATATGCCTTTCCTACAATTATGATCACTTTACACATGCATCTTTAAGATACTTAAAATTTGAGTTCTTTGTCCTCAAAACAAAGTTCTTTGAAGCAACCATGTTACCATATGCAGCATCAGTCTTAAGGGCTTTTGTCTACTACCTCTAATTCTGATTTTTGATGGCCTATGTTCAAACTAGAGGTTAGAATATGCAGTCCAGAAGTAGAGGGCATTTTATTTATGATTAACTTTTCTCCCTGATAGAAGACTGCTTGCCAGTTGCCTCAGTCTGCTTCAGAAATAGAACCTCAAAAACTAAGTGGGACACATGGTTACCCAAAACATCCCAGCCTTCCCTGCAGCTACCTCTGGTCACCTGTGACTAAATCCTGCCCAATAGGATATAAGCAGAAAATATGGAACTTATGGAAGTATCTTCAAAAGGAAAGAACATGCCCAATTCTTTTTTCCTCTTCCTGTTGGTTATGAAGCCGACTGATGTGATCAGGGAGCTAGGGAAGCCATCTAGGACCAAAGTGATTATAAATTGAGAATGGTCCCTGATTGTAGAAGCTGTCATACCAGCCCTGGGTAGCCTTTTAAAGGGGGGGGGGGGGGGGAATCCAACTTGTTACGGTCAATTTGGGCTTCAAAATTATAGATCTGTAGTAAATAACAAGTCCTTGTATATACTCCAGAAATTGCTTTAACTTTGTTCAAAATTAAAAGCAAACACTAATTGACATGTATACATACTTACTACCTCACACACAGACCTTCAGTTTTCCAATAAGTTACTGACCTATATCCAAACCTTTGATCAATTTTTAAGGAAGGCATGCAATATTCAACCATCGAGACTATGTACTTGTAGCTTTGAAGAATTCTTAAAAACAAATCTGTACCCCCACTGACTTTATTACAATGAAAAGGATCTTCATAAAAATCAAAATTCCCAGCCTCATTTTTAATCACTTCCAGTAGCACTAGTTGTTTTATATAGATTCATCCATTAATTACCACCCACTGAATTTTGACCAGTATTGGACATCTACCTATGAGTCTGTTAGCTGAGGAGTGAGAAAAGTGCAATCTGGCCACTTTCTGGCACACAGGAAAACTGGCTGAACCCATAACCCATTATAAGCACTAAAATGTCAAGTTCTAGTCTGTGGGTGGTTGGTTAAGCACCAGTTTCCTATCATTTGCCCAACAAAATCAAGCCTTCTAACAATTGTCCTATGTTGCTTGATGGCCACAAGGCCACCAAATCAAATTATGCTTACTGTGTCATGGTTGGTAAAAATTTTACCAATTCCAGTGAACTACATGGTGATTCTTAGCAATAGTTACTAGCTACTTCATTCTGGAAATGCTGCTTTAATGTCTACTTTTAAGATGCTAGCTTTGAAATTCACATTGCATGCTGAACAACAGTATACAAAACCCACCCCAGAATCACATCAGTGATTACCGGTCTAGATTTCCCTTTAAAGTATCTCTGGAGATTACTCTCCTGTTTCATGAATGCAAGTAGCTTGGTCAAGAAAGATCAACTCTAATTAATATTCGATTAGAATATATCATTTCAGGTGTAACAGGATTTTCTTCTATTCACTACTACGCACAAACCACTTAGTAAATTAAGCTAAACTTTTGATAGCACAATCTAGTTTACTTAGTGCTCATCACTGATTATGCTACTGCATTGAAAACGGAAAATGGAACTACTGCCAGCCAGGCATCAGTCCTGAGAAGTTCCACCTGGAGCCAAATGTGTTGAACAGTATTTTTCCAATTGTACTTTACATTCTGTCCATTATTGGAGATCCCCAGCCGGACTCTTGGTTGACCTCACATGATTGAGCATTATGCCAACGTATTAGAGGACTAGAGCTGTGCAGTATGTAGTTACTATGCAAAAATAAGACAGTCGACTTCAAACTTATCTACAGTCACAAAAACAAGAGGTTGTTCCAGCTAGCAACACGGAACAACGCAGGTACTACTAATCTGTAAAGCTGCCCAGGAGATCCACAGTTCTTCTCCAGAGAATATAGATTTCTAAGAGACCGGAGAGAGGAGAGAACTCAAATAGCATTCTGGGAAAGCCAACCTGCAAGAACAGGCACAGAAAACAAGGTCGCCCTCGGCCCCTCCCACACGCTGTAGTTTCCCGAAGGCTGCGTCCCCGTCACCGCCCGGGAGAACTGGGCCGGGCTGGACTTGAAGCCACGCCCCACAGGAAAGCCAACAAGGACGCAGGGGGTCCTCCCTCCCGCAATCCAAGTCGCTAATTTTACAGGTTAATTCAAAAGCTACTCTGCAGTGCATCACACGACGATGCAGAAGCCCCAAGTCCCTCCAAGTCAAGGTCATCTGGCCGATAAACACCAGCAGGAAGAACAACGCCCATTTAAGGTCCATTCGCGTCCTCGGTTTAGTCCGCGAAGGAAGGCCCTCTGATACCGGGCCGCGTCACCAGGCCCCGGGGAAGCACCGGCGCCCACCGAAGTCAGCTATCAGCGACACTGCAAACCCCAAGCCGCCTGTTCCTCGGCGGTTCCCGCACAAGGTGCGTCTCAGTGCCATCAGCAGAGCAGAGCTGCCTTCAGGCCGGCCTCCGCCTGCTGTGCCGGGGAGGGGCGGGGGGGCTGCCCCGACAACTCGGCCGAAAGTTCTGGGGACCCGCTGGGCGGCGGCAGGCTCGGGAACAAAGGGCGGAAGCCGCCGGCCGGACGG
The DNA here is from genome assembly GCF_009834535.1 of Camelus ferus. Taxonomy (NCBI): domain Eukaryota; kingdom Metazoa; phylum Chordata; class Mammalia; order Artiodactyla; family Camelidae; genus Camelus; species Camelus ferus. Next base: position 18,320,636 of record NC_045726.1, read on the forward strand.
GCGAGGGGAGGGTGCGCTCCCGCCGGGCAGGCCGGACCCCGACACGCCGCACTTCCAACTCCTCCGCCGACCCCGCCCGACCTCTGGCCCCCGACCCAAGCCCCAGCCCGACGCGCTTCACCCCGGCTCCCCGCCCTAGCCGCCCGGTTCCCTACCCCGGCCCAGGCCCGCTCGAGGCCGCGGCTGAGGGGGCCCGGCCCTCCCGCTCACCGGTACTCGTAGTGCTCGTCGAAGTACTTGTCCGAGTAGTAGATCTGCTTATGGGCCATCCTGCCGGCGGACGGGGGAGCAGCGCGGAACCCGAGCGATGGGGCGAGAAAAGCGGGCGCAGCGAGCCGCACGTCCACGTCAGGCCAAGGCAACGACTCGATTGCGACCAACCGACGGCAGGCGGAACGAGCCAGGTTTGAATCCGACAGCCCGCCGCTGATTGGAAGAGAGCGCCAACCAATCACCTTCCGCCCACTCTGGGGGCAGGCTGAGACCGTCTTCCAGCCTATCGTCACCGCCCCTCCGCGGCCTTCGCTCCCAAGACCAGCCAATCAGCGGCCTGTTGCGAGGTTGGCCGAGGAAAGAAATGGATGATTGGCATGGCGTGGGGGCGGGAGCTCCCTGATACGAGAGGGAAAGGGCGTGGTCAGGGAAGGGCGGAGTCGGGACGTTAAGGGTCGAAGAGCGCGTGCGCAGGGGGTTAGAAGGTTCCAGGTCGGCGGAGCCGTTGGGGCAGCAAACCTGTTGGGGGGTAGTGGGGGTGAGGTATCGCGGGGTTTGGTGAGACCGAGGAGTGGGTGGGGGCTGCCCGTCCAGCGGCCGCCTGTGCGCAGGCGCGCCTTCCCAGAGGCCTGTGGTGGGTGGGGGAGGGCGACCGCGGCCTGAGGGAAGTCCGGGCGTGGGGAGCGCGCGGTGCGCTGTGTTCCCGCGGGCGCCCGAGGGCCCGCGTTCGCGAGTAGGGACGCGGCGGAGCCGACGCGGTGCCCTGACCTGAGGAAGGTGCCAGGCCGGCCCCCCGGGACCCTGCGGGCCGCGGGGAACGTTCCGGAAGTCGCCGCCGGCCGCCGGGGGGAGGCGCGTCCGCCGCCGTGCGCACCCGCGTGGCAGCCCTGCTTTCCCCGCAGCGGGCGCGTGGTGGTCGCCCACGCGAGCTTTGTAGCGGGTGCGGCCCGCCCTGCGCTCAGGTGCCCCGCGCCGTCCCCGGGGCCGCGCCTGCGCCTCCGCCCTCGCCCTCGGAAGGCCCTCTTCCCAAGGGCTGCCTTCGGCGCGCGCCTGCGGAGGACGGGGAGGGGCTCGCTGGGGAGGCGTCCCGCGGGGGCCGCCGCGGAGGGCCGCAGGCGCGGGGCGGGCGGGGAGGGCAGCCGGCCTGGTTCCGTCCGTCCCCCTTTTCCTGGAGTATCTACCGAGGTCCCAAGTATAACGTCATCTCGCTCTGAGATTATAACCTGTGTATCCCCGTACAGTGTACAGGCTCCAGAAAAACCTAAAACACACCTAGCACTCTGCCATTGCTGCACTTACGGCCCCCTTTTCTCTGACACCTGTCGTGTGTGTGGGCTGTGCTTCCCCCTTGCCCGGCTCCCTGTGATGGCTCAGGAAGCCGGAGAAAGAGCCTTCCGTCGGTTAAACTGAAGCAGTGACGAAAAGTCTAAAGCAAACTAGACCCAAGTGGCTCTGCAGGTGAGCTTCACCAAGCTTCCAGGTTTTACCGAGAGTTTATTGTATTAGGCGAGAATAATGTTGATTCAAGAACCAAGTAAGGACAATGTCCCTTCCACTCAGACGCAGGTAAAAATCCCGGGTAAAGTGCTGGCCGGCTGAATCCGCTTGTGTTTTTAAAAAGGATGGTATAATAGCTTCAAATGCAAAGATAGTTTAACATTAGAAAATCTGTTCATGTAATTCACAGTTTGACAGTGGAAGGGAGAAAAACATCCTTAATGGATGCAGAAAACACATTTGCTAAAATTCGCTCTTTTATAATACAAACCCTTAGAAACCCACCACTCACTGGTAATGTCACTCTTAGTAATTTGGAGGAGGAAACTTTGTTAACCTTGTAAAAGTGTCTATAAAAAAGACAGTTAATATAATTCTTACTAGGGAGCGTTAGAAGCATTCTCTTTAAAATGTTCTATTACATCCAATTATACTGAACAATGTACAGGAAGTCAGCCAGCACAATTAAGAAATTTAAGGCATAATAATTGGAAAGGGAGAAAGAAAACTCATTTGCACTTGGTGTAATCTTTATATGTCTGGGTATAAGACTGATATTCATAGTTTGTTGCATTCCTATACACCAGAAACAAGTGACTGGAAAACATACTCACAAAGAATATTAACATCAAATGTCACATGGCTAGGAATAAGCCTAACTAAAGATATACAAAGCTGTGATGTGCAAAATGATGAAACTTTGAGAGACATAAAAGAAGACTTGAGTAAGTGAAGAGTTATTCTTCGCTCATGCTTAGGAAGACAGCATGGCATATGAATTCCACATTGTAGTGGGTCTAACCCTAATGAAAATACCACAACCAGAGGACGTACTTGGATGAGAAAAGGGCCAGTGACAGCAAAGACACTTCAGTGGACTCTAGCAGATCATGATCTATTAAGAAACTTTGGTAATCAAGACTGTAGCAGCAGCTTACAGAAATTAAGATAACCGGATGGACAAACAGACTGGAATGTAATAACCAGCCCAGTACAGTGTTCACTGCAGTTCTGTTGAAGTTCTAGATACCCGTTGTCATTTGGGGTTGTAATCTTTTCATTCCTAGTTTGCAAAGCGTTTATCATAAATAGACATTGTGTTTCATCAAATACTTTAGAAGTTTTTCTTTTTTACATTTGATTAATAGTTTTTTGGAATTATGACTATAAGTTGTAAATATCAAAAGAGATTTAAGGGTATTAGTAACTGCAGTCTTAAGGAAGAGTCAAATGGCAATATTATTGAAAACTAATAGTTGAAATATTTGATAAGTAAACTGAAAGCATTGTGGATACTAACGAAGAACAGATTAGTGAGCTAGAAGATAGGGTTGAGTAACAGCCCCAGAAACCATCAGTTAGGGATACAGAGATGGAAAATACAAAGTAGAAAAACCCAGAAGCTAAAGGGAGAAGTGACAACATTCGTTACAAGAGGAGTCCCAAAAGGAGAGATAAAATAAACAGGAGAGGAAATACACAAATACAATGGCTGTGAATTCCTCAGTTTTCAGGAAAGATAAAATACTTCAGATTGAAAGGGCTTGGAGAGTGCTGAGTAATCTGGATGAGAAAAAAATATAACTGGAGAGAGAGTTTATAGTGCAATTTAAGAACATCAAGGACAAAGGAAAGTTCTAACAGCTTCCAGGGAGAAGTTGCACATCACACCTAAAAAGCAGCAAGAATAGACCGACAGTAGCAATCTCAAGCAGCACTGGATTCATGAAGAAAGAGATTACTGTTTACAAAGCGCTGAATGAAGTAGAAAGAAATTCAAGACAATTCAAAATATATTGGAAATAAAGCAAAGTAACTTAGTTCATTTATTATTGTCTAAAAAAGCGAACTCTGGCAATGTAAAAGGTCTCCTGAATTTACCTAATCAAGTTGTTAACTATTCTTATTGAAACATTTTCTGTCACTTTTTTCATAGGTGAAAAATTGGATTCTGCCCAAGATTTTTATTATCTTATTACTGTGGACTCTTTCTTTAAAAAGTTAAGCAAAAGAGTGGAGAGGGTGTAGCTCAGTTGTAGAGTGCGTACTTTGCATGCACAAGGTCCCGGGTTCAATCCCCAGTACCTCAGTTAAATAAATAAATAAACGTAGTTACCTCTCCCTCCAAAAAACAAAAGTTAAAAAAAAAAAAAGTTACCAGAAGATGTGCATGGAAGAAGGGAAGCAGCTGTGAAAGAAAACAGCTTTTATGAGCAGTATTTCTTTCTCAGATTCGGTTTCATAGATCTGAAGTCTTCTCAAGTTCTCTGCCAGACTGTTTAAATCTTGCATTTTAAGCCCATGGACAAATTAATTCTGCGTCATCTTTGTAACTTATTAATTTCAGAGCCCAAGCATGTTTTTTGTTCCTATTGATAGTTGTGGGCCAGTGAGAAGCCAAGAATTAGATTGCATATGTGGAAAGAAAACAAAAGGAGCTCTAGAGGAAGGTTTTGCAGTCATTAGGAGAAAGTAGTGAAGGATTTGTCTTCAGATTTTGATCACAAACCAGAGTGTGGAGGGTGGGCTGAGGGTCTGCCCTTAACAACCCCACCAAGCAATTCCCAGATACCAGCTGGGTAGGCTGCAGTTCAGCTCAGTCCTGACACTGTCCACCTGGAGTTACATCAGGTCCCATTGGTTAAGGGTCAGTCCTACTGCCTGTCCCCCCCCCCACATGACAGTGGAGAGACAGACAGACTTCAGACATCAGTTGCGATCCCTGTGTGTTACCTGTGCTTCTGATTGACCGAAGACAAATTGGAGTTTCCAACAATGCCCTCTAACTCAGGATGCCAATTACAAAATTACTAGGTAATTATAAAAGGATGTAACTCAAGAACATCCAGGTGGAAGAGATGCGCAGGGCGCGGCGTGGGGAAAGGGCACGGATCTTCCACGCGCTCTCTGAGCTCATAGCTCTCCCCAGACCCCCGCATGTTCACCAACTAGAATCCCCCCAAACCCTGTTTTGGGGGCATTTAAATGGAGATTTCATGGCACAGTTGCGTTCATTGTCCATTGGTGATTGATTCAACCTCCAGCCCTCCCCCTCCCCGGAAGTCAGGAGATGGGACTAAAATTTCCAACCGATAGTCAGGTGTTTGGTTACCCTGGTAACCAGTCCTCCATCCTCAAGTGCATTCCAAAAGTCACCTCATTAACATAACAAAAGACACCTTTCTCACTCTCCTGTCTTTGTAAATTACCAGGGTTTTAGGAACTGTGCCAGGAACAGGGTCAAGGACCAAATATATGTTTCTTTCATAAAGCACAAAATCACAATATGAAGTATCAGAAAGCCCAATGGGGTGGGTAAGTCATGCTGGCCTCAAAAAACCCCCATCTTTGTGCCCATTCTGTCATATTGTGTTGACAGTCATCATTGGCTTCAGCAAAACATTCTCACATTATGTTTAAGTCAATTTAATTTGTATTTAAACTGAAGTTCATTTGTGTGAATGAAAAGTATTGCCTGCCGTATCAGTAAACAAAGGATGTTGCAGCCATCAAGCCACCCAGCCGACCCGACAGTGAGCACTGAAGGAACACAGGATGGGAAAGAAAAGGATGCTGACCCTGGAGAGCTAAGGTGCAGATCGAAGGGATGGTTTCCGTGAGCCCAGATTCTTGCATCTTCCTTACACAGGAGAGCTCTGGCTCCTCCCCTACCTCTTCAGAGCAGTCTCTCAGAGCTCTAAGTGTTGCTGGTGGATGCAGCCGGTGTTCCAGATTCCTGTCCCGTCCCAGAAAGAATTCAGAGACAAGACGTAGAGGTTAAGAAAAGTAAAGTGAGGATTTATTAAAGGATGGATAGTACACTCTTAGGGGAGAGCGGGCAGGCCCAGGGGAGCGGCTGCCCGTTTCTTTGGCAAGTTAGTTACATAGGGTGTAAAAGTGAATGGGCGGAATATTCATTAAGGAGGGAAGGGCTTGGGGTCATATTCCCAGATTTTCACCCCAACTCCACCTTCCTGAAGGGAGGAGGGGGTTTTGTCCTTATTTAGTCTGGATCGGAAGTGTCATGTTGTCAGTGCATAATGAGTACTTTTGACCTGCAAGGCTAATTTTAATGAACAAAAAGTTGCATTCGGACACTGGAGATTCCTGCCTTTTCCCACCTTTCTTTGTGGTCTCCAGGCCTCTCATCACCCCAAAAGTTGTGACATCTTATCAGCCCAAAGGTTCCAGCTTTTCTTTCTCTGCCCAGGGACCCCTGGGGCTCACATGATGTGTGGTTTCCTGCATTTGGCCTGTGCCCCTCCTTTCTGCCCAATTCCTGCCATTTGGTCTATGTCCCCCTTTCTCTGGTCATGTCTAGCTCTCTGCCTGCTCTAACATGAGAAGCTGTCTCCCAGGCTTGAAATCATCAGAAAATCCACTGAATAAGACATAATTCTCAACTTTTGGGTTGTGCATTTTTATCCAGTCCACATTTGTATTTAACATTTTATTGTCTTTAATTGTTTAAATGATACAAGCCTTATTCTAATTTTGTATATATTTAAGTAACATTATAATAAAAATATATCATGGTGGTTTTTTCTCTAGTATAATGGATTTAAAGTTAATACTGGTGATCGGAGAGACTTATTCCCCTTCAAAAGTGACCTGTACACTTAAGTTTGAAAACCTCTATGAGAATGTGGGGGTGCCTCCCTCTGGCCTGCAGTGCTGCACAGCTCTTGGGACGCCCTTCACCTTGAGGTCTGTGTGGGCAGAGCCTCCTGGAGGTGGACTGTGTGCAGACTGCTGGCTGTGTGCCCAGGCGCTGGCTGTGTCCTGTGTTCCCTCATGCAGACCTTCGCTCAAGACGGAAAAATGTCACATAAAGTCCTAACAATCAGAGAGCTTTAGAAGGACACAAACACTCAGGGGTGAGGAGCCACCTCGTGTAAATAGATGAGTTTCCTCCTCGCTCCCAGCCGAAACATTGCCCTGCTGGAAGAGGTTTTGATTTGGGGGTGGAGAGGAGGAGGGAATAAATTCATTTCCCCTGGAGTAGAGAGAGGACTGCCCCAAGTAAATGTCATGGAGAACGTGATCGTCTGGAGCTTCCCGAGGTGGGAGGGGGAACTTGCCAAACAGGAAGCCAATTCTGGACCAACCAACGTTCCCTGTTCCCTCCAAAAACACAAAAAGACATAACAATCCTGGGGCCGTGGGCAGCAGACCGCAGTCGCGGGACGGTGAAGGCCTCTAAAAGGAAGAGGAGGACTGGGGTAAATGCTCATTTATCTGAGCTTTGCAAGGGGCTGGACAACGCAGAGACCTCCAGAGTTCTGTCTCTGGGAATCCATGACCTGGATACAATGATGTCTTCATTTCTGATTCTGTTAAATATTTAGGGAAGTCATTTGTGTATGCCAAGTCATTTGCAGAAAGTTTTTCTTTACCTTGTTCTGATAGTTTGGTAAAATGCGTGACAATTTCCTATACAAGCTACTTACTAATTACAAAGGGGGGAAATCCTAATTATAAAAAGGAGAAACTGCATAACACCTTAACCACACGATCAAAATGCACGTCACGCGTACAGAGCAGACGGAAATCACGTGCCTTCAGATGTGCGATGCTGAGAAGGTCACACCAGCACGTGGGCCAAAAATACACAACCTAAATCTACTGGCGAGGAAACGTCAAACAGAAATGGAGGGGTCGTCTGTAAAATAAATGAGCAGCAGCATTGAAAACTGTTAATGTGGAAGACAAAGGCAGAGGAACAGTTCCAGGTTAAAGGAGGCTAAAGCGATGTGACAGCTAAATGCAAAATGTCATCCTGCAGCAGGAAGAAGGATAAACGCTGTAACGGGCATTTCAGAGACATTTAAAGGACGGCAGGTTATATAAATTGTCAGTGTTACATGTTCAGAATTTGACAAATGTACTGTGGCTAGGTCAAAGAATGTTCTCATTCTTAAGAAATACTGTACTTCAGCATTAAAGGTAAAGGAGTTTGCTGTCTAGAACCTACTCTCAAATGGTTCAAAAACTATTATATATACACCCACATATGTTACATACTGTGTACATTTTATACATAAAACACTGTAAGAGGGGAGGACATAGCTCAGTGGTAGAGCACACGCTTAGCATGCACGAGGTCCCGGGTTCAATCCCCAGGACCTCCATTAAATAAATAAATAAATAAATAAATAAATAAGTAAATAAACAAACAAAACAAAACAAAACCCAGGTGCCTCCCCCAACCCCCCAAAAAAGAAAAGAAAAAGAAAAGAAAATTTGCCCATGGAAACAGTACAATTTTGTTAGTTTCCCGGTAAGAAGAAACGCTCAGCTCTAAAGAAGTTTAAAGCCCTAATTAAATAAATGATGGCCCATCCACATCACTGTACAACCACACACACACACACACACACACACACACACACACACACCACTGTAAGCGTATACTCACAAATACAATGTATTTCCTCGGAATGGGGACACTCTTTAATGCATCTGTGAGTGTACAGAGAAAGAAAGACATAGAAAATAATAAAACAAATGTGATGGAAAGTGAAAATTTGTGAATTGAGGTAATTTTGAAAAAATATGAATTAGGGATAAAGGGCACACAGGAGGGAGTTCTTTGTATTATTCCTGCCATTTCTCTGTAAATTTGGAATTATTTCAAGGTAAGGTAAAACATTTTAAAAATCAGTATAAGTTATACATTGAAGCATGGTTTTATAAATAAAATAAGTTACTGGATGGGCCACTAGAAGTTCCTAAGTCAAAACTAGTGTAGATTTTGGAGATTAACACAGAAGCGCTTGGCTAGCGTACCCCGGGTAGCTCTGGGTCTGCAGACTCTGTCTTCTGCCATCAGTGGGAGCTGAACAATTCTTCTGCACTTTTTGTTTGTTTGTTTCTATACTTGAAGGTAGAGCTCATGAAATCTCCCCACTTCCTCAGAATACTTTAAATTTAAGAAGAAATGAGGAGGCCACAGGACAGGATGTTCTCAGTCCCCGTTCCCTGTATCTGCAGGTCCTTAGTAACCCCTCGACACCCCATCCCTCAGCTGCAGCTCTCACACTGCAGCACGTGCCCAAGGGAGCTGCCAGGAGCGCCTGACCCAGACCCAGGCTGGGGGGCCAGCACTGGCCACGAACGGGTCAACGTCACGTCCCCCAAACTGCTTGGGACGTACCAACATAGGGGGTGAGCTCTTCCCTGTCACTGGTTCTGATCACTGTGTCAGGGCCAACTGAAGTTTATTGCTCATGGCCCCAGGATTATTAGGTTTTTGACTTTTTGGAGTGTATGTTGGTCCAGAATTTCCTTTCTGTTCTGCAAAGTCCCACTCCTCCCTTTGTCCAGGTGAAGTCAGCGCATTCCCTCTTCTCTGTTTCCTCAGATCTTTCTATTCTCACCCTCCTCGCCCCATCACAAACACCTGTTACCTCATTTCATACAGAACCTGGGATCCTAACCCTTACCTGCTTGGAGAGCATGAGGCCCATGTGAGCATGTGGGCCTCTTCTCTGGAGTCTGAATGTTGAGTGGGACTGAACACACTCACACAGTGAGTCCAGTAGCAGTGTCCCCAGGAAGTGGTCTGCGTGTCCTTCCCCAAGACCCTGGCTGCCCCATTCCTGCTCTCTGATCCTATGAGCAACCTGGGATAATTCCCTTTTATAGCTTCAGCCTCTGACTGTAATGACTTGGGAAAAAAAAAAAAAAAAAAGGCTTTCACTGGAGTGGGTTACAGGCCCGAAGGACCTTAAAGGAAATGTGGACATTGGAAGTGTTAGCCACTGAGACAGTCTTACCCAGTCCGGACTCGTTCTGACGCACGACAGGCCAATAAACAAGGACACGAGGTGTCGGGGCAAGGAATAGCGACTTTATTCGGAAAGATTGCAGACCAAGAGGATGGCAGACTAATGTCTGGGAGAACCACCTTCCTCAAGTCAGAATTCAGGCTCCTTTTATCCTAAAAAGGGGAGGGGGTGTGGTCGGTTGTTGCAAACTTCTTGCTGTAGGAATCCTTTGTTCTTACAGCTGTCCACGTGGGTCAGGTCATGGTGCCCGTGTAAAACCTCCAACAAAGCAAACGTTATTTTCTATTCTGCAACTTGTTATCTTTATATGAGTGCAAAGGTGTTAACATCCTTAGAGATCAGAGCCCCGAGAACAGGCTCTCCTGTATATTCCAGGCTAAAGGCAGCATTCTTTTACAAAAGGTGCAGAGCGAGCAGGACTAAGCCTGGAAAGCAGAGCACAGGGATTAAAGCCAAAGAAGCAGAACTAACAGGGAGTCAGATTTGTTCTTTTCCATTACAACAGGGCTGTGCCGTCTGCTCCTGTTCTGGGAAAGCTGACCCTCACTTACAAGCAGTGCACGGCGGGGAGCCAGCTGGTTGACCCGCTGCCTGTGGCTCCCTGAGGCTCTGGGTCTCCTGAAGGAGCTCGAGACCCCAGCTGGATGCTGAAAGGACCATGTGAAAGGAGACAGGAACTGCCACGATCACAGGGTTCCACAATTGTTTTGGACTCTTAAGCTGATTTAAAGATGATGAAATGTTACCAAGTCCAAACTCGTTCTGCTTGCCAAAGGAGAGGCCAATAAATTGGGAGACGAGGTGTTGAGCAAGAAATAATGACTTCATTTGAAAAGCCAGAAGACTGAGAAGGTGGGGGACTAATGTCCTGGAGAACTATCTTACCCAAGTCAGAATTCAGGCTCCTTTCATACTAAAAAGGGAGGGGATGCAGTTGTGGCGAATTTCTTGGTGTCAGAATCCTATGTCTTGCAGCCATCCATGTGGGTCAGGTCATGGTGTCCCTGTAAACCTCCAACAAGACAAATGTTCTTCTCTGTTCTGCAGCTTTTTATCTCTATGCGAATGGAAAAGTGTCCACACCCTCAAAGGGCAGAGCCTTGCACATGGGCTCTCCTATACATTTCAGGCTCGAGGCAACAGGCTTTTACAAAAGGTGCAGAACCAGCTTGACTAAGCACAGGAGACAGAGCCCAGGGTCAGAGCCAAAGGAGCAGGTCTAACGAGGAGTCAGACTGGTTCTCCCCTATTACAAAAAGAACACCATGGATCCCTGTTCCCCTGCGAGGCAGGAATCGCATCCCAGGATCTTTCCTCGGCGTCCTGAAAGAATCCTTGGAGCTCTGGCTTTGACATCTCGGAAAAAGCAAACCTCAGAGATTGATTTTCCAGGTTCCTGAGCAAAACTGCTAGTTGACTTCACTCTCTTACTCAGTTTCTTCCTTGAAAGGTACAGCACGAATGCAGAAAGGATGGGTTCCCTGAATTGGCATCGGTGTCATTGTGGGTGAACTGGAAGACTCATAGAACACCAGGTCCTCTCAGGTACCCTCTTCCCCTGTGCTTCTCTAGCTCGAAGAAGCTACCTTACCTGTAGAAAAACGTTATCCTCCTGCTCTAAGCATCCCAGAGTTCATACTTAACCCACCTGGGGGGGGGGGGGTTATATGTGTGTGTGTGTGTGTGAGACAGAACCAGCATAAGAAAGAGGAGGAATTGCAGGAGTTTACTAATTTATACTTGAGGAAAGAAATTTTGAGGGTTGGAGGCTAAGAAGGGCAAAACCTAATTTTGGATAGAACTGGCATCACTTACACGGATGTCCTTACCCTAGATTCTGCACTCAGGTGCTGTCTTGTAGTTGGTTACAATTCTCACAGTTTCTTTTTAACCTGACACCTAAAGCAACTAGAGAAAGAAGAACAAACAAAACCCAAAGTTAGTAGAAGGAAAGAAATGACAAAGACCAGAGCAGAAATAAATGCAATACAGACTAGAAAAAAATCAATGAAACTAAAATCTGGTTCTTTGAAAAGATAAACAAAATTGATTAACCTTTAACCAGATTCATCAAGAAAAAAAAGGGAAAAGGCCCAAATCAATAAAATCAGAAATGAATAAGGAGCAATTACCAGCAAAACCGCAGAAATACAAAGGATCGTGAGAGACGACCACAGCGACTGTACGCCGATACGACGGGCCGCCTAGAAGAAGTGAACAAACTCTCAGACAGGTGCAACCTCCCAAGACAGAACTAGGATGAAATAGAAAAAATGAACAGACCAATGACCAGCACCAAAACTGAATCGGTAATTAACTCCCAACAAACAGAAGTCCGGGACCGGACAGCGTCACAGGCGAGTTCTACCAAACTTTCAGAGAAGAGTCAGCACCCATCCTTCTGACACTATCCCGAAAAACTGCAGAGGAAGAAACACTCCTGGGCTCACTTTATGACGCCACCACCACCCTGATACCAAAACCAGACAAAGATATAAAAAAAGAAAACTGCAGGCCAGTATCCCTGATGACCATGGATGCAAAAATACTCAACAAAACAGCAGCAACCTGACTCCAACAACACGTTACAGGGATCCTACAGATGATCGAGTGAGACTTACTGCAGGGGTGCAAGGATTTTTTCAATATCCACAAATCAACATGATGCACCACATTAACAAACTGAAGAATAAAAACCGTATGATAGGCTCAATAGATGCCGAACAAGCTTTTGATAAAATTCAACATCAATTTATGGTAAAAAAAAAAAACAAACAAAAAAAACCTTTGGAAAGTGGGTGCAGAGGGAACACACCTCAACAAAGGCCACATGTGGCAAGCTCACAATTAACATCATGCTCAACCGGGAAAGGCTGAAAGCACTTCCTCTGAGATGAGGAGAAAGACGAGGATGCCCACTCTCGCCACTTCTACTCAACGTAGTTTTGGAAGCCCTGGCCGCAGCCGTCAGAGAAGGAGGAGGAGTGAAAGGAATCCCTACGGGGAAAGAAGAAGTAAGCCTGTCACGACCTGCAGATGACGCGACGCTGCCGACGGGAAGTCCTCAAAGTGATTCCGGAAAACCACCAGAGCTCATCACTGAGTCCGGTAAAGTTGCCGGGTACAAAACTAACATACAGAGGTCAGTTGCATTTCTATGCACTAACAGCAAAATACCAGAAAAAGAAACTAAGGAAACAGTCCCATTTACCGTCGCATCAGAACGACTAACATACCTCAGGAGCAGCAGGCTGCCCTTTAGTCTGCAGGAGACGAGGCCAGGGAAGCACTTCTGTGCTCGCTTAACTTCGATCCTCAGGACGCGTGGATATTTTCCAAAGAGAAGGATGTTTGGAAGGGACTTCCCCGTGGCCGTGGCTTGGACGGCAGAAGTCTTTGGGGGTGGGGTGGGGTTCATGAGAGTTAGCCATGCTCTGAAGACCAAGAGTCACCGAGACTCAACCTAGTGTGCACCAGAACCACCCAAGGGTGTGTTACAAATGCAGGTTCCTGGGGCCCATCCCAGGACCCTGATTCAGCAGAGGCTGGGCACCCGTACTCTTAAAAAGCTCTTCTGTGATTCCGGAGGCGTGGGTGTTCACTAGATCACACTGTGAAAAATGCCATGAGTGTAAGCTAAAGAGGTGACTTAACAGATTTGTACTCAAGACTTTGCCCAGCAAGTCTCTTGCTGGCCTTGGATCATGAGCGGCAGCCGCTAGGAGAGGGACATGGGAGAGCCACAGTCCCTTCTGCAAGGTCAGTGTGGACCGATGAAGCCGACAGGCTGCCTCTGTGCCCCTCTCCCCACCTGCTGGCTCGCCATGCTTTTGAGGGAGGCAGGGAGCTAGGGAACTGAAGCTGGAACCTGTTGCCTAGAGACTTCTTTAAAGGTTTAAAATTAACCTGTTTAAAATTAACTGGCCTTGGGTGACACTTTTGCTTGGGCAATGGAAAAAGCCACCCTGAAGGAACAGAAATCCCCGCCTGGATCTAATCCATGTGACCGCACTGCTTAAGGGTCTGGCTTGCTCGATCTAGCTTGACCACACCGTGTTAGCCTGACTTTGTCTGAGGGTCCCGTTACCTCGTTTTAGCCTGACTACGGTGTTTGGGGGTTTCTAGTCACCTGATCTCGTTTTCATGAAGTGTCTGCTCCACAGAGCAGGATGGAGCTGGAAACCAAGCAGGAAAAGAGCCGCCAATGGGAAGAGGACAAGAAACACCAAAGATGAAAGGATGCCAAGAGTGGGAGTTCCCACGTCGGGCCCCCTGCGCGTATAGCCCTCGGCGCGAATGTCTTTTCCTGTTTTGAGCAATAAGGCAGTTTTCACTCTGCCGCTCGGTCCCCACTGTGGATTCTTTCACGGCCGGAAGACAGGAACCTACTCTTTGGGGTCCGCCTCCTTTTAGGGGGCTTCTCCGCCTGCCAGCAGTTTCAGAGGGCAGGTGTGAGCCCTGATGGGCGCGAGAGTGAGGACTGGAAAGAACAGGGAGGAGGTTTACCCACATCACCGCCCAGTGTCCTCCGGGCCCCCGACCTCAGGCCTCTCCTGGCCAGCCGCCTTCTCTCTACCGGCTGAAACAGACAACAGTCAGAAATATTTCGCTGGCTTCCAACACATTTTCAGCGACACGGTGGCGCTCTCGGCTCTTCGGCACACTTTGGGCAGTCTCAGGTTGCCCGTGCTTGCAGTTTAATTCACTAAATAGAGATTTAAAATTTATCTTTGGAAAAATTGGGTGCTTTCAGTGAGTCATTCTGATCAATGTAAACAGAAGACTGACTTAACCCCTCCCCAACCTGGATGACTTTGGTAGCTTAGCCCATGTCCTTTGGGGTGATGACCCCTCTGGGCCCTGGTCGTCCCTCCAATTTCAAGGAGAAACAGAAATGCCGAAGAATATTTCTTTTGAAAATTAAAAAGGGAAAAGGCAATATCTTGAGTTCTTATCAGGAAGATGTAAAAGAAACAGAGGAATAAACTTATTTTAGGAATTTAAGTGACTTCAAGTGGGAAGTTTCAAACCCTACCAGCCGTGAGTCATGCCTGCAGTGTTTGTAACACGTTATTTCTGCAATGACATTTAAAATTAAAAACACTACCTGAGAAATGCAATATGATCCTTTTTTGTTAAACAATATGTTGCATATATATTTTAAGCGCTAAGGCAAATACAGATGATTTGCTAAGATAGGTTAATTCTGCTCATTCAAAATAACTTTTCTTTCCACAGAGTATTAAAGGATAGATAATCTGCAAGTTTAATTCTGTTTTCAGAGGAAGCTTGTATATTAAAAAAAAAGTTTTAGTGTCATTGAAGTTTGTTTTTACAATCATCCCAGAAGGTAATTCTAGATAAAAGTGCGTGACTCAGCTAGAGGGTGAGCGGAACTGAGGGACTTCCCAGGATGGGGGCTTTCAGTGCTAAGCCAGGGACCGCTCCAGGCAAACCAGAGGAGCTGGTCACCCAACACCCAAGCGGGAACTTGGGTGTGTTCTGGGCTCCCAATTCCCTGTCTGTGGACATCTGTCACCTTCTTGATGATTGATGCCAGGGACCTGCCTTGGGGGAAACATTGCACGCAAGACAGACCAAGGCATTGTTCACAGGGAGCTGCCAGATCCCGTTCTCCTGGGTGGCCAGACAGTCGGGGTGAGCCCAGGTAGAGACAGAGAGAGGACAACCAGCCTGGTGGTGTGGCCGATGGACACCCCAGGTGGGTGGGCACGGATTTCTAGCAGGCCCCCAGAAAAGACCCCAGTGAGGAGTGGCCTTTGAGCAGACAAGGGACAGCTTAAGGGACAGCTTAAGGCACACGGGACAGTGCGGAGTGGAGTGAGGGGCAGGGAGGGTGGAAGCTGGGCGCAAGAACCAGCAGGCCACAGGTGGCCCAGGGCCGTGCAGCTTGGCAAGGAGTTTGGGTTTTATTTGAGATGCTGCAGGAAGCCACTGGGGGTGGCCTGGTGCGACTTGTGTCTTATATGTGGGTTTGTTTTCCTTACACAGGTTTGCTGGACAGCTAAGGACACAGAAATTTCAAGCCACACCGCCTTGCTGTGACATGCCCAGAGTAACCCACAGAAAATGCATGTTTTTCAGAAGAAGTAATGCATACTGTACTCCCACGAAGGAAAGCCTGCTCTTCATAAAAAGGTACTTCCAGCCCTTGAGAAGGAGACAGTTAGGTGGCGTCCTTAGGTAGCTTGAGGAAAGGCTGCTCAGAGGCAGGTGGCATCGAAGCAAACACACTCTTTCCAAAGCCTTATGTAAAATGTGTCTGGGATGGAATCTTGGTCCCTTACCTCCTGCCCTCGGTCCCTGCGATTCTGGCAGCAGCCACAGGAGGGCCTGCCACTCCTCTTGTTCCTACGCAGCGGCTTCAGCGGTACAGGTGTCTTTTCCTTCCTTCCTCCCTCCCTCCCTCCCTTATTTTTATTTTTACTTTATCATTGTTTTTCTGTACGTTTGTAGGCAGTGGTGCTGTAAGTACTTGACAAACGGCTCAGGAGGGGAGGAAGCCTCGCAGCGCTGTAAATCCTCCCCCCAGGCCCGGCTTTCGAGCGCCCGCTGCTCCGCAACAGCTAACGCTGGAGCCCTAACAACCAACGCCAGGGCGGCCGCCGGGCGCGGGGAGCCCTGGGGCTCTTGGCAAAGACCGGCCACTCTAGGACCGGGGAGCCTGGGCAGTGTTATCCTTTAGATGCGGGCTCTTCTCCTTGGTACCTTGTAAAGTAGCAAATAAAATGGGGGGGGGGGGGAGCTAACAGGCAGCAAGAAAGGTAGAAAAGAAGCGAGTACGTTTATTGGATCCGGTGCTGAAGCTGCTTACTAAGAAACACGGCACGTCCTTCTCGGGCAAGCGCTGCTGTGGATCTGGACGGTGGACGCCGAGGACCGACTGCGGATGAACCTCAGCGCTGTTTTGTCTAGCTTGGGTCTGTTTCAGACTCTGTGTAAGGGCTTCAATAGGTAGCTGAGTCCACGGGGGACGTGTAAGGACGGAACGCCTGTTTCATTTTGGTCTGCTAGTTATTTTACTGCTGTGTAAATGCGGCATCTTCAGTATGCTGGGCGAAAAGGAAAGGCTTTGAATTCTTTGATTTTCCGAATGATTTTGGCCGGATAAACCGGGTGCGGGTGACACTTAAAGCAGAAACAAAAATGAAAATGAAGGGAAGAATATTGGCGCTAAAGGGGAAAGTCCCTTTCATGGTTCACAAAGCAGCATACCGCTTTGGAAGGGAGAAATCCTGCCCTTGACGGCACCTAGCAGGGTGCCCCGGTGAAATCGAATGGTCGAACAAACACAGATGGGGAGACAGACTGCCTCCAGAATGAGGGGTTCCCAAGATGTGGCCCCGGGCGGCAGCAGCCTGCACCTGGGAACCCCTTAGAAATGCAAATTCTCAGGCCCGCCCCGACTTGCTGGAGCAGAAACCCGGGTGGGCCCGGCAACAAGGCCTCCTGGTGCGTCTGAGAGTCACAGGGTCTCACGGAATCTCTCTCTGGGTTGCAACTTTTTTCCTCCCCGACTCCAGACTGTCCTGAGGCCAGACCTGATGTCTTCACAGTAGGGGTGGGGGGTGGGGGAGCTCCTGACTCTGCCTCTTCTATTTTTGTATGTAAAATTTCATTGTGAAATAAATCTTCGATACAAAAGACAATATTTACTGTATAGATACCATTAAAAGAGTTGATGACGGAATCATGACATGATTAACCATGCTACTGATGAAATCAGTCACTCCTAACACTCAGGTGAGGAACTGGAATGTTGCTGGCTCTCAGAACTTGCTCCTGCACCTTGAAGGAACTGTTCTCTGAGAGAGGGGGCATTGGGCATTAGCACTATTTAAAAAAAAGTTGTCTCTTCTTTTTTCATTGCTTCTGACTCCATAGTGTTGGTTAGACTTACACTCTTTCAAGGATGAGACATAACTTTGATTTAATGCACAACTTCTAATGTGTGTTCTCGTTTACGGTGTCTCATCCTCACCAGTGTTCTTTTTTGGGGGGGGATGTGAGGGAGGCAATCAGTTTCTTTCTTTCTTTACGTAACAGAGGTGCTGGGGCTTGAACCCAGGCCCTCTTGCATGCTGAGCATGCGCTCTGCCACTGAGCGGCACCCGCCCCCTCACTGATGTACTATATGAGTCAGCTCCTTCAAAACTGTTTTGTGAACTTCAGAGTCTCCACTGTCGGTTAGTTTCAAGGTCCGAACAAATTAGTTTTAATGATCCACAGCTTCCAGTTTTTGTTGTCATTCATAATAATCTTCACTGAAATTCTATGACTCCGTCCTTCCTCCCTTTTTTATGTGTCTATGTAGATAATGTCTAGTGCTTAGACAAAGGCTGATGAAACGAGCTACACAGGCGTCGAAAGTTAATGCCGCTTTGTTTCCTTTCACCCACAGCTCGGTAGTTACCATGGTTACGGAGAAGGGTCCAGGTCGCGCCAGCTGGCAGATGTGGTAGCACGTTTTCCCTGGCTCAGTTTCTCAGTTACTGCCGCATCACAGCAACTAGTTTTCAGGGGAAGCTTTTTTCCTCTATCCTAGGTTAATTTGCGGAGCTTTTTAGCTCTCATTTCACAGCCTTGATTTAACCAGCTCACCAGGCACAAAAGCGCATTTCAGCAGAGGTGGGGCAGACCAAGGCGACCAGCACGGAGAATTTATGAGAGCGACAGTCCTTCCTTCTTCTCTGTCTGCGTGTTTGTTTATCCTTCGTCACTGACCACCTCATATCAGTGGTGAGACAGGACCGCGTTCTCCGGATCCTTCTGACCTCAGCCGGGGGTGGGGCTTTATTATAACCAACAACCACATTACTTTGATTGCAAGCAACAGAAGCCCACGAGAGAAATGGGTGCTTCGTGGAACCCTGGAGGATGAGGCTCGAACCAAGGATTTGAATCCTTCAGAGTTTTGTCTGCTCTTTGTTGTTTCCTGTGACTGTGTGCTGTTCGTGGCAAAACACACACACCATAAAACTTACCGTTTTGACAGCTCACTTGTGCTGCTTTGCGGCACTAAGCACATTCACACTGTCCTGCAGCTGTCACCACGGTCCATCTGCAGAGCTTCCTTATCATTGCAAAGTAAGACTCTGCACCTGTTAAGCAGTTGCTCCCCCAGCCCCTGGTAACCATCATTCTTTTTTCCGTCTCTGAATTTGACTGCTCTAAGTATCTTATATAAGTGGAATCATACAGTATGTGCCCTTCCGTGACTGGCTTAGATCACGTAGCATGATATCCTCGAGGTTCATCCGTGTTGTAGCACGTGTCAGAACTCTCTTCCTTTTGGGGGCTGAGTAATATTCTATGGGCAGATGTACCATATTTGTTTATCCAGCTCTTCCACTGATGAACAGTTGGGCTGCTTCCACCTTTTGGCTGTTGTGAATAATGTTGTAATGAACATGGGTGTACGAGCATCTGTCCGGGTCTCTGTTTTAAACTCTTTTGGGTATACACCCAGAAACAGGAATTCTGGAACACAGAATAATTCTACATTTAATTTTTCAAGGGATCACCACTGTTTTCCACAGCAGCTGCACCATTCTGCATTCCCACCATCAGTGCCCAGGAATTCTCATTTCTCCACATTTTTGCCAACACTTTGTTATTTTTTTTTTATCAAGTAACCAACCTAGTGGGATGAAGTGGTATCTGCCTGGGTTTTTATTTGCATTCCCCTGATGATTGAGCATTTTTCATGTGCTAGTCGGCCTTTTCTGTGTCTTCTTGAGAGATGTCTGTTCAAGTCACTTACCTATTTTTCAATGGAACTGTCAGTTTTTTGTTGTTGAGTGCTGAGAGTTCTGTTTTTTCAAATTGAAGTATAGTCAGTGCTGTGTTAATTTCTAAGGTACAGCATAGTGATTCATTTATACATACATGTACATACATATATTCCTTTTCATACTCTTCTTCATTATCGGTCTTTACAAGGTATCGCATATAGTTCCCTGTGCTAGAGAGTTCTCTATATATTCTTTTTGTTTTTGTTTCTTTGGGGTTCTCTGTATATTCTTGATGTTAATTCCTTATCAGATGTATCATTTGCAGATATGTTCCCCCATGCCACCATTGCCTTTTCACTCTGTGGATTGTATCCTTTGATGCACGAAAGTTTTAAATTTTGATGAAGCCCAGTTTATCTATTTTTTTCTTTTGTTGCCTGTGCTTTTGGTGTCCTATCCAAGAAACATTGCCAAATCCAATGTCATGTAACTTTTACTCATTTTCTTCTAAGAGTTTTACCTCTTGCATTTTTTTTATTAATAAAGTTCTGAGTACATCTTCATATTTGGAAGAACATTCAATACTACAATGTGATTGGGTGTTTAGGATCCAGTCTTACAAATACTACAATGTGATTGGACGTTTAGGATCCAATCTTACAAATACTACAATGTGATTGGACGTTTAGGATCCAATCTTACAAATACTACAATGTGATTGGACGTTTAGGATCCAATCTTACATTTAAGTTTTCGATCAGTTTTGAGTTAATTTTTATATATGGGTGTTGGGGCCCGGGGCAGGCCACCCTAAAATATGTCTCCATGGCATATTGATTATTTTGAATTAAAGTTACTTAAGACGTGGGTGATGCAAGAGGGACACTTTGACCCCCTCTTCTGTATCACTGAAGGCAGGAAATAAACCTCCACGTGAAAGGTGCATACTTGAGGCTGGAGGTAGGGCACCCCCATCACCAGAGATGGGGAGTGTGGACCAAGGAGTCTGTATAATCAAACCTTGCTCTTTCTTTAAGTTACTAGCCCAAGACCAAACTCTGTTTAGAGTCTTCACTAATTAAGTACCCAAAGCCTAAGTTTCTTTGTCCTATGAATGCCTCACAAATCTATTGTTTCTTTGTCTAAAAAGTATAAAGTTGCCTGCCTTGGCCACTTATTAGATCTTATTTCTATAAAGCCTCTGTGTGCATGAATCAGAATGGTTTCTTTTTCTTCTGTCTTGGGTCAATTTTATTTATTTTTATTTTAAAAAAATTGGGGGGGGGTGTAATTAGGTTTATTTATTCATTTATTTGATGGAGATGCTGGGATTGACCCCAGGACCTCGTGCCTGCTACGCACACGCTCTGTCACTGAGCTGCACCCTCCCCACTCCAGGTCAACTTTATTGTTATTCCAGCCCCAAGAACCCAAGAAGGACAGAGGGGAAGATTTCCCCCTCACTGATGTGGGGTAAAGTAAAGGTCCAACTTCTTTTTTGTTTTTTTTTTTTTTGCATATGGATATGCAATTTTCCTTGTACCATTTGTTGAAAAGACTGTCCTTTCCCTCTGATTCTTGTCTTCCTTGAAGACAAGCCTCCTCTGCTTCTTAGGTCCACATGACAGAAAAGAGGGCTCCTAGGGTACAAATTACAGATCTGGTCAATCAGAAGTTACCAATTTTTTCTTGTTTCATTTCCAAATCATGATGCCTTAATGGACCTACTCACTGACTGGTAGCCAGAGGACTGAGGTCACTTGACTCCTGGGGACTCACTGCTAAAATCATTAATTCAGCAAATATTTCTGAAGCACTTTCCAGGTGTTCTAGGCACAGAGATAGAGCCACGAACAAAGCAACGTCCCTGTGTCCAGGGAGCTTTCATAGGAGTGGAGGAAAGGGGCAGCTTCGGCGAGTGGGGGTTGGGAAGAGCACCCCTCAGATGCTCACTGCAACATGTGAAAACCCGTCTGTCCCTGACAATGTGCCACTCACACACGTGCAAGTGTCTTTTGTAGAAACTGTCACATTCTGATTATGAATTTCTTTGAACAAGAGCACTTGTCAGAGAAATTAATCCAGATTATATTTTAATTATCGAAAGTTACATAACCACTATTTCTAAGTGAGAAGGACAACTTTTACAAGGCGGAATAAAGTAAGTTGTAATGAAAGTGCAAGCAACATAACTGGGTGGCACAGAGCAATTCATTTTGAGAGAAATTGATTTGGGTTGGGGAAAAGTCATGGAGATGAGAGCATTTCAGTAGGGCTCTGGGTGATGCGTGGGGCCGTGAGAGGCAAGGGGGAGCAGAAGCCCGTGCCTGCCCGAGAAAACCGCATGCACAGAGAGAGCGCTGGGGACTTGGAAGCGGGCGGAGAGCTCGGGGCATGTGTGTCTGCCCCGTGCACCACGCACACGTCTGTCTGAGGCATCCGTGAAGCCTCCAGGACGGCTCTGCAGGCAATCCCGGAGAACACTGCTCCCCCTGGAGAAGTCACGGTCTCAGGAGCGAGGTGTGTTCTGCAAGGCTGGGTACACGTCGGATGGTGCAGAATCACACATTCAGCACGGGGGCTGGGACAAGGGGCTTTACATTAGGACCTGGGTGGGAACTTTGGTTCCATCGCTGTGCGTGACCTTGAGTGAGTTCTTTATTTTTTCTGGGTCTTAGTTTCCTCTTCTGTCAAATTAACATTCGCATCAATCTCCTAAAGCTCTAGGGAGGGTTTCGTTTTTCTCCTTTAAAAATACCAATAATTAATTTTACTCCCCAGTAGGGAGCTGGGCAGGACTTGGCCGTCTCTGCTGCACACGACGTGAGCTGGGGCCGAGTGACTGGGTGCACCCGCATGGTCGGCACTGGGGGGCTGGCTGCTGGCTGGCGGCCCAGCTGGAGCCTGTCCGGGGCTCTGCTTCCTCTCCACGTGGCCTCCGCTTTGCTGCTGCGCTTCCTTATGTCGAGTGGCTGGGCTCCAGGAGCACAGGTTCTCTCCCTCCCTGGCCCCTCCCTGCCCAGGCCGTCTTTCCTCCGTCCCTCCTGTTCCCCCCACCCTGACCCCACAGTCAGTGCAATCCAAGTGTAGAGTAGCTAGGCCCCTGCCTTAATTTTTTCTGTATAGTTGTCCCATTAAAAAAAAATTTTTTTTAATTGAAGTACAGTCAGTTACAATGTGTGAGTTTCTGGTGCACAGCGCACTGTCCAGGTCATACATACACATACGTGCATTCATCTCCACACTCTTTTTCATTAAAGGTTATTACAAGATGTTGAATATCTGGATGAGTCGGTCTGGGATCCTGGGACCTCCCGGGAGCTGGAAGGCCATCTGCCTGCGACCTCCTTTGTCTGGTCAGACCCATCCGGCGCTACGGAGGAGCTCTGGGGGTCTGGTCTGGGGGTCCGGTCACTCTCCTGAGGCTATTGTCCCGTGGCTCCCTTCCTGGGGAATGACTTGGACGCCAAACATGATTGTAATTATCAGAGGAAGGTCAGATCAAACAGTAGTACCACCACCGTTAGCGTTAACAGCGGGCCTGGGGCTGGGAACAGTGTCCGGTCAGTCAGGTTTGCGGGTCGTTCTAACAGCAAGCAGTGAGCATAAAGCCAAACGTGTGTTAGCCTTAGTGCGGCCATTTTATTAATTCTCCTTAGAGATACATGGAAAGGCAAGAGAAAGGCCACGAGGTGTGGGGGTGGGTGCTCAGATTAGAGTAAAAGCAGGTACACACTCCAGATAGACAGAGTGCTGGCCGTCTCCAAAGAGGGAGAGAGAGGGGCCATGAGGGGCAGTGTTGCCAGTTTTTATGGGCTTGGTGGCTTCATATGCTAATAAGTGGAAGGACCAGTCTAAGTAGCCTGGGGAAGGGCTGGGATTCCCAGGAAGTTGGCCATTTCCCACTCTGTGACCTTTTGTGGCCAGCCTTGGGACTGTCATGGCGCGTGTGGGCGTGTTATTCACCACGCTAATATGTTACAGTGGTCGTATAATGAAGCTCAAGTTCTACTAGACGTCAGATCTCCCACCATCCTGAACCTCAAGGCCTCCTGGGGGTTGACTCTTCTGCCATCCCGGTGTTAACTGTTGTGTTGTTCCTTGAGTGGCTGTGCCCTGCCCCCTTCCTGTCTCAGATACTCCATCAAACCCAGATGACAAACAACACTTCACATTGTTTACAAATGATTTGCAGAATCAGGTCGACAGGGCGGTATCGACTGGTCATGGAACCGTAGATGTTAAATGGCAACAGCGTAACTTAAAAAAAAGCCCTCTTAACGCACTTCTTGGTGAGTTGAATTCGAAATGACAGGGTTTACGGCAGTTTAGAACGTGGCTCTGCCACCACCTTACATTGGCTTTTAGGCGGGGTCCCTGCTCTCTGCGTCAGAGGGGAAGCAACCCAGTTGCATGAGGGGATCTCGCCCTCTGCCCTCTGGTGGGTCCCCAGTGAAGGGCTCTGAGGGGTGGGAGACAGATGAAGGGGGCCAGGCTGCCTCAGTCCCTCTGCTGATGGCCACGCTCCCATCAAGGTGACTCTGCACAGGACTCCTTCTCAGGAACCACAGGACGCAGGGGTGGTCTCGGCCGTCCTCCCACCGACCCTTGTGGTTTCCCCATGCCTTATTTCCCCCTAGTCTCCTTATGAAGCCCTCCTCCAATTACCCTGGTGGATAACTTTTCTTCTGCTGCCTGCTGGGACTTGACGGACACCGTTGAAATCAAGGATGTGGTTGGCTTTGTCGCTGAGACCCACCGCGGGCTGGTAAGGGAGCCTGTCCCCCGGTGCTCACGGCGGTGGGGTGTGGCAGATGCTCACCTTGGGGAGGATGCAGCATTCAAGTGGAGTGTGTGTGATCTCTGAAATACATAGTTAGCGCCAACAAGGGGGAAGACCAGGAGAGAAAGTCCAAGACCATTTCTGCGGCCTAACATATGCACACACACAAGGAGACGAGCTCACGGAAGCCTGAAACGCACCACCTGGAGGGGATGCCCGTGGTGGGGAGGAAGCAGGAAACGGAGGCGCCGGGTTCCGAAGGGGAGGGCAGAAAAAACAAGAGACGCTTCCTGCACAGACTGGTGCTAATCATATCCCACCAATGAACGAGCATGATTAACGCAACTCACTTTACCCAAGGTTAAGAACGTGCGTTTTCTAAGGGCAGGCTAGCTTGCTGCTGCGCTTCGGTGGTAGCCCGCCAGTCATGGACTGTCTGAGTGGGGTTCTCAGGAAATCTCTCTCCCAATAATTCAATTGCCTCTGTGTTTTACAGAACGCTGGATTTTGCCCAAAGAACCTGAAATTAATTCCTTCACACTGTGGTGTGGCACAACGTGTGTTACCATGGTTTCTGAAAACAAAATTCCAATTAGCAGATGGAGCCACTGGGAGGAAAGTGTCTTATTGGTGTAGAAATCTGAAGCAGAATTAAGGCTAAAATAACCACATTTCCAAAAGTCCTGCCATTTAGAATCATCATGAATTACTGCCAACAGTATGTTGGTGTATTAATTGTTGCGTTAAACATTCTTAATTGAGATAAATATCAAGAAAATTAGCAAATTTAGTATGAACGTTTAGTTGACAATATTCTTTATTTTATCAATAATATTTTTAAACTTGGAGAATGTTGGCTAGAGGTAGATGAAATGTAGGAACTTAATTTAGATTTCACTGTGGGGGATTATGAACTATTGAAACATTTTGAAAATGCTGAAATGAATCAGCTAACTTGGTCTAAATCATCACCAGAATTTAAATTACGTTATGTTTGTGAGTATTTCAAACATCGGGGAATTACAAGGCGTCCTATGAAGTCAGGGGTTTGCTATTATTCAAAATCTGTTCTCCCAATGACACTACAAGTTTAGCCGGGCCCCTGGCGGCTCAGAATAAAGACTACATTTCCCAGCATCCCTAGCAGCTACTCGCAGTCACATGGCCCTATCTCCATGCATTTAAGACTGATTTTCCCTTCGGGGACCTTCAAGAGCCAGCAGCCTGCACCCTTTGCCATCTTTGTTCATTTCTCTTGCTTTCTGGAATGTGAAGTGCTGCTAAGGCGTCTGGGCTCCATTTATTTATATGTGAGAAAATCAGCTTCTCGTTAGGGAGAGCAAAGCTACCTGGAGCTTGTCACTTATGGAGGGCCTAGTTCTGCTTCACATCCTTTCAGGAGTCTTATAGGTTTGAGAGCTCAGAGGAGCCGCCGGTGTACTTGACAGGGTCTCACAGATGAGTACATCTCACACTGCAGCCCTAAGTGTCAACGGTGACACCCAGGACACCTGGCTGGTGCTCTACTCTGTTCTCCCACCTTCTCACGATACCCCCTGTAGAGCTGTGGACAATGGTCAGAGTCTGTAAGAAGCAACGAGCTTGCCTTTCACGTAGTTATATTTGGAGAGCAAGAAGGCTTGGCGTGGTTGGATCTGCCGACCCCCGGGATCTGTGGGCCCTACTCTCCTCCTCCTTTGAGCTCTCCAGCCGCACTGGCCCTTTTCAGTTCTTCCTCTGCTCCAGGCCCCTCTTGCTGCAGGGCCTTTGCACATGCTGCTCCCTGTCCCAGGAACCCTCCTCCCCACCATCTTGTCTTTCAGGTCTCAGCTCCCACATCACCTCAGGGAGCCTTTGCTGTCCCTCTAGGTGAGATACGGTCCCAATGTTACTTTGCCTTCAGCGAGGGGCTGTGTCAGTCTCTGCTCATCATCTTATTCCTGGTACTTAGCACAGAGCCAGACACTCCGTGAGAGCTCAGTGAGATGGTTGTTTGAGAAATGGGGAGTGACACCAATGATTAAAATCATCATTGCCCTGGGGGGAGGGTACAGCTCAAGTGGGTTCAATCCCCAGTACCTCCATTAAAAAAATTAGTAAATAAACCTAATTGCCTCCAACCACCCACCCCCAGAATAAACAAAATCATCACTGCCTTCAGGGAGCTAGACGAGGAGAGGTGTGACTTTATGCAATACCAGGCCTAAGCTGTTCCAAGCTTTCACACTTTGTGGAAATAGTTTGGTGTGGCCAGTGGTGTGATCTGTATCTGCAGGCCTACCCATACTCTTACAATGACACACTTTATTTCATACCAGAATTCTGCTACACATAAGTATTGGAGGAGTCACTGGAAGTGTGGGTTGCTGTGGAACGCAACTTTAAAATCTCTCTTCCCAGCCCGTTGTAGTAGGACAGATGTTTCCATGCTTACTAAACTCAGCGGTGCTATTGGAAATGCAACATATTTGCCGGTCTAGGGAAGAACATTTCCCACCAGACCAAGTCCCCCTGAAGTCCAAGCCCCTTTGCTTTTCCTTTGATTTCTGGGGTCAGCATGGTGTTGGCCTCGCATTAGACATGTATCAGATATTTTTGAATCAATAGAATGACTGAAAGAATTAGCTATAAATTCATCTATCTATCTATCTATCTATCTATCTATCTATCTATCTATCATCTATCTATTTAATCAATCACTGACTTCAAAATGGATCCCAAAGTAAAAGACTAGCAGAAGCAAAGAATCAGAGAGACCTCTTATCTCCTCTGAAAACTGAATCTCTTTCCTGACGCCATCTCAGCCCTTGTCTCTTCATAGTTTTTTATCTAAGTTTGCAGTAAATACCCTTGTACGTGTCATCTCGGTGTGCTGCCCTCCTGTCCTCTTCTGGGTCCAATGCAGCCTGCCACGGCCGCCCTCACCCAGGTCACCAGGGAACACCCACACTTCTAAAGCCAACCACCCACTCTCCGTTTCCATGTGACCGAGCGTCGCTGGGCAGAGCTGGTTCCTCTCTCCCTCTCCTCGTCCTTCCCGCAGAGCCTGTCTCTCCCCTCCCCTCAAACCCCAGCCTCTGGAGCGCACCCCCAGCTCAGGATTAGGATCTTGTTCTTTTTTCTACCCACATTCATGCCCTGATCTTACGGCTTTAAATACCACAGATATGCTGACCATCCCTGAATTTACGCGACTAGCCCTTACTTTTTGCTTCAGCCCTAGACTCCTATACCTCGTATATATATTCTCAACGTTGCCCCTTGGCCTTCTAATATCGTGAACTTAGCAAGTTTAAGACGAATTCCCCC
Source organism: Camelus ferus (assembly GCF_009834535.1). NCBI lineage: Eukaryota > Metazoa > Chordata > Mammalia > Artiodactyla > Camelidae > Camelus > Camelus ferus. The sequence continues at coordinate 18,347,983 of NC_045726.1, forward strand.
TTCCCCCGCCAGGCCTGCTCTATCCACAGACTTCCCCATGCTGCATGCCTGCCATGCACAGGCCAACAATCTTCAACTTGTCCTTCACTCCTTTCCTACAACCCACGTCCAACACCTGAGCAAATTCCTTCGGCTCTGCCTTCAACATACATCCAGGATGCCACCTCTCCGGGTGCTCTGCTCCTGGCCAGGTCCCGGGCACCACGCGTTCCCACCTGGACCGCAGCATCACTGTTTAACGCGCCCACCGCTCCTGCACCTGCACTCGCGCTCTGTTCTCCACACGGCGGCCGGCGCCGTCCATAGAAGGATGTAAGATACGGAAGCCTGCTCTGAATGTATGCCTTCTCATCTCCCTCTGAGTGAACCCAGGACTCCTTGTGGCCCCTGAGGCCCCACGTGGCCGGGTCCCTGCTGACCCTCTGCTTCAGGTCTCCCCTCCCTCTTTCCCAGGCATCTGGTGTCAGAGCCCAGAATGCTCTGCTCGGGGACTCTGAGTCTTCCACCCACTCTGCCCGACTTCTCCCAGTTTCTCTTGGCTTCTCCAGAGCGTGACTCCTAAGCCGCCCTTGCTCGGCGGGCCTTCGCTCGACAGCCAGCCTGAACTCGCACCTCCTCCCCTCTCACGGCGCATCCCGGCTCCACTCTTTTGATTTATGTTTCTCACCAGCACCCATCATGGCCTGTCGAGCTAGATATTCTACCTACATGTCTTGTTTTCTGTCTCCTCCACGACAGTGTAAGCTCCTCCAGGTCAAGGCTGCCCTTCCGTGTGCTTCCTGCTGTATCCTAGTGCCTGGCACCAAGTGGGGGCTTCCAAGGCCGATCTGACAAGCCCGCTGCTCTGCTCTGCGCAGCCTGGGAAAGAGCCACAGCCACCCCAGCACCTGCAGACAACTGTCCTGCTTGGCACTGGTCTGCACTGGATGATACTGGTCAGCACTGGTCTGTACTGGATGATACTGGTCAGCACTGGTCTGTACTGGATGATACTGGTCAGCACTGGTCTGTACTGGATGATACTGGTCAGCACTGGTCTGTACTGGATGATACTGGTCTGCACTGGATGATACTGGTCAGCACTGGTCTGTACTGGATGATACTGGTCTGCACTGGATGATACTGGTCAGCACTGGTCTGTACTGGATGATACTGGTCTGCACTGGATGATACTGGTCAGCACTGGTCTGTACTGGGTAATACTGGTCTGCACTGGATGATACTGGTCAGCACTGGTCTGTACTGGGTAATACTGGTCTGCACTGGATGATACTGGTCAGCACTGGTCTGTACTGGATGATACTGGTCTGCACTGGATGATACTGGTCAGCACTGGTCTGTACTGGATGATACTGGTCTGCACTGGATGATACTGGTCAGCACTGGTCTGTACTGGGTGATACTGGTCTGCACTGGATGATACTGGTCAGCACTGGTCTGTACTGGGTAATACTGGTCTGCACTGGATGATACTGGTCAGCACTGGTCTGTACTGGGTAATACTGGTCTGCACTGGATGATACTGGTCAGCACTGGTCTGTACTGGATGATACTGGTCAGCACTGGTCTGTACTGGATGATACTGGTCAGCACTGGATGATACTGGTCAGCACTGGTCTGTACTGGATGATACTGGTCTGCACTGGATGATACTGGTCAGCACTGGTCTGTACTGGATGATACTGGTCTGCACTGGATGATACTGGTCAGCACTGGTCTGTACTGGGTAATACTGGTCTGCACTGGATGATACTGGTCAGCACTGGTCTGTACTGGGTGATACTGGTCTGCACTGGATGATACTGGTCAGCACTGGTCTGTACTGGATGATACTGGTCTGCACTGGATGATACTGGTCAGCACTGGTCTGTACTGGGTAATACTGGTCTGCACTGGATGATACTGGTCAGCACTGGTCTGTACTGGGTAATACTGGTCTGCACTGGATGATACTGGTCAGCACTGGTCTGTACTGGGTAATACTGGTCTGCACTGGATGATACTGGTCAGCACTGGTCTGCACTGGATGATACTGGTCAGCACTGGTCTGTACTGGGTGATACTGGTCTGCACTGGATGATACTGGTCAGCACTGGTCTGTACTGGGTAATACTGGTCTGCACTGGATGATACTGGTCAGCACTGGTCTGTACTGGGTGATACTGGTCTGCACTGGATGATACTGGTCAGCACTGGTCTGTACTGGATGATACTGGTCTGCACTGGATGATACTGGTCAGCACTGGTCTGTACTGGGTAATACTGGTCTGCACTGGATGATACTGGTCAGCACTGGTCTGTACTGGGTAATACTGGTCCTGCACTGGATGATACTGGTCAGCACTGGTCTGTACTGGGTATACTGGTCTGCACTGGATGATACTGGTCAGCACTGGTCTGCACTGGATGATACTGGTCAGCACTGGTCTGTACTGGGTAATACTGGTCTGTACTGGATGATACTGGTCAGCACTGGTCTGTACTGGGTAATACTGGTCTGTCCTGGTCTGCAGTGTTCTGCACTGGGCACAGTATTCCAGGATTAGTAATCACATGAGTGAATTAATGCGAATGTGATGAGCGAGGCTGTGCCAGTGACAAGGAGCAGAAGTAGAAACACAACACATCGCTCATACGCCTGTGGCCTGGCCAGTCCTTTGGGGCCGACCTCCCCTTGATGAAGTCGTGCTGGACCAGAGCAGAGAGGCGGAGAGGCCCCGGGCCGGGCGGGCGGTGGGCGGGGACATGCGGGGCTGCCCCAGCGAGGGCTGGGCCTCGGCAGTTCACGCCTGACCTCCGCGGACACACATTTGTTGTCACACCTAAATGGGCTTCAGGATGCAAGATCCTGCTGACCGATGAAGGTTTTGCGCAATGGCTTGGGCCCTGTGGCCGCCAGCCAAGGTGCCACGTGGCTGCTCCCTGTCCTCTCTCAGCAAGCCCTCAGCTGTGGGAGCCCTTGACCAGCACGTAGGGCTTGGCACCATTTCGCTGAAACGAGGAGAAAACTAAAAGGTGAGCGTGTTGATGGTCTTGAGCGGTCACTTTCCCCTCTCATGTTGGCAAAGGTCACTAAGCGTGACAGCACGCCGGGGTGAGGACGTGAGGAGGGTGCTGCCAGTGCCCTGGGCCCCACGTGTGCGGAGGGCCCCCTTGCTAGAGCTCCTGAAATGGCTGACACGTTGACCAGGAGGCCTCGTCAGGCCACGCCTACAAACTTCTCAGGTGTCCGCACACACAGCTGACCTGACGTGAGTAAAAGTTTTCCTTTGAAACATGGAATCGGAATATTGAAAATAACCCAAACGTCCATTAATAGAGGAAAGGGTTAATAAATGACGGTACGTTCGTTGAGTAGTATACTCTGCCCCCGATCAGAAGACTAGCGGAGGTTCTTCCTTATTGATACGGAAGCGAGTTCCACAAGAAAAGTGAAAACCGCGGGGGGCAGGGCCGCACCGAGCAGCAGGCAGCGTCCCACCCTCTGTCCTTGCGCAGTGCGCCTCTGAAAGGGTACCCAGGGTACTGCTAATGATGGCTGCCTCGCGGCGGGGACTGGGACGCCAGGGGTCCAGGAGGGAGGGAGAGACTTCTTGCAGGGTACTCGAGACAGGTCTCACTGCCTCTGCTCGGCGGCCAAGACAAAACGCCCCAGGCCGGGTGGGTTAGACACTGGATGTTCACTTCTCTCAGTTCTGGAGGCTGAAGTCCAAGATCAAGGTGCCAGCAAGGTTGGTGTTGAAGACACAGCTCTTCTTGGACTGAGACAGCTGCTTTCTCGCTGTGTCCTCACGTGGTCCTTCTGCAGTGCACACGCGTGGAGGGGGAGAGAGAGAGACAGAGAGAGACAGAGACAGAGTGACAGAGACAGAGAGAGCGCACACGCGCCCTGGTGTCGCTCACTCTTCTGTTCAGGACACCAGTCCTATCAAATTAGGGCCACACCCTTATGACCTCATTTGACTCTGAGCCCCTCCTTTGAAACCTTATCTCCAAATACAGTGACGCTGGGGGTTAACGCTCCAACATATGAACTGTGAGGGGACAAAGATCAGAGCACAACAGTCTCAAAGATGGAATATAATGCAAACCCCGTAGGCGGTCCTTAGGGACACGGCACGTCTCCCCACCTCCCCTCTCTCATGGCCGCTCTGTACTAAAGCGTGTGGCCCACAGAGAAGCCCACGTGTCACGTGGAGCAGTTCACGGCACCTTCACAAACTGACTCTCCACGCCACCTGCACCAGAGAAGGAACTGGAACGTGACCAGTCTCCCCCGCAGACCCCAGGCGATCAGTCGGTAGCCCTTTCCTCAAGTCAGCATTCTCCCCGCTTCTAGCAGCATTGCTCATTTCTGCCTGTTGTGAACCTGGTGTGCTTCTCCCGAGGGTCTCAGTTCGGGCTTGAGTCACATGCCCACTGGCCTCAAGTAGGGTGACCAGCTGTCCAGGTTACCTGAGACTGAGGGGGTACCAGGGACACGGGGCTTTCAGTTTCAAAACTGGGACAGTCCTGGGCAGAGCGGACCTGTTACTCACCGGAGGTTCAAGTGTAAAGAAAAGAAGTGCCCGAAGTCAAGGGCGAGCTGTCAGAAGTGCGCGGTGAGCGAGCGCGCTCTTGTGCGGCCTCCCAGCAGTCATGCTGATGTTCTCAGCTGGCCGAGAACGTGCGGCTGCGGGCTTTAACATCTGCCTGCCGTCGGTACCAGAATTTCTGGGAAAGCACCCTGTTGAGTCTGAGCTCCAGGCTGGTCCCTGAACTTGAACTTGACCTGAGCCTCAGGGAGCGCCTTCCTCAGAGCCCCGCAGCCCTGCTCCCCCGAGCCCGTGCCCACCCAGGGTGTTCCAGGGTAGGGACTCCTCTTAGAAATTTCCTATCCTGGGGAACAAAGGGTTCTGCTGATGAAGTGTGACTCTCATTGGGAACATCACTGTATTGTCTTGCAGACACCTTCTGAAAACAGGAAGCAAATTTAGAATCGGTCTAGAAGAAGGATAAGGAACGTAGTTAAATGGCATGAATGGCATATAGTAGTTTCCAGATGAGGACAATTTTAAACAATATTTAAAAGAGGAGGAACTGGTCACAGAAAGTGAAAACTAAGCAAGATTTTTTCCTAGTGGAATCTGTCACAACTAAACTTTCAAAATTTTTTTAGATTGAAGTACAGTCGGCTTACAACGCTGCGTTAACTTCTGGCGCACAGCATAGTGATTCAGTTATGCGCACACATATACATTCCTTTCCATAGTCTCCCCCATTAAAGGCTATTACAAGATATTGAATATAGTTCCCTGTACAAATAAATTGTGTTTTGAGTTTTCTCGCTGCATCATAAGAAAGTGATTCGATGTGTTTGAAACTACATTCCAAGAGAGTGTTTGGAGTACGTTAAAATAACACATCACGTTATGTGTGACTATTTGGGGAGATACACCTGGGTGCGGGTGCCTTCTGGAGATATCGCGGCCCGCCCTCAGAGATGCCAGCGTGTGGTCAGCAAGGACTCTGGTTTGGGAGAGCTAAGACATGCAAGCAAGAGAATACTGGTTTAAAATGGGCTACAGTTTGAAATTTGAGGTGGGGGTTGGGAGCCTGACGAAGGCACATTTAGTCCTGCTGCTTCTCATAAGGTCCTGTCCACTGGCAGGAACTAGGCAGTGACTGTCCCTGACTCTCCTGGGAAACCCAGGGAGGCCGGGCTAATCCCAGAGGAAGGAGGCAGTGAGGTGTCGGTTCAACTCAGCCAGCACCAGACAGGTCAGGAATTGAACCTGGGAGGAAAGGCATAGCTCAGTGGTACAGTGCGCGCCACGCACAGGGTCCTGGGTTCAATCCCCAGGACCTCCATTAACAAGACGAATAAATAAATAAAAATCTAATTCCCCCTCAGAACAAAATAAAACAAAAAGAGCCAGGAATTAAAGCTAGAAGAAAGAAATGCCCTGTTTCCAGAAAACCTCACCTAGCTACTGTTAAAAAGGAAACCACAGGCCTAAAACGGAGTCACTTACGCTAAGCCAGGCCCCCGGAGCCAGGGCTTAATACCTAACCCACTGCCATTCCAGCCGTTCTCGGGAATGGGATCCCGCTGGTTGGCACCAGTGAGGCAGCCTGTTACATGGACCCTCTCCACGTCCCTGAGGAAGGCGAGGTAGTCTACCACAAAGACGCCTCCCCGCCAGCAGGTAGGTCACCCACGCCTGCAAGCGTCCTTTTCCGCTTATGACTTCCTGTCATGCCTTTAAAAGCCTTTCCCTTTCTGCGGCCCTTTGGAGGCCCCTCCTTGCTAGATGGATGCCGGCTGATTCACGAGTCACTCAGTAAAGCCATTTATAGCTTTAACCTTCACTGGGTTGAACATTGTTTTTTTAACACCACACAGTTTAGGTGGATCGGGGAGCCTGGTTGTCTTCTCAGAAGCCTGGCACACCGAACTCGGGGTGGGGCGTGAAGCCTCCCTCCCCCTCCCTCCCTCCTTTCCTTCCTCTCTTCCTCCCTCCTTCCCTTCCTCCCTCACTTATTGAACAACTAGCAGGTGTTGGACAAAATGTATTATCAATGCAATTAATTTTATGTGTCATCTTTGTTAGACTGTGGTGCCGAGATGTTTGGTCAAACACCAGTCCACATATCACTGTGAAAGTAGCATGTAAATGAGATTAACATTTAAATCAGTAGACTCTGAGCAAAGCTGATGACTTTATATAATGTGGGTGGGCCTCGTCCAATCAGTTGAAGGCTTTAAGGGCAAGGACTGCCCTCTCTCTCAAAGAAGGAATTCTGACTCTAGCTGCAACATCAACTCTGCCTGGGTCCCCAGCCTGCCCTGCAGAGTTCAGACTTGCCAGCCCCCACACTCCTGTGTGCCAATTCCTTAAAATAAACCTTTCTCTCTCCACACACATTCAGTTGGTTCTGTTTCTCAGAAAAAACCCTGATTCAAAGAGTAAGTTTAGTTCCATTACAAAGCATCTGTTGACACCCTGCTTTCATCTGGAATGATCCCTGGTTTCTGTCCCTCCCCTCAGACAGAGAGGACAGGCATGTGGTGGGGCCGTTGCAGACCAACGTGGTGGGGGTACGGCAGACACGTGTGCAGGGCGCCCAGCATAACAGCGACGACTCAATGGGAGAAGGCATTTTAGAGAAAGTGATGACTGAGGCTGGGTGCGCGTACAAGAACACTCAGTGATCCACACCTGCAGGTGACAAAGTGGATGCGGACCGAGGGGACCCAGGGGGTTGGGAGATGCTCCTGGGCCCGAGGGGATCCAAGTTGGCCAGGACTGCATGAGGGTGGGGTCATACATAGACGCACTTGTCAGCAAAGGACAAGCCCTGCCAATGACCTTCACTGCCCGTGAAGTACAGGATGGGAAGACAGTGGGCAGGAGGATGGTTCCAGCAGAGCCATAGCTGTGGAGAAAGGAGCCGATTCTGCAGGGGGCCCCGGAACGGAGCTGACCGCGGACCCACCGGATCGGATGGCGCAGGTTCCAGCGGCGAGAACCAGAGTGACAGGGAGTGGGGGTCCCAGATCGGGGCAGGCCACGGGCCAGGCAGGGTGAGGTGTGCTTTCTGGAGCTCGACTGGGATCTTCGGTTCCAGTTTAGCTTTTCACCTGTTCTCCCTTGAGTACAGCCCTCTCTCCCCTCAGTCCTTACAAAAACTGGGCGCCTTGTAGCATTTACCGTTATTCAAAGTAAATCCACCAGTAAACTGGGTTTAAGCGAAAAGAGATTCATTCCTCATTAAAAAGAGGACGAGTGGCTTGAAGAAATTCCGGGAGGGACCAAGGGGAACCAGAAGGCGTCTGGCACAACGGGATACCGCTCCCGCGCCAGCGTCACCACCGACCCTCTGCGACTCCAGAACCGCCCCCGGAGCCGTCCCAGGAGATGTCTCCCCGCCCCGCTCCCCGCCGCCCGCGTCTCCCGCCTGCGTGCGGGACTCAGGGCCTCGGTGGCAAGGGTGTCTGCGGAAGGCGGTCCGGGCTCTCCGGCCACCGCGGTGCGGGGACGCCTCCGGGAGGAGGCTGGCCGGAGGGCGCCGCCCCGTTCAGCCACGCGTCCCGCCGCACCTGCCCTGTTTGCAAACCTCCCGCACAGCCCGCTCCCGCTGCTGCGGGGCTCGGCCGCCCCGCGTGGACGGAAACTCAGCTGCGCGGCGAAAGGAGCAAGGACGCACGCAGCCGGCGCGTCTCCCTCCCCCGTTTGGCCACCCGTCCTCGGGGGACGACGTGGAAACGGTAGGGGGCGGAGCAATGGCACCAGCCGATCAGAAAAGCCGGACGGCGGGCACCGACCCTGGGGCCCCGCCTCCACCCGGGGATCTCCGGGGCTGGGGTCTGGGGGGGGGGGGCGGGGAGGGGCTTCGGGGCCTGGAGGGCGGTCCCGGTCCCGGTCCCGGTCCCGGTCCCGGCCCGGGGCGGTTCCGGGTTTGCGGACGACCGCGCCCTCCTCGCACGGGCTGCGAGGGGACGTCACCGCAGGAGGTCAGAGGTGATACAGCTTTTAAAATTTATTGTGTCTCGGAGCATTTCCAACACACACAGAAGTGGAGACAAAAATGTGGTGAACCCCACGTGTCCACTGCCACCTCAGCATTCTGCTGTTTTCACACTCCCCTCACTTTTCAAAACTGAAGGTTTATTTGTTGGTTTTATAAATTTACCATTCTAACCATTAAAAAAATTTTTCTTTTTTGGGGGGTTGGGGAGGTAATTAGTTTTGTTTATCTGTTTCTTTAAGGGAGGCGCTGGGGATTGAACCCAGGACCTCCTGCATGCTGAGCCACACCCTCCCGCTCCCACTGGAGTATTTAGTTAATTACCTAATTATTGTTTTCCTACTGGGGTATTTTAAAGTAGAGCCCAGAAGACGTGTCATTTTGCAGGGAGACATTTCAGTATGTGTATCTAATGGTTATTGAATGTTTTGCCCTTGGGGCCACTGTCCTGCGGCCCCCTTCCCCAGTCAGGCCGTGAATGCTGACCCTGCAGGCTCTGTTGTCTCTTGCAGACAAGGAAGCCACTTGCGCCCCTGTAAATTCAGGGTGTCAGGCTGCAGGCAGAGTTCTGAGGGAGGCACAGGGGACCACTGCCTGCACACAGCAAGGAAAATGCATAGGGAGAATCGCTCAGAGATGCTACAGGCCCCCCTCCCCCCGGGTTTTGCCTCCAGGCTCGGGATGGGGGAGGGCCGCTGTGCGAGCCACACAGGGGTTCCTTCTAACCTCCTTCGCGTCAGCAGAGGCCGCCACCCCTGCCCCCATTCTGCTTCACCTCTGCACTTCACGCCTAAGTGCTGCGAATGCCTGCGAGTCCTTTCTCAGCAAAAGAGGCACCTTACGGTGTATGGGGCCACCTGGCGTCCTTCCAAGTCACGCTGTTACCCTGGTAGGTGAAGAGGGGAGACCCCCTGTTCTTGTCATACCTGAAAGATACGTTTACAGTTGGGAGATGATGCGTTGTGCAGCGAAAGATTTTAGAAGATTGGTTCAGAAAAGGAAAAGCAGGCCTCTAAGAACGGGAGGCTGGCTGATCCCGGGAGGAAAAAGCAGCTTTTTCTTCTTCTTCTTCTTCTTTTTTTTTTTTTTTTTTTTTTGGTCTCCCTTTTCTCTTATACCCTCACTCAGAGCTGGTCTTTTGATTGATGAATGGCTCACCCGTGGGCTGGGGGAGCCTAAACCTGCAACGTTAATTATAATGCAATGAGCCCTGGGTCCTGTCTGGTTAAGTCCTTTCTGCTACCTGGCAGTCATGGCTGTCCGGTTCTAACCAGTCTTTTGCTGACACTCATTTAGAAGAAGTGAAGTCCTTTTACACTGCAGGCGGGCACAGCGCCATCTTCCGGGCCCTCCTCCCTCCCCTCCACCTGTCTGCCCGGTGCCCCCACTTGTCTGACCACCTAACACGCCGCCTGCCCATTCCTGGGCTCTCAGATGTGCACCTGCATTCCCTCCAAAGAGAAGGTGCCTCGTTTTCTGACGACTGTTTGCCTTTGCAGGACTAGTAGCCCTGGAAACGGCTGCTCTCACGACAGCTCAGGATGGCTTGTTTCAGGCCATGTCTCCTCCTTATTGGAGTCATGAACCCCACGGCCCCCTCAGGGACCCCAGCTTTCTCACCTCACCTACAACCGAGCAGAAACCTGTGCACAGGCTGATCACACAGCCCCCAGCCCCCTGTGTTCAGTGACCCCTCCCCCATAAAAGACCTCCACAACCGGCCCTCGGGGCTCGCAGACGCCTCTGTCCGTCTGCCCGCTGCTGTTGGTAGCGGCATAGCTAATAAACTTCTCTTTCATTTTGCTTTGCTTCTGGTAAATTCTTTTACCACCTGAGGTATCAGTCTGCCTTGTCCCACAACACGTTGGGCTTGCAAAGTGGATGAAAAACGCGTCACACGGTGCGTACCCGGTGTCCTCGCCCGGCACTCCCTGGGGACTGTTTCAAGGAGGAATTCTAGAAACACTAAAAGAGGACTCTTAATACAAATGAAGCTTCCTGCCAAATACAGCAGAAATTTGTGCCATCAAAGCACAGAAAACTTTTGTTCCTAGTTCCAAGCCACCTTCTTTAGCTCCACTGATTATAAGGTCTCATTTTCTTTAAAATATTAAATTGTAATACTACACAGACCTAGTGATTTAGTCATCAGCAGAGAATTGTTTCCATAAATTTGTACAATTCCGCCTATTTTTGTGTCTAGATGCTCCAGGATTTCTTATGCTGGGAGAAGTTTCTTGAGGCTTAGATACTGTCATATTGAAGCGCGATTTTGATGTCACGAATTTTGTGTGCTCGCTGGTGGACCTGCCTGCAGACCTTCCTTCTAGAAATGGAACCCCAGTCCTTTTCCGGTAACACTGGGCAGGGGGGTCAGTCATGTGCCCCGTTTACCCCACGCTGGGGGCAACCTGAGGCCTGGGCTGGCATCGTCAATTTCTTTTTAGGAACTGACATGACTGTTTGGAGAGACGGGGTTTAGCTCTTCTCTCCAGATGTCATTACTTATAAATAATGTCAGCCTAGACTTGCCCCTGGCCATCTTTGTTCTCATATGGAGAGATCTGGCCTGAGATGATGTGACAGAGAGGACGGCAGGCCCAGAGATGGAGGAGACGGGTTTGATGACCCCATGAGAAGCCCTGGGGCCGGCCGTGCCTGGACCCAGACCCACACCTTATGTCTCAGCTAATTGAGCCAATGAGTCAGTTCCAGCTTTTCTTTTCTTAAGCTAGTTGTCTTTTTTTCCTAACATAAAAAAAATTGTTTTAATTGTGGTAAGAGACACATAACGTAAAATTTACCATCTTAATTATTTTTAAGTGTACAGTTCAGTGACATTAAGCACGTTCACATTGCTGTGTAACCGTCACCAGCATCCATCTCCAGAACTTCTTCTTCTTCCCAAACTGATGCTCTGTGCCTGTTAAACATCAACTCCCCATTCCTAGTCCCCTGGCCCCTCGAGCTGCCGTTCTGTTTTCTGTCTTTATGAATTTGACTCCTCTAGGAACCTCCTATAAATGGAATCACACAGTATTTGTCCTTCCTTGACCGGCCCATTTCATTTAGCGTAATGTCCTTAAGGTTTACCCATGTTGTAGTGTGTGTCAGATTCCATTCCTATTTTTTTTTTTGTTTTTTAAGATTTTATTCCATTTTTAAGGCTGAACAATATTCCACTGTACAGATAGACCATGCTTTGTTTATCCATGCATCCACCGATGGACACTTGGATTGCTTTCACATTTTGGCTATTGTGCATAATGCTACTATGAACATGAGTCTATTACTAAACTTTTAACTTTGAGAATAATTGTAGACTCACATACAATTGTGAGAAATGCCACAGAGAGATCTTGTGTGCCCTTTACCCGGTCTCCCCAAGGGTAGCATCTTTCAAAACTGTCATGTAATATCACAGCCAGGATACTGACCCTGATGGAAACCCTAGACGGTGTTCAGATTTCCTGATTTGCACCTGCTCATTTGTGTGTGTGTATGTGAGTAGGGGTGTGTGCGTTTTATGCAGTTTTATCACACGTGTAGGTTTGTGTACCCATACCACAGTCAGTGTGAAACAGCACATGAAACATCGCCCAGCTTAACATGGTTTTGCTTTCTTAAAACAGGTTGTTGATTAATCAGACCTGGAGCTGTTTTACAGAGACAGCACCGCGCATGTGCAAGCCAGGGAACCTGTGTCTCCAGGGCGACCCCAGGAATCTTCAGTCTGTGGAGCTCAAAGGGTAGAAATATTGTCATCAGAGTCCTTTACGAACCAAGAAGTTTTTCAGTAAGGAGAATCTGGCTTCCAGCAGCATGAGTAGCTTACGTGGACTGATTTGAGACTAACCAATCAGCTTCCCAAATTTGAAATTTCCCTCACCCCTTAAATTTCTCCCTGAACCTGGATGGGAGAGACAGATTTGAGAGCCGAGCCTCCTGTCTCCTTGCCGGTGGGCCTTGCAATAAAGCTCTTTCTTTTCTCAAAAGCCAGTGCCATAGTATTGGCTTTCATGTGTGCCAGGCAGCCAGCCCTTGACCAGTGACAAAGGCACCACCTGACTCTGTCACCACGTGGACCCCTTGTGTGGTAATTTCACACCACCTCCCTTTCACTGCCGCCTCCCTCCCCCGCCATCCTTAATGCCTGGCAGCCACCTTCATTTCTGTAGCTTTGTCATTTCAGGAATGATACACCAATGGGATCATATGGTATGTAACCTCTTAGGATTGGCTTTCTCGTTTAGCATAATTCCCTGGAGATTCATACAAGTTGTTGCTTGCGTCAGCAGTTCATTTAAAAAAAAAAATCCATTGAGTAGATTCTCTGGCATGTCACTCATGCCACAGTTTAAGAACACCCGGGCTGTTTCCAGTCTTGGCTATTACCCGTGACGCTGCTATAAACATTAGTGTGCAGGTCTTGATGTGAACACAAGTCTTTGTTTCTTTGGATGAAGGTCCAATAGTGCAAGATTGCGGATCCCATGGTAACTGCAAGTTTAGGTTTATAAGAAATTGCCAAGCTGTTTTTCAGTGAGGCGCTACCATTTTATATTCCCACCAGCAATGTATGAATGACCCAGTTTCTCCACACCTTCGTCAGCATTTAGTGTTGTCACTCAGTTTTATTTTGATAAATGTGTCGTGATAGCTCATGGTGGTTTTAATCTGCATTTTCCTAATGAATAATAAAAGTGAACATCTTTTCATGTACTTAACTGCCATCTGTGTGTCCTCTTCTGTGGAATGTCTGTTCATGTCTCTGCCCTAATTTTCTAAATGAGATTTTTTTTTAATCGTGGGTTGAGTTGTATTTTCTAGATTCTAGTCCTTGGTTGGACATGTGGTTTGCAAATATTTTCTCCTAGTCTGTAGCTTATTTTTTCATTCTCTTAACAGGACCTTTAATAGATCAAATTTTTTTTTTAGCTTAGATGACACCCAGTTTGCCAATTTCTCCTTTCATGGATTACCCACATTTAATGTCAAATGTCAGAATTCTTTGCCCAGTTCTGGATCCCAAAGATTTTTATCCTGTGTTTTTTCTTAAAAGTTTTACACTTAAGTTTATGATCCGTTTGACCTTATTTTAACTTAACCACCTCTTTAAAGTCACTGTCTCCAAATACAGTCACATTCTGAGGTACTGGGGATCAGGGCTTCAGTGTCTGAATTTTGGAGGATACCACTCAGCCCATAAGAATTTCAGCCCATGAAGAATAGGCCTGGAGGTCAACAAAGAAACGCGAGAAAAGGCAGGAATCTCCGGTGTCTGAATGTAACCTGTTGCTCATTATGCCCTCGTTATAGTAAAATTTGCCTGCAGATTAGAAGAACTCATCATGTACTGACGTCATGACACTTCGGATCCAGACTAAATAAGGACAAAAGTCCCTCCTCCCTTTGGGAAGGTGGAGCTGGAGTGAAAATCAGGGAATATGACCCCATCCTGTCCCTCTCCAATGAATGTCCCGTTCATTTCTACACCCTGTGTAACCAAGTTGTCAGAGAAACTCAGGGCAGCCGCCCACCTGAGCCTGCCCGCTCTCCCCTGGAGAGTGTGCTGACCATCCCTTGATAAATCCCCGCTTTACTTTCTTGACCTCCCTGTCTTGCCTCTGAATTCTTTCTGAGGCGGGCCAGGAACTCGGACCCTGGTCGAATGTACCGGCAACGCAGGGATCTGTGCACAGTACTGACTCGCTTCCTTCAGCTGAGATCCGAAGGACGCATGTGAAGCGGGACAGCCTTTGGCCAGCACGCCTGCCAGCTTTTGGTTCTTCCCCGAAGCTCCCTCTGCTCCTCTCGTCCGGGACCGGCTCAGTCTGCTAGGAGGTTTGTTCGTTTATTTGTTTTGCTCTCACACACCAGTGTAATCAAGAGGTTGATGAAGCAATACATATTATTCAGTGTCCCTCTCGTCTGTCGCTCCCACTTTTCTCTTCTGGAACTGTGACATCTGTCTTTTCTGACACCAAATGTGGAAAGTTTCCTGATACCAACCAGTTCTCCAGTTCTGACACCAGCTGGGTGCCCTACGATTCATTCAGTTCTGAAAGCGACACTCGTCCCAGGTTGTCACCTGTGCTCCTGACCCACCAGCTATCAATTAAAGCTCCCGAGTCCCCTTCCTTAGGTTCAGTGATTCACTGGAAAGACCCACAGACCTTGTGTTTACTGTACTTGCATTTCCTGATTTGCTATAAAGAGTAAAACTTAGAACAGCCACGTGGAAGAGAAACACAGGGCAAGATGGGGAGTGGGAGGGGCAGAGCTGCCTCCCAGCACATCACCGCGTTCATTTAACGTCCAAGGGTTTCTATAAGCCAGTCTCTGGCTGCCCCTCCACATAGAGAAGTCTGGGAAGGTCCCCACCCTCCAATCTCCTGTTGGGTCTTTCTGGTGATCAACCCCACCCTGAGGCCCCGCCCTGAGTCGCTTCATTAGCATAAACTCTCAGGGGCTTCTTCTGAATAATAATGGACACTCGTACCACTCAGGAAATTCAGGGGTTTTAAGAGGTCTGCTGGCAACTGGGGACAAAGACCAAATACATTTGGAACTCTGGTTGAACTAGTCATTTTAAGATTTCTTTCTGAGCGTTATGTTTCTTTGATAATTCTTCTTCCCTCAGATTCTGTTCTCCACTTCCTGTCTCTCTCTGCTTGTTTCCTCCTGCTAAGGTTGGTAGAAGATTGGAAAGATTAAGGGAAAAGGAGGAATAGAATACAGTTAAGAAACACAGAGGGCGGACCTGAAAATTAACATGCGGAAGAACTCACTTCACTATCGGAAGCATAGAATATTCCCGGAAGGAACCTGGGAAGAGGGGGTGCCTCTGGGGAGGGAGGCTGGGGGATGAGACGCGTAATTCACGATTAAATTTTTAAATCCTTGTGTTGCGTAACCCATTAAAAAATCTCCCTCTCTTCTGTCTGTCTTCCCAAAAGTAGAATATAACTTCTAAATTAATACTGTTTAAAAGCAAAACTCAACCGAGTACATTTGAAGATCCAGTTGGTTTCATTAGGCAATGTGCGAGTCGGCAGCATCCCACCTACCACCCAGAAGGGCACCCCGAGGGGGTGTGGAAAATGGAAGAGTTTTACAGGAAGAAGGGTGGGACGAGGGAGCTGTTAGCAAAAGAAAGAGAAAGGATCACTTTTACGCCAGGACATTTTCTTGACAGATTTCCTTGTTGGTGCTGACCAGAAAATTCCAAACTGGTTGATGAAGATTACATTCTGGGAGAGGCTGAAACTGCCATTAGATCAGGGATTAAAACTAGGTTTGGCATCGTGGCCTTTTAGCATAAGTGAGGCCATTTGGGGACCGTGGTTTTCTTTTTAACGATTCAGAGGAAAAAGAATATGGAGCAAATATTATCAACTTACTAGAAAGTAAACGGAAAACGAAATCAGGTGAAAGAAATAACCAAATATATCTATAACCCAATAAATGAAAATGTATTAAACATAGCCAATAAAAGGAAAAGTTCATTTGGAATAAGAAAAGCCAAATTATATGGTTTACTAGACAAACAGCTTAGACATAATCAATGTCGACAGTGATATAAAACTTTTAAAAAATAGTAACTATAAGAAAGATGGTGCAGCAACATGGATTTAAGATAAATTAGACTCTGAAAAAAAATACTGAAGAATTAAGAAGGCTCACTACTTGATGATGAAGTAATCATTACCAGGAAGACATAAAATTCGTAAAAGCGTATGTCCTGTGCTGACCTAAAACAAATAGACTGTCAGTGATTTTCCTCCAGCAAAAAATTGGTTTCTTTGGTGACCAGCAAAGGACTGTAACTCTGGGTCTGCAACCACAGCAAGCCATGCGCAAGTCTCCATGCAGCAAGGAGAGGAGAACTCTCTTTAAGAGGGGAAAAGGGAGCTGGGAGGGCTACAGCGAACCAGGAGTCCAGTTGGAGGAATTGAGAGTCTGAAGCAGAGTGGCTTTTCACTGGCTGAGCTCGTGCCAGGCAAGAAGAGGAAGTCTTCTTCCCCTTGGGCTCCGCCATCATCACAGGGTGTGGGAGCGTCCCCTTCTGGCCTCCTGACCTTATTTTAATTGAGGTTTTTCTATTAATTTTTATACTGTGAATGAAAAATACTGCAAACCATATCAGTAAACAAAGAATGCTGAAGCCATCAAGTCATCAGCCGCCCCTCCCCTCAGTGAAGACCAGCCTGCAGCCCGGCCTCTGCAGCCACTCACAGTGGTGCCCTCTGAGGGGACTCAGAATAAGAACGGACAGGACACTGGCCCTGGATCGCTAGGTGCTTGTCAAAGGAATGGATTCAATGAGCCCAAATGCTTGCTCCCTCCCATACATAGAAAAGTGCTACATTCTTTAACTTGAGATGCCTGCTTTTCTTTAGGTAACAAGCAATCTTTTATTGTTCCGACTACCTGGTCTTTGTTGTAAAGCTCCTATACATCCTGGCTCCTCCCCTACCTCTTGGGAGCAGCCCCTCAGAGCGATCTGAGAGGCTGTCATACTGGCTGGAGTCCTCTTGCCAAATAAAACATAACTCTCAGCTTCTAGGCTGCATATTTATTTCAGCTGACAATACTTAACCGCTTTTCTTCCATACGTTATAAAGCAAAAATCTACAAAGATAACGGCAGATTTTAACACATCTCTTCCAGAAATGAACAGATCCGTCAGATAAATATTCAGTAAAGATATGAAATATTTGAGGAACAAAATTAAAAGCTGGAAAGAGAGCACATTCTTAGGACCCAGTGCCAAACGAATAATGATAATAACTGCTAACATTTGTGGGCGTACTTACGGTGTGCCCAGCAGGGTCCTAAGCACTTTGCGTGACCAACTCCTGCTAACTTAGGAGCTGAGGAAACTGAAGCGGAGAGGAGTTGAGTAACTGACTCAGGATCACTCAGCTAGTAAGAGACACAGCTGGATCCGAGCTCACCTGAAGCCAGATCCCAAGTTCTTCTCTGCTCGACCAGAGACTGGAAATGTTTACTATAGAGGGTCAGATAGAAAATATTTTGGCTTTCTGTGGGTCACGTAGTCTGTGTCACAATGGCTCAACTCTGCAGTCATCATGTGAAGTAGACATCATATAAACGAGGGGCAGCTCTGTAGCTCAGGAGACCTTTCTTTACACAACGCAGGCAGGTGATTGCACTTAGGCTGTAGGCTATTCACCGACTCCTGCACTAAAGTCTACTGCACGTGCACCACCGTTAGCTTGTGTACAAGAGTTAGAAGAACCGAGGGCACGTGGAGCCACAGGGACGCACTTGCAACATTAGGGACACCGCATTCCCTGACCACAAGCTGACACTGTGCTGCATGTGGCCCCTGTGAACAGTCCTGCGCAAGCCAGCACGGCACCTGCTTTCGTTTCCCTTGTGTGGTTACCAGGGATGAACTCGCTGAGTCATATGGTGTATGCACGCTGGACTTCTTAACCCAGTGCCAAGCTGTTTGCAGAAGTGCCTGTCCCATTGTACGTCCTCACCAGCAGCCGCGTGTGAGAGTTCTAGTCTCTCCACGTTCTCACCAGCACTTGGTATGGTGGGTCTTTTTAATTTTCGACATTTGAATAGGTGTGTAGTGACACCTCATTGAAGTTGGAATTTGCATTTCCCTCCTGATGGATAACAACGCTGAGCATCTTATTTTGTACTTACTTGCCCCTTTTATATTCTCTTTGGTGAAGTGTCTGTTCTAATCTTTTGCCAATTTTGCATTGGGATGCTTGTTTCTAACCAACAAAACCCCACGATCACAAGAAAATGCGTGTTGTTTTATGCCACTAAGTTTTGGGGTCTTTTGTTTTACAGTAATAATAATTAGCAGCTTCTCCAGCTAAAGGGTGCAGGGGAGTCATCAGAGTGTTGTCAGCACGAGTTCAGGGGCTGGGGGCACTTGACCCCCAGGAGGGCAGCGGGCCTTCCCCTGGGTGAGTGTGGAGGAGAGAATGACCAGAAACCAGGGGCAGATTGGGGAGTAGCAGTCTGGGAAATGGGGTGCATTGCCCATGCCCAGGAGTGGCAGTAGAAGAGACCAGGGGCTGGGGGGATGGACAGGGACGGACACAGCTTCTCTGCGGTGAAACTGCTTATGAGAGAAGAGGCCTGCCCTCTGTCAGCTGCCCTCTGAGAGGGGAAAGCATCCTGCAATCGTTTCTGTGAGATGAGGACCCCGTGCCCCCACTTCCCTTCCCCTGCTGAGCCCGGAGACTGAAGGGGCAGCTCGGCAGGGCAGGGCAGGGACGAGCAAGGAAGGGGAGGCCGAGCGCCTTCTCCCCGCGGCCGCGCTCCGAGCCCGGCGCAGGGAGAGGCGACGGAGCCGGCAGGGAGGCCCTGCTGGTCACTTAGAATCACCCAAGCTTCAAAACGTTCCTTTAACTGGAGCAAACCTGGGCCTACCTGAGCAGGGAAGATGTGGGGGAACATCCCCCACTGAGCACATTTTTAAAGAGACGATGGGAAAGTGAAACAAAGTCGCATTTGTGTCCCATCAGGTCAGTTGTGCCTGTTGCTTGCACTTGGGCAACACGGACAACCTGCATTCTAACAGTGTCTCCAGCGTTCCGCACACAGAGGGCACCGCGAGGCGTTTCCTCGCTAGCGCCGGCGACGTCACGCGCAGCACTGACTGGCTGGGGATGGTTTTTCTCCGATGCTTGTCCTTGAGTACCGTTTATGTTCGGGGTATTTTTATTTTCATACGATGGCCCGTACCTGCGGTGATGGGAACTCCGGTGCCATTTCCCATCATCGGGGGAGGGAGTGGCGGCTGTTAGAGGACCGTGAGAAGGAGCCTGAGGAAGACCCCCCAGGGATAGACAGGTGATTTGAGGAAGCCTCAGAGGAGGTGCGAGAGACCCTGGGACAAAGTGACCCAGGGGGGCTCCAGGGAAAATGACATCTTCCCTGGAGGCCTGGACCCCAAGACCGTGGGGCCCGGTGATCGTCAGCGGCAAAGCTCAAGCCATGGGGTTAACAGAGTTAGGCAAGGCGGTTCCCGGGGCCCAGAGCAAGGAACAGCATTCAAGGCTGGTGAGCTAAGCTTCAGAGCTGCATGGACAAACTCACCAGCTGTTTCCTAAGACATTCCTCCTGAGAAAGCCTAGTTCTGTCTTGTGAGAATGAAGGTGAATGAGGTCAAGACAGGAAATGCTGGGGACCAGAAAGCCAAGAACAAAGTCCAGGAGAGGGAAGATGGTGATATTGGTGTTGTCAGTGCAGCCCTCCCTTCCTTCCCACAAGGCTGCCTCGTAGCCTGTCCCTCTTGCCTCCTGTCTCCGCTTCCCATCTTTGGGATTTTGAATCCCAAAGGGAAAAATGCTTTTTCTTAGTATCTGCTCATTCAACTTTGTGACGTGGTATTGCAGTATTACTGCGCACTGCCGTTTCCTCCAGCGCTGAACACTTGCATATCAGGTGCTCAGGGTGATTAAAATTAATGGAACTTGTGGTCCCACAGAGTCCTGTGGTTCTTGTAACAACATCAAAGTGTTTCATATAACATCATGGATGAATGAGCATATGAAATGCGTGTTTCCGTGCACAGAAAACTCTCCTGGAGGAATCTGCATTTTTTAGTCTCTTGGTTTGTGGGCAATACACTTGGAGGAAGCCAAGCACTGATGCTAAAGACGTGAGCTGGGTTCCCGCACACTTGGCAGGGACCAGCTCCCCACCTGGCACTCACTCTCCACTGAAGATTCCGCATTACCAGGTGGGAGCACCCTCTCCTTGGAAATGCCACCTCTAGGTACGAAGGAACCACTGAGATCTGGGGGACTGCCACTTTATTTTAGATTTGCGGTGTCTGCAAGACAATACTTGAATGAATGAACCAACTATACTAGAACAGTTAAAAAGGGGGCATGAAGTGGAAAAGACAGTGTGGAATATGGTGCCCTCTTCCCCGGCAGGAACATTTGAACACTGGAAGCCCATTTACAACTTGAGATGTTTATTCCCAGCCAGCACCCGAGGACTTTTCCTTTATCCTTTGTCTTAAAAAAAAAAAAAAAAAAAAAGGCAGATTTTGATTCCTGCCTTGGAGAACCTTGCTGGCTCCTTGATGGCGGAATGGGTCTTGCTGGATGAACTTAACTCTCTTTTAAGATAACAGGACAGATTTCTCTGTCACAGTTCTTGCTACGTTGCGCACGTAACATTATTTTCCCGGTGGAACGATGAAATTGTGTCTTTAGGTTAGAGTCTTTTCTAGTATTTCAAGGGTTTTTGTAACCAGCGCTGAAGCTCTGGGCTCAGGTGCGCCGGGTCCCGCGCTCTCTGGGCGCCGTGCTGGCACCTGCAGCCCCGTGGGCCCAGCCTCTGCACCACCCCCCACCCCGGCTCAGGGCCTGCCCTGGGGGCATGTGACAGGTAGCCCTCACCACTCGCAGGTGAGGCCGACCCGGGGAAGCTTCGTTTCCATAACAACCCAAATCAAGGAGCGCCCCGGAGAGGCGGGTGCGAGTGCCCGTGACACACTTTCGCCATTAAAATGACAATGACCCCGGGTCCAATCAGAATCGTTCAAAAATAGAATGAGCCTCTCTCGGCGGAATTACAATTGATTTCACCCTGTACTAACGCAAACTTGGAAACGATAAATGTTGCAACATTTCGTAGCCTGCTTTGCAGGATGACATGAGCAGTGACATGTCAAGAAGATAATGGTGCAGTAATGCGGGGGAAAAAAAAAAGCAGCCAAATCTTCCCAGGGAAACATGGCCTTAATTGGCTGCCATGGGAGGTGTATACGAGCAACGGTTAGGAAAAGCAGCCCTTTTTTTCCCATTCTTGCCTTCTTCCAAAATGTAATTAGTATACTAAAATCAATGTACATTTATTATTATTATTATTATTTAAATTTTTATTTATTACATGGTTTTAATCACTTTTGCTATTCTTTTTCTTGACAGTTTTTTTATGGGGAGGGGAATTAGGTTTATTTATTTCTTTTTTTAATGGCAGTACTGAGGATTGAACCCGGGACCCCGTGCATGCTAAGCCCCCACTCTACCACTGAGCGAAGACCTCCTCCCTTGCCTCTTTTTAAAGGGTAACTCTGCTAACAACAAATTATCTGAGTTTTCCTTGACCTGAGAAACATCTTTATTTTCCATTTATTCCTGAAGGACAATTTTGCCAGATAGTAAATTCATAATTGACAGCTCTTTTCTTTAAAAATTTGAAAGTGTTGTCACCTCCTTCTGGCCTCTGTGATTTCATGTGAGAAATCAGCCATCATTTAAACGGGTCTTTCTTTGTAGAGAACAAGCCATTTCTCTCTAGCTATTTTTATGAAAATTGTCTTTGTCTTTAGTTTTCAAAAGTTTAATTATGAAGCTTTGGTGTGGATTTATTTGGATTTATCCAATGGAAGTTTTCCTCAGCCGCCTGAATTTGTAGGCACAGGTTCCCCCACTACCCAAAAGCAGAGCATTCCTACAAAACCCTTTCTAAGCCAAAGTGGTACAGAGGGAAGAAGCAATTACACTGGGACACACCTCGCTATTGGATGCACAAAATACACCGTGAGAAAGCACAGATGCTCACAGACAGTTCAAAGCTACGACGGCCTGATGCTGAGGTCTGAGTGTCCTTCCTGGGAGGGAGCATGGTGGGGCTCCGCTCATTGTTTGGGGTTGATGTGGCCTCTGTAACAACCTCAACAAAATAAATGCTGAATGATATTTTCTTTCTTTCTTTTTTTTTTTTTTTTGGGGGGGGTAAAAGTCCTCTTCAGACTTCTTTTGGTAGGCAAAAACAAGTACCAATGTAGGTCTTTTGTAAAAGCTAGGTGGCATAGGAATCGAACTTTCAAGAAACCGGGACACCAGTATATGTCTTCTGCCAAATCTGAGAGATTGGCAGCCATTACTTCTTTGACTGCTTCTCAGCCTCATGCTCTTCCCTCTGCTTCTGAGAATCTACACTCTGGATCCTAGATCATTTGTTCCTGCCCCACGGATCCCAGAGGCTCTGTTTATTCTTCTTCTTTTTTTTTTTTTTCTAGTTTATCTTGTTCAAGATTAAATATCTTGGCTATCTTGTGTAAATTCTGTTGATTTTAGTGGGGTGGGAAGGCACAGACTGGGAGTTCCTGAATTTGTAGATACTGACAGGCATATGCAGAATAGATAAACAAGATTATACTGTACAGCACAGGGAAATGTACACAAGATCTTATGGTAGCTCACAGCGAAAAAGAATGCGACAATGATACATGTATGTTCATATATAGCTGAAAAATTGTGCTCTACACTGGGAATTGATGACATTGTAAACTGACTACAACTCAATAAAATACAATTTTAAAAAATATGAAAAAAATCTATTGATTTGTCCTCATGTTCATTGATTTTATCCTGTCATCTCCATTCTACTATTGAGTCCACCCAGCGTGTTTTAAAAATTTCAGTTGTTCTCTTTCAGTTGTATAATTTCCATTTGATTCTTTTTAAAATACCCTTGTATTTCTTTGCTGAGATTTTCCACTTTAAAAATTTATTTCAGGGTAAGTTGTCACTGTAATTCCTGGTTCTGGGTATGATGAGTGATCTTCGATTGTATGAGAACGTTTTGGCATCATGTTAGGACAGCCTCGTCCTTTCTAGGACTTCTGTTCCTGCAGGCAGCTTCCTGGCTTAGGTTTAAGGGCTAGGCTTGTGCCTGGTTTGGTGGCTGTAGTTCAGTGGCGGTTCTGTTTTCAAGGCCCTTGCGTTGTTACTCCGGTCTGCCTCGTTCTTTGTGAGCTGCCAAAGCTCACACACAGCTCCGCAGTTGTCACCCGCAGGGGAAAGAGGCTCTTCCAGACCCCTGGTGTGGCCAAGCCACTTTCTGGGCTCAGAGGCCGACTCTCCTGGGCCCGGGTCTCCTTGTGCCACTGCGGGGAGGGCGATGGGCTCCACTGCTGCTCGCCCTGCAGGCGGAGAAGTCCAACTGTCTGCGCTGGTGACACAGAGCTGGGGCTGCCTGCTGGGGCGTTGGGGCTGCCACTCACACAGCCTAGCCAGCAGGTGCCACACGGGTCCCTCGCGATAAGCACGAGGCCTCTGTTGGCTTTCCCTCTTCTGGTCCTTTGGCGGAGGACCTGGGTTCCTTGTTTCTGTCCTACTCTGTAGCTGCTGGTCCCGCTTGCAGGCTCTCGAGCGCCCAGTCTGAGGTATGTGGGGACAAACAGGGAGCCCCTGGAACTCCCTGGGTCGTCATCTCTCAAGTTCCGCACCGGAGTCAGTGGCTTCCTTTGTTCCTGCCCTCACAGTCCTTTTATCAGTGTCTGTTAAATTATCTCCAGGGTTCCCAGCTGTATTTAGAGGAGGAACAGGGAAAGGTGAGTCTACGTCATCTTCTTTCCAAAACCCGAAGCCTGCAATTGACATTTTAAAAACCTGGATTACTAATTTTAAAGATGTGTCCCATGATTTTCTATTTAATGAGTTTTTTGTTTTTTTTAAATAGATTAGCTCTGAATGGCTTCCAGAGCTGACCTTTAGACTCAAGGGAGGCCAGAAGGCCAGGCTGGCGTGGTGCCTGGAGCCCCCAAGAAGCCCCTGTGGATGGGACACGTGGCTCTGGTTCTGGAAACTGCCGTTCCTCTGTTTCTTGACACTCGGATTGTTGCGAAAAAATTTGTGACAGCTCGGTGTTTCAGATCTGTTGTGACAGCAACCTGGATCCGGGCGAGAAATCAAACAGCACTCGGAGGGTTGGAGAACTCAGGTTTATCACACCACCGGGCACACACGAGTTAACACCTCAAGCTCTGGACCCCGTCTGTAAGGCTCCACAGGCCTTTATAGGCTGCTGGTTTACACTTTGCAACATCATATGCAAATAAAGTACAACAGAAGTTGACCAACCAGGAACAAGCTTTGTAGAAATAGACCAATCAGGAGTGAGCTCCATGCAAATGACGTACTACAAATGGACCAATCAGAAGTTAGGGAAGTGGACCAATTCAGAAGTGAGAGTAATAACCAATCAGGAGTGAAAGTAATAACCAATTAGGGAGCCAATAGAATTGTAGATGTAAGTTAGCAGCTTTAGAGTCAAAAAGTGAGTTAGAGCCTCTGGGCCGGGGAACTGGCCGGTGCTGGGAGGAGAGCAGCGGCCCTGCCTGGGGATGCTACTGGGTTTTTTGTGGGGCTTCCCGCCTCAGGATGAAAAGTAGCAGAAAGCCCCTGTCTCCTCTCAAGCAGAAGAGGCAGCAAGTGCACAGACACATGCCTCCCCTTTGTAGGTGTTTTACCCTTTTTTTCCCCCTACATCTTCCTTCTATTATTAGCGGTTTTTGACTTTTATAGTAACAACCTGTGTATCGAGAGGTCAGATTTCAGGAACTTTCAGTAGTCAGGAAGGCAGGGAACCGAATTAATTGGACTCATCCCCCTTGAGACGTTCTGGGCCGGTTCTACCAGGCAGGGGACATCAGATGGGGAGTCACTGTATTGACGGAGTGAAAGATATTCCGGAAATTAACCCAGCCAGGGTCATCAGCAGGTTTAGAGAAAGGCCAGCAGGTCAGCAGGCTTTGGAGAGGCGCAGAGGAAAATGACAGGCAAGGACGACCAGGGGTCGGTTTTCACGACCACGGGAGTGATGAGAGCCTGGCAGGGTTTAGGGGAATGGAGCTGAGCTGAGCAGGCATCTGCAAGGTGTCCCCTGCAGTGGGCCCCTCCTTTCTGCTAAGGGTTTAAAATTTGAAAAACTTCAAGCAGGTGATTAAATGGTAACCGAAGACCATGTCTGGTACGGAGCCTTTGAGAGAAGGGCTGAGAGGCAGCGAGTGTTTCAGGAAGGCGGTGATGTGGGGAGATTTGGGGAGAAGGGACAGGACAGGGCGGTTTGGGGCCCACAGGGCAGGTGTCTGTGATCTGCTCTGGTGTTGGGTCCACCGGTGTAGACAGTGGACTAGGGCTTTGGGAAGCAACCTTTCCTTTCCTGTCTCCTGCTGTGTGGACAGATGCGGGGGTAGAGGACAGGGTTGGGGAGTCAACCTACACTTTTGCAATGCCAGCTGGTACCTCCCGAGGCCCTATGGCCACACCCCCACCGGACTTCCAGCCCTTAGCCACCTGCCTGCTCCTCTTTGGGAGAGACAGTCCTGACGCGCGTTTGCCTTAGGAGAGTTAACACCCCTGGGAAATGGCTAGTTTCACAGGCTGTCAGGCCCACTCGTGTCAGCTCGTGTCTCCATCTTACTGAAGTCATAAATCCACTATCCCCCCAGGTACCAAAGCCCCTTACCTCACTTACAGCCAATCAGAAGTCTGCTCCCCTATCCTTTGTGTTCACAGCCTCTTCCTCAGTAAAAGACCCTGCACCTCCACACTCGGTGGACACGCAGGCACCTCTTGCCTGTGTGGGTTGCTGTTGCCTGTAGCAGTGAACCTGTTAAACTTCCCTTTGTTCTCAAACTTTCCCTTGCCTTGGGTAAATTCTTCTTACCAACCCACATCACTGGCCTTGCCAAGTGTCCCCCAACACTTAATTCTTAAGCTTTTCCTGCTGACCACCCCTTTCCCTCCCCTGTGCTTTGCTTCTTTTAGGAGAGATGGAGAAGCAAGCAGGAGCCAGCACCACGGAGTGGTGACCAGAACACTGTAGAGGGAGGGGTGGATGGGAGTAGTGGGCGTCTGTGACTTCCATCAAAGGATGACCCTGACAAGGGAGATGTGGAGCAGCCCACTCAGGAGCTCTCCCCTTCAACCCTGCCTCCTGGAAGCTCTGCATTTGCACTTGGAGGAGCCGACCAAGAGCACCTGTGTCATTGACGGTGTTCATTTCGGCCACACGGTGTATGGGAACCGTCCATGTCCAGTGCTTTCTTTCAACTCTCCTCGTATTTCTTTGTGGAGACCTCTCCCCATTGGTGATACATAAGCTGTCTACTGCATTTGCTTGGTATGCAGTAGAGATTGGTAAGCTTTATCTGTGAATGGCTGGATAGTAAATATTTTAGGTATTTTGGGCCACACAGACGCCCTCTGCCCTGACGTGGGAAAGCAGCAGAGGACGGCATGTCAACAAACGGGCATGGCTGTGTTCCAATAAAACTTCATTTAAGGACAATAAAATTTGGATTTCATTTAATTTTTATGCCATTAAATGGTATTATTAAAAAAAATTTCCCCCTAGCCATTTAAGAATGTGAAAATCATCCTGTCACAGCCAAGGGGTGCCCAAGGAGATGTGATGACTAAACCTAATGTAGCTTGGATGGGATCCTGGAACAGAAAAAGGACGTTAGGGAAAAACTGAGGAATCCTGAATAAAATGTAGGCTTTAGTTAATAATAAAGTATCAGTGTAGGCCCATTAATTGTGATAAATGTACCATGCTAATGTGAGATGCTAGTAGCAGAGGAACATGCGTGTGGGGTACGTGGGAACTCAGTACTGCCTTTGTAATTTTTTGTAAATTAAAAAAAGTTCATAAAAAAGTAAAAGCCATTAAACAGCAACAGCATTTTTAGCCCATGGGTGTACAAAAACAGACAGTAAGCCAGATAAGAGACGGTAAGCCAGATTTGGCCTAAGAGCTATAGATTGCCAATTCTTGGTATAAAGAATAAAACTGGTTTTTTTCCAGTCGACATGGTGGAGTGGTAGGACCACGAGCTCGCCTCGCCTCATGACTACAATGAAACCACGACTGACTGCTGAGCAACCATTGAAAAAAGACTGGAACCAGCAAAAAAAGCTCCTCTTCAACTGGGAACATAAAGAGGGAGCCGCAGCAGGACAGTAGGAGGGGCGTGCTTGAGACGTAATTGGGCCCGATACCCTCCAGGTGGGCGACCCACAGGCTGAAAGATAATTAAGTCGCAGAGGCCCTCCCACAGGAGTGAGAGTCCTGAGCCCCACGTCAAGCTCCTCAGCCTGGGGTTCCAGCATTGGGAGGAGGAGAAGACCCCAAAACACCTGATTTTGAAGGCCGGGGGAGGGGGTGGAGTTAGGCCCAGGAGCCCCACGCAGGACTGGGGAAGACAGAGACTTAGTTCGCTTGGGAAGCGTGTTTGGGATCTCGCAGGCACCAGGTCCAGGGGCAGAGACAGTGATTGCGTAGGAACCTGGGCCAGACCTGCCTACTGGTTTTGGAATGTCTCCTGGGGATGTAGGGAATGACCATGGCTCACCTAGGAGACACAAAAGCTGGTGGTGGACATTACTGCAGTGTTCATCTACAGGAGCTTTCCTGGAGGCTGACATCTTGATTGCATCATTAGCATCTAGACAAAGCCCCACCCAGCAGCCTGTAGGCTTAAGTGCTGGGAAGCCTCAGGCCAAACAACATACTGGGTGGGAACACAGACCCACCCATCAGCAGACTTTCTGAGCCACAAATGCCTCTAGACACAGCCCTACCCACCAGAGGTCCAGGGCCAAGCTCCACCCAGCAGTGGGCAGGCACCTGCTCCTCCTGCCAGGAAACCTGCATAAGCCTCTAGTCCAGCCTCATCCACCAGGGGGCAGATACCAGAAGTAAGCAAACAACAATCCCAAAGCCTGTGGAAGGAATCCACAAAGGCCAGGCTCTACACTGGGACTGTTGGACCCTGACCCTTGGGTTACAGGAGAGGAGTGTACTGCTGGGACACGTAGGACGTCTCACACAGAGGGCTACCTCTTCAAGGTCTAGAAGCATAACTAACCTACCTAAAAATACAAATAGAGAGATAGACAAAACGAGGTGGCAGAGGAATATCTCCCAGGCCAAGGAACAAGATAAAATCCCAGAAGAAGAAATAAGTGATGAGGAAACAGGCAATTTATCTGAGAAAGAGTTTAAAGTAATGTTGGTGAAGTTGTGCAGAGAACTCAAGAGGAGTATAAATGCACAGAACAAAGTTTTTGGCAAAGAGTTGGAAAATATGAAGAATACCCAAACAGAATTGAAGAATAAAGTCACTGAAATGAATAACACGCTAGAAGGAACCAAGAATAGACTAAATGAAGCAGAAGAGCAGATCAATGAGCTGGAAGACAGATTAGTGGAAATCACTACTGCAGAACAGAAAAAAGAAAAAAAGAATGAAAAGAAATGAGGATAGTTTAAGAGAACTCTGGGACAACATGGAGCACACTAATATTTGCATTATAGGGGTCCCAGAAAGAGGAGAGAGAGAGAAAGGACCTGAGAAAAATTTTGAGATAGTAACTGAAAACTTTCTTAACTTGGGAAAGGAAACAGTCACCCAAGTCCAGAAAGCGAGAGTTCCACACAGGATCAACCCAAGAGGAACACAACAAGGCACACAGTAACTAAATTGACAAAAATTAAGGAGAAAATATTAAAATTAGCAAGAAAAAAGCAATAAGTAACATACAAGGGAACTCCTATAAGGCTATCAGCTGATTTTTCAGCAGAAACTCTACAGGCTGGACGGGAGCGGCACGATATAATTAAAGTAATGAAAGGGAAAAACTTACAACCAAAACACTCTGTCCAGCAAGGCTCTCTTTCAGATTTGATGGAGAAATCAAAAGCTTCACAGATAAACAAAGGCTAATAGATTTCAGCATCACCAAACCAGCTTTACAACAAATGTTAGAGGATCTTCTCTAGTCATCAAGCCAGAAGAAAAAAGAACAAAAAGAAGAAAGAAAGAAAAAAGACCTACAAAAGAGTGCTTTGGCAGTTTGGGGTCTTTTATGGTTCCATATAAATTTTGGAATTGTTGGTTCTAGTTCTGTGAAGAATGTCGTGAGTATTTTGACAGGGGCTGCATTGGATCTGTAGAAGCTTTGGGTAGTAAGGCCATTATGATAATGTTGATTCTTCCAATCCAAGGGCACAAGATATCCTTTCCATTTCTTTGTGTCATCTTTAATTTCCTTCATCAATGTTTTACAGTTTTCAGTGTATGGGTAAGCTTCTTGGTTAAAATTATTCCAGGTATTTTATTGTTTTTGATGCAATGGAAATGTTTATGCTAGTTATAAAATTCTGGTTTTCGAAGTGAAAAAAAAAAACTGATTGAAGGCCTGCAAATGGCAAAATATCCTTCTTTTTTATGGATGAGTTGTATTCCATTACATGTACATGTTACATCTTCTGTATCCATTCATCTATTGATGTGCACTTAGGATGCTTCCATATCTTGGCAATTATAAATAATGTTGCTTTAATAGTGCATGTATGTATCTTTTTGAATTAATGTTTTTGTTTTTCTCAGACATATGCTCAGGAGTGGAATTGCTGGGCCATATGATGATTCTATTTTTAGGTTTTTGAGAAACCTCCATATTGTTTTCCATAGTGGCTGCACCAATTTACATTCCCACTAACAATGTGCAAGGGTTCCCTTTTCTCCACATTCTTGCTGACATTTGTTCTTTTTGCTGATGGCCATGCTGATAGATGTGAGATGACATCTCATTGTGACTCTGATTTGCATTTCCCTGATTTTAGTGATGTTGAGCAACTTCTCACGTTCCTGTTGGCCATCTGCATTTTCTCTTTTGGAAAAATGTCTGTCCAGTTCTTTTGTCCATATTTTAAATGGACTGTTTGTTTGCTTGCTTTTTAATTGAAGTACAGCTGATTTAAAATGTTGTACTAGCTCCTGATGTACAGCATGGATGGACTGGGAGGGCATTGTGTAAGTGAAATAAGTTAGACAGAGAAAGACAAATACTGTGTGTTATAACTTACATGTGGAATCTAAAAAAATACCACTAACTAGTGAACATGACAGAAAAGAAACAGACGCACAGGTATAGAGAAGGAACTAGTAGTTACCAGTGGGGAGAGGGAAGGGGGAGGGGCAAGATGGAGGTGGAAGATTAAGAGGTCCAAATTATCAGGTACAAAATAAGCTACAAGGATGTATTGTACAGCACAGGGAATACAGCCAATATTTTATAATAACTATAAATGGAGTATAACCTTTAAAAATTTGTGACTCGCTCTATTGTATGCTTGTAACATATAATATTGTACATCATCTATACTTTAATTAAAAATGATATTGTAAAATAAATACATAAATTAAAAAAAAAAAGAATAAAATGGACTTCTATATCTGGCAATATGGTAGACCAGGACATCTCCCTGACTGTGTCAGTGAGAACAGCTGAAAGTAACACCTAATAATAATAAAAAAAAAAATCCCTAAATTGATCAATGATCTGGCAACAAAGTGTGATGGTTAATTGTATCGCAATTTGGCTAGGCGGTGGTGTGCAGCTGTTTCGTCCATCATCTGTGAAGGTGCTGGAAGCTGTGGGAAGGGGTTCTGTTGATGTGTTTCATATTTACGGCTAGTTGACTTTAAGTGAAGGAGCTTGCCATTGACAATGTGGGTGGGTCTCATCCAACCACTGGAAGGCCTTAAGAGGAAAATCCAAGGTTTCCTGCAGAAGAATTCTGCCCCAGGATTGCCTGCCAACTCCTGTCTGAGTCTGGAGTCTGCCCTACAGATTTCAGATTTACCAGCCCCCCACAATTGCATAAATCAATTCCTAAAAACTCTCTCTCTCTCTCTTCCCCATCCCAGACATATTGTATATCTATATGTGTATTGTGTGTATCTCGGTTCTGTTTTTCCGGAGAACTCTGACTGATACACAAAATAAGGAACAGTAAGAACAAAAATGAATGAAGGCAGGATTCCAAACAGGCAAGCTGGCTCCTGAACTCGGCTTTCATCTTGAGGACATTTGCGGAACCAGGTGCAGGTTCTTTTTTTTTAAATTACTGATTTAATTAATGTCAATTAATTGTGTCAATTTCCGGTGCACAGCACCATGTTTCATTCATACATATACATACACATATTCATTTTCATATTCTTTTTCATTATGGGTTACTACAAGATATTGACTATATTCCCCTGAGCTATACAGAAGAAACTTGTTGTTTATCTGGTTTTGTCAGGATTTTCTTGTATTTCTAAAGTGAGAGATATTCTGTCAAAGTTCAGTTGGTATTCTATGTGAATTAATCCTTTTTCAGATGTAAAGTTTTGGTGTATTCACAGGAGAGGGAGAGGTATGGGTCCTTCTACTCCATCATCGTGGAACTCAGGCTGAGATGTAAGTTCTAAGAGGAGAACCTCCAACTTTGAAGTGGGACGCCAAAGGTCTACTCCATCCTTGCAGGGGTGGGGCACAAACAAACCTTCCCTACCATGTGGAGGATACGAAGATAATTGCTGACATTCCTTCAGATGAGAAGAAACCTCCCTGAGCATTTTAACCACAAGCCACTGTTTATATAGATATTCATTTTGAAGTCACACTTGGGTGACCCTAAATGCCTGGAATTTATTTTTCAGGTGGTTTCAAATTGACTAAGTTCTTAGGCAACACCTGGGAACAAACAACCATCTTCTTGGAGGACACTAAACATTATCCTTCACGTGAAATATTCTCACGCTTGAGGTTAGCAAAAAAGGGGGCAATTCACAGTCACTTACAGAAGGAAATAAGGTGTCTTGAGTGAGAACCAGCAGCAAAAACAGTTCCCAGAAACAGGCTCATAAAGTCTTCAAATACTGGCATTTTTATACACAGGGTATAGAATAACTACAATTAACATGTTTACATAAAGTAAAAAGAAATTTGAAAATAGAATAATGAACAAGAAAACTATAAGAATGACCAAAGGGTTAGAAAAGAGAACTAACAGAACTTACAGAAATGAATATATATATATAATAATTGAAATTAAATACTTGATTGTATGAGTATAGTAGCAGATCGGGAATAGCTGAAGGAAGAATTAGTGATTTGGAAGATAGAAATCACTGAATTATTGATGATTTATAAGAGACCAAAGAGAAATAAAGGGAAAGTGATACTCTAATTAGAGGCATTAGACTGTAGAGCTGTCATTCGCAGATCTGGGCAAGCAGTCAGAATCCCCTGGAGGACTTGCTAAAAGACAAACTGCTGGGCCACACCCTCAGAGTTTCTGATTCAGTAGGTCTGGGACGTGGCTGAAAATTTGCTTCTCAAGTTCCCAGGGATGCTGATGCTGCCAGTGGGGGCCCTACTTTGAGAACCATTGCTATCAGTCTGCTTCAAAGCTTGCCTTCACTGGGCTCAGAAGCCCACCTGCACTTGCTGGCTGTGTAACTTCGGAAATTCCCCTTCACTTCTCTGTGCCTCAGTCCTTCCATCACAGGGTTGCTGTGGGGAATACGTGAATTAACACATGTAGAGTGCTTAGTGCTATAGTGGCAAGGGGGAGGATTCTGAAAGTGTTAGCTGTTACAATGTTTTGTACACGGGCCCTCTGACACACTTTCCTGAGCACCCCAGATCACAGAATTTATGAGCCCTCTGAAAGTCACTTTTGGAATGTTCCAATGCTACCAATTCTCTGATACACAAGGGAACTTGTTGTGTTAAAGTGCTTGAAGCAGATTGTGGGGGAAGTCTTGCCCTGACTGTGAGAATTTCATTGTGTAATATTTAAAGAGAAATTTACTTGTATTTATATAAAAGATTGAATAGGTTGAATTCACTTCCAATGATGTGATTCCAAATAAAATGTTTAAATAAATAGATGAAGCTCACTTGTAGCATCGACAAAAATTAATCAGTTGATCTAAGAAAGAAAATTTTATTTAAGCCAAGTTGAAGAGTATAGCCTGGGAACAGCCCCTCAGAAAGCTCTCAGAACTGTTTCACCCTTTAGAAGTCAAAGCACAGTTATATAAGTATTTTGAGACAGAGGGTTGTACGTTATCTTGTTAGAGCAGGCAGGTAGCTAGATATGAGCAGAGGAAGGGGGACATGGGCAAATGGCAGAAAACCGTTCATCTTGTGAATAATGCAGGTCCTTGCACAGACCAAGAAAAACAGGGTCCTCTGGACTGATGAAAAACCATACCTTCTGGGTTGATAAGTGTCCTGGAAGGTAGGACAGGACAGGACGGGAATCCCCACCATCCGAATGTAACCTTTCGATCATTATGACCTTTGTCCAAATGTAACCTTTTGCTTATGATAGCCCCATCCAAATGTAACCTTTTGTTCATTATGACCTCATCCAACTTCCCCATCAAGACTAAAGAAGGATGAAAAATCCCCCCCCCCCCCCCCCCCGGAAGGTAGAGCTGGGATGGAGATCAGGAAAGATGACCCCAAGCCCCTCCCGGCCAATGAATATTCTGCATATTCAATTTTACAATCATATAACGAGCTTGCCCAGGAAACTCGGGGCAGGCACCCACTGGGTCTGCCTGCTCTTTCCTTGAGAGCATACTACCCATCCCTTAATAAATCCTTTGCTTTTCTTTCTTAACCTCCGTGTCTTGTCTCTGAATTCTTTCTGCGACAAGACAAGAACGTCTCACAGCCAACTACATGACCTATTATTGGCAGTTTACACAGTCCAGACCTGCAAGTGCAAAGCAGTGGGTCATCATGACCCTTTACCAGCTCTGGATATCCCTTTGGATGGAACTAGGACCCTATTTCGTCGTGAACTATTGCTCAGGCTGTCATGACCTCCCTTGCTGGACGGCTTTCCCTTTGTTCCTGTGGCCCCTCGTTTCTCCAATTAGCAGCTGCCTGAGTCCACTCGTTGGAACTCAGGGAAAGCCTAGGGGAGTAAAGTCTTATTCTCAAACAAGAAATGGGGGATACGAAAGGGCTTTGGTACCCAGGAAAGCCTGCAGGGTCCTGCTCAGTTTCACAGTTTAGCCGACTTTAGCACAAGGAGCTCTGAGGAGCGACACAAAATGAAAGACTCTTAAAGACAGAAGGAAGTGGGAACGAGGAAGCTATACTAGGCGAAAAAGTTGGGTTACGTTCCTTTAGGAGACGGCAGGAGTCTATCAGGCAGATTACCTAACTGGTGCTGATCAGGAAACTCTGGTTCCTCACTGCAGCTCTGGGAGAGCCGGAACTGGAACTGAGTCTTGATTTGGTGACACTCATTTGGGGCTGGCTGTCTTGTTTTAAACACTTACTAGATTATTACTGATTCATTATAAAAGGATATGACTCAGGAAGGGCAAGAGGAAAGAGGTGCATAAGGCAGGGTACGGGGAAAAGCCAGGGGGCTTCCGTGCCTTCTCTGGGTGTGCCGCTCTCCCGGAGTCTCCGCAAGCTCACCAGCCCAGAAGTTCTCTGAGCCCTGTTTTGGATTTTCATGGAGGCTTTGCTGTACAGGCACGGTTGATTAAATCACCGGCCATTGGCAGCCCCTCCCCTCTCCCCTCCTGGAGGTGGGGGTTGAAACTAGAAATGCCAACCCTCTGATCACATGCTTGGTCCCCCTGACAACCAGTCCCATCCTTAGGTGACTGGGGGGCTTTCCAAGAGTCACCTCATTAACATAACATAATGTCTTTATCGCTCTCATCATTTGGGAAATTTCAGGGGTTTTAGGAGCTCTGTGTCAGAAATGGGAGGAAGATGAAATGTACATTTGTTATTTTATGTATATATATATAAATATATTTATATAAATATTTTATATATTTTATATATAAAATATTTATGTAAATGTAAAAATACTATACATCAAATATATCTTATGCATAAAATATATAAAATGTCATATACATAATATATAAAAATATCACATGTTGCACATATGTATTTTATGTATGTATATATAGGGAGGGAAGGATTAAGCTTATTTACTTATTTATTTTTTAATGGGGGTGCTGGGAATTGAACCCAGGACCTTGTGCATGCTAAGCACGCACTCTACCGCTGAACTGTACCCTCCCCCCACGTTTGTTGTAAATCACAGTATCACACCCGTAATGCTCCGGCACGTGACTGTGCGGTGTTCCCGAGCACAAGTCCCACCCTCTGGCTTCCCCTGGGGCGGGGTCAGGGTGGGGGTGGGGGTGGGGGTTTGGAGTGGGGGGGTGGATAACCGGCCCCAGCCTCAGTCCTGCCCGCTGAGCCTCCTTCCCCTCCAAGCCCAGCTGCGCTCCCACTTCCGCAGGACTCGGGGGTCCGATTTTTGAGTCTTTCAGGGGCTTCACGGTGAAGATCAGGTTACAGCTTAGCCTCTCTCTGCGCAGCCAGCTCAGAACTTGGCTCTCCCGGGTCTGCAGGGTCAGATGCCAGCTTTCCAGTTTTGTTGCTTATTGTCTCCTCTCCCATTCTCTTTCGTCTTGTGGGTTTGTGTTGTCAAAAACTCTATTTGCTATTGTTTTAGCTGCTGTTTGGGGAGGGGATGAAAGTAAAGGGATGTGTTTAATCTGCCATCTTCACTCCTCCACCAAAATTCCAGTGATTTTTTTTACCAAAATAAAGCACCTTAAGGTTCAGTAAGATGTCATCTCCTTGCCTTCTCCTGAGTAAGGAGCTATTGCGTTCTTCCCAAATACCCTTCATTGCCTGTGAAGATCCTATAAAGAGCTTTTAAATTAGCGATTGTAAAAAAAAAAAGGGAAAAATTCAATAAATTTTAAATGAGTGATCTCAGTGCCATTAAGGACATATTCTTACTGAATATGTCATAAAAGAATGTTTTTCAAATTTAGGAATTAATGATTCTAATGTACTTGACTTTGTGGAGTTAAGAAAACATAGAATCCGAGATTTTCCCGATGCTGCAAACTGGTCGTTAATGCTAACTTTGAACTAATGTCAGTAATAATAACTAGATCGTGGTTTAGCAATTTTCGCAGAGGTATTTAAAAAGACTGTTTAAAAGCTAATTTGAAATCATCAGTCCTCACGACTGAGGAAGCGCGGCTGCCGGGGAGCCCCCGGACATTTCCCCAAATTTCGCCCACCCCCCGGTGCTCATGCTGGCCGGCACCAGCCTGCTGGGGCTCCTCCCTGCTCTGCTTCTGGCCGTGTCGTTCTTGACTCTGAGGGTCAGGAATCTGGACAGGGCGCAGTAGGGGTGCCTCATCTCTGTTCCACCACGTGTAGGGTCTCAGTTGGGAGGACAAGCACGGCTGGGTGTTGGCTGGGCCCCTCCCTCTCTTGTCTCCATCCCCACAGTCTCCACATGGCCAGCCTGAGCATCCCTTCAGTGTGGTGGCTTCCAGGTGGTCTGACCAATAGACGGTGACCCAGGGCTCCGAGCGGTCAAGGCAGAAGCTGCAAGTCCCCTTAAGGGCTGGGCCTGTAACTGGCATGGTGCCACTGTCACCATTCGTGATGGGTCAGCACCAGCCCAGGTTGGGAGGAGAGGGTGGACCCCGCCCCTCTCTGGAGGGAGTGCCGGGGTGTTTGCAGCCATCTTTACTTTGCCTTGTGTGGACTGTGAGAGTCTCAGCATATCCTGGCTGTAGCACACAGTGAAATCTGGGAACAGCCTCTACGTCTCCCTGCTCATCTTCCTTGAGTCTGGCCCATCTGAGTCCAGGCGGACTCTCTGCGCCATCCTGGGGGCTAGGCTGGGGCAGAATCTTCTTTTCCTGCAACTGTGCTGTCTCCCCAGATCTGTCTGTATCTATTCAGAGGTAAGAACCCCGGAAATCCCATTTCAGGTGTGTATGGAGTGTGTATGTGTGGTGTCTGTGTGGAGTGTGGTGTGTGTGGTATGTCTGTGGTGTCGTCTGTGGTGTGTGTGTGGTGTGGGAGGTGTGTGTGGTGTGTGTGGTGTCTGTGTGATGTACGGTGTGTGTGATGCACAGGTTCGTGAGTTGCCTTATGCCATTGTCTCTGGATGTGGGTTGGGGTCCTGGCTGTCTCTCTAGGGAGGGCTGGAGGGATGGATGGTGTGAGCTTGGACTAGTGGGTACCACTCGGGGAGGGTTCATTGCCTTTGTGTTCTCTGCCTTTGGATGGAAATGGTGTCGTGCAGCATGACCCCTCTTGAGTCTGGGTCAGCACTCTGGAGCTTTCGGCCCTTCAAGAGCTGACATCTTTATTTTGAGATAATTCCACTGAGGGTGGCCACTGGGGTCAGGGCCTCTCCCAGAGCATAAGTTAGAGCCCAGAAGGGCCTGTGTGCGCATGTCAGCCTCACTCACCAGCTGCTCCACATTTAGATTATGAAGTGGGGGTAACAACCTGAAACATTTTCCTATCACATGTGAAAGGGCCAGTAAATTACAAGGGAGACACAGGGGCTCCAGCTGGGACTGGAGCGCGGCCCCGCCAGACACAAGCTCACCAGCAGGAACATCGGAAGTGCATCCGGGGGGAAAGGAGGGTCCAGGGCTTACTGGAATGGTTGGTTGCCCCGAGGGCAGGTGCCCCGACAAAGCTACTCCTCTCTTTGGCACCTTCCTTACCTGCCAAGTGATGAGGCTGCAGGTGTGGGGCCCGCTACGGACTGAAGGTCTGCGTCCCCCAAATGCGCATGATGAAGGCCTAACCCTTAATGGGATGGTGTCTGGAGGTGGGACCTTTGGGAGATAACTGGGTTTAGATGAGGTCGTGATGGTGGGACCCCCATAGGGGTTAGTGCCCTTATAAGAAGAGACACCTCAGAGCTTCCCCTCCACCCCCCACTATGTGGGGACAGTGAGAAGGTGGCTGTCTGCAGCCCCAGAGAGCCTCACCAGGTCCCCACCACGCTGCCCTCCAGAACTGTGAGAAATGAATGTCTGTGGGGTTTTGCCACGGCAGCCAGGCTGACCGAGACAGGTCCTGAAGCTGCTGGCAAGGATTTGGAGGGGAAGGAGCGGACCCCCCAGGAGGTGGGGGTCCCTCTGTGCCCACGTGGGGCCCGGTCCTCACACCCATCTCGGCCTTTCCCCGCCACTCAGGCGTGGCCCCCACCAGCGTACTTGCCCCAACTGGGCTTCACCAGCCTGGCCTCTGGGCCAGGGTGGCCCCTGTCTCCCGCTTTGGTTCGGTCCCCTTTTGATCAAGGACAACCACGGAGGTGCCGTCGGGAAGGTCCTCCTTCACCCTGCAAAGCTCAGGAGCTGCAGAAAATAGTTCCAGGAAACTTGGGCCACTTTGAGGAATGACCACCTACAACAATAAAACTTACCGCCGACAAACGAAACATTCACTACACATCGGCCTGAGGGAAGATTCTGGATTCCCATCAGGATTCTGATGAAGTGTGACAATCTGTTTGCCAGAATATGATTTCAGAGACATTGAAAGGGAGACTTCAAAAAATATTTTGATTTGCTTCATTTGGGGCTTTCTAAATATTTGAGGTTTAAAATCTTTCAGATTATTGATTCAAAATCATGTTTATTTCCAACGACTTATGTTTAGTTTATATTTGCCGTTTATAAACATTCAACAAAATCAGTCCCATGTGGCATTTAATAATGTTTCAGCTGCTATTATTGGTTTTTCCTTAGAATTCTGGGAGGGTGATGAAAAGGAGGCCGATGCAAAGCAAAGGGCATAGAAGCTGGGAGGTGATCCTGGGACGCGTCCGCACTTCTCCTTCCCACAGGGGAGACCTCTAACAGGTTCTGCTGGATTCATTGTGAAGATACCGAGAGAAATCGCCTTA
Source organism: Camelus ferus (assembly GCF_009834535.1). Taxonomy (NCBI): domain Eukaryota; kingdom Metazoa; phylum Chordata; class Mammalia; order Artiodactyla; family Camelidae; genus Camelus; species Camelus ferus. The sequence goes on from NC_045726.1 coordinate 18,386,884, forward strand.
AATTAAATCTCAATATTCCAGCCAGCCTGGCGGCGCAGGCTAACTGCATCTCAAAGTGCAGATAACACGCTGATGCTCACGGGTCCCCCTTAGCAACAGGATTGCCATGGAAACACATTGTAACTCACTGAGAGGAGGCAAGCAGGAACAGGAGGGGTTTGCAGGAATTTCTCGTTGAAATAATTACAGTGGTCTCAGTGTGCTGAAGAAACAAGTGCACCATGACTTAAAAAAAAAATCCTTTTCATAGCATGTTTGTGACAAGTCTTGCTTCCAAAGAGTTTAGTTCAAATGCTTACTATTTTAAATTTAATTAATATTGTATTTAAAAAAACCTGTTTGGAAGCACCTGGTGGTCAGTTTTCTCTTCTAGGATACAGAGTGTCACATGCATTTAGATGTTTGCCCAGGATTATGAGAGGCAGAAAGGATGTGTGCGGAATCTATTTTCATAACATTAATGATTTGATGTGATTTTGTATTAATTGCGTGCCATTCATGCTTTTATTCAATGTTCTTTATTTTATTTATTTATTAATTTTTTATTAGGTCATAGTCAGTTTACAATGTTGTGTCAATTTCTGGTGCACAGCACAGTTTTTCAGTCATACATGGATATACGTATATTCATTTTCATATTCTTTTTCACCATGAGCTACTACAAGATCTTGAATATATTTCCCTGTGCTATTCAGGATAAACTTGTTTATCTATTCTATATATACCTGTCAGTATCTATAAATCTCGAGCTCCCAGTCTGTCCCTTCCCACACTGCTCCTCTCTGGCAACCACAAGTCTGTATTCTATGTCTGTGAGTCTGTTTCTGTTTTGTATTTATGCTCTTTTTTTTTTTTTTTTAGATTCCACATATGAGCAATCTCATATGGTATTATTCTTTCTCTTTCTGGCTTACTTCACTTAGAATGACATTCTCCAGGGACATCCATGTTGCTGCAAATGGCGTTATGTTGTCGGTTTTTATGGCTGAATAGTATTCCATTGTATAAATATACCATATCTTCTTTATCCAGTCATCTGTCGATGGACATTTAGGCTGTTTCCAGGTCTTGGCTATTGCAAATAATGCGCTATGAACAATGGGGTGCAGGTGTCTTTTTGAATTAGGGTTCCTTCTGGATATATGCCCAGAAGTGGGATTATTGGATTGTATGGTAAGTCTATTTTTAATCTTTTGAGGACTCTCCATACTGTTTTCCACAGTGGCTGCACCAACCTGCATTCCCACCAGCAGTGCAGAAGGCTCCCTCTTATTCAGTGTTCTTTGTAATGAGTTGTTACTTTCCTGGGTTGGTTTGTATCAGCACCGTAAACAGGACTGTGCCTTCTGGGCATCTGACCGTTTGGGAAACCCTAGGGCTCCTAGGAGAGATTTTGTTTCTATTTAGAAAACATTAGCTGCTTCTCTGAATCAGAACCAAAAGAATAATAAAATGGCATTTAATAAATTATTCCTAAAGATTCTTCATAGTGAGGATCTGACTTTTGCTTTAAAAAGCAGCCTTTTATTCTGGTGGAAAACGTGTATGTGTTCCTGGCAAAACTTTTAGAAATGATATAAAAGCACAAAGACAAGAACAAAGCCGCCCCAGAAACCTCCCACTGAGGGAGAGCTCACCCCCGAAGTATGGCACTCTTCCCTGAAGTCTTTGTTTTTAGGTGTCTGTGTTGTTTTTTGTTTTGGTGATTGTGGTCAGGACAGTATTTGGGAGCCATGCATTTAACATACAAAGCACTCACACGAAGTTCTTCAGCGAAGAAGGAAAACTCAAGAAGAAACCCTGCAGGTTGTCTGACATACAGAGAGGTTAATTCTTCACTCAAGAAAGATGGCACTCTATGGAGACATTAATGAGAGTGCTCACGACAGAAACACGACTTTAAGATCGATTCCGGCTGCCGTGTTAATTCCTGACGGCGATTTCCGGGGCCTCCGTCCCCGGGGGGAGGCTGTTGTGGGCTGGACGTGCTCAGGTCGCCTGCGGCGTTTCCAGCTCCACTAACCCAGGTTGGCACCGAACAGGTGCCCTGATACGTCTCTGTTCTTGCTTATTGAGTTGTAATTTTTACTTATTTCGATGTTACAATGTCTAGAGTTTTCTAAGGCACAGGACCTTGGAACAAATACATTATATTAAGACAGTAATGAGTAATACATCTAACAATGTGACTCTCTGAAATAACAAGAAACGTGTACTCACTGTGCAGAAAAGAGAAATAATTCTAAATCCACATCTAGGGATCCTGGGTGTGGGGCTTTCTGTTCACTGCATGAGCCACAGCATCGCTTTAGCAGAGCTGAGGACCATGAGAGGTGGACCCACTGGAGGACGAGGGTGCCATGTCTGTGGCTTCTGGGAGTTTCCATGAGCTGTTATCAAAATGCAAACCTAGGAATATAGAATACAGAGACCTCAGTCTGGAAGGAAGCTAAGGCCTGGGCTACAGCCGGCGGAGCAGGCAGTGATGGCGTTGTCACCAGATTAATCAGTGCTTGGGTTTCTTTTTCTTCGAAGAGGCTATGAAAGCTGGTTGCGTTACCACGGACACTTTGTAGGAGGCGAAAGTCACTTGAACATCACCACGGACAGCAAAGAAATCACTTGAGGCCATGCATCATGTTTACCAGGAGCAAGGCAAGGGAGGAAGTTTTCAGGAAACTTTTTATTGCAGTAAAATATACGCAGCACAAAATGTGTCATTTTAACCATTCCTGAGTGCATAGTGAAGTGGCAGTTAAGTACATTCCCAACGCTATGTACCTGTCACTACTATCCATTTCCAGACTGTTTTTGCCACCCCAAACATAACCTCCACCCCATTAAACACTGACTCTCCACTGCCCTCCTTTCAGCCCCCAGCAGCCACCATTCTGTTTTCTGTCTCTAGGAATTCAACAACTCTCAGAGCCTCATGTAAGTGAAATCATAGAATATTTGTCCTTTTGTGACTGGTTTATGTCGCCTAGCGGAGTGCCCTCAAGGTTCATCCGTACTGTAGTATGTGTCAGAGTTTCCTTCCTTTTTAAGGCTGCATAATATTTCATCTTGTGGATATACCATGTTATGTTTATGCAATTATCCATAAATGCACATGTGATTGCTTCTACCTTTCGGCTATAGAGAATGATGTTTCTATGAACATGGGCATACAAATATCAGTTCAAATCCCTGCTTTGAATTTTTTTGGGTACATACCCAGAAGTGGGACTGCTGGATCGTATATAGTAATTCTGTTTAATTTTTTCAGGAACCACCCTACTTATTTTCAAAGCAGCTGCACCATTTTACATTCTCACCAGCAGTGCATCAGGGATCCAATTTCTACACATTCCTGTCAATGACTGTTCTTTTCTTCTTCTTCTTCTTTTTTTTTTTTTTTGATAGTAGCCATCTTAATGTGTGTGAAGCAGAGGATGGACATATTTTGAGAGAAGGTGGAAGGAGAAGGTGCAGAGAAACAATCACCAATGTGGCTTTGCTCATAGGACCAGCTCTCACTTCTTCTGGGAACTGTGCTCACTGGGAGGGTGCTGACAGCCACGCTCTGAGGATGCGGGTCATCTGCCATCCCACCCTCGGTCCCCTGGGGCAGGCTCTCCACTTTCTCTTGGTGAGCATTCTCTTAACCTTCACACTTCACTGTCCTGGACCAGAGAGGGCAGGGCAGTTCACAGTTGGTGAATGAGGTAACCCACACTGTGAATGAAAAAGAAAAAGAAAAGAAAGGAAAAACAAAGATGTTGGTACAGAAAAGTATAACTTTCCAGGAAGAAGAAAGTGAGAAGTGGAAATCAAATGGGGTGCCCTCTGCAGTGTACCTAGGTGGGAACTCCCAACGTCCGAGCTCCATAACTTCATTACCACCGCCATCTGCTCCTGTTAACCCCAAAGAGCTGAAACTAGTGCTTAGCGGACTGACAGCAATGCCGACTCAGTTCCTAAGAGTGTTTCGCCAGGGCCTCTGTCAGTGTGGGACGTTTCATTTCTAACATCAGTAACATTTAATGGGAAGAATCCCTTGGAATCTTTCAATACAGCTATTTGTTGTCATGTTCAGATACTGCCCACGGAAATTGTCCCTGGAAGTTTCTAGAAGGGATGTGTCACAACCTCCAGGACTTCCTGCGAGTCCTGGGCTGCAAATCACTGTTTCAGTTTGGAGAGCGGAGACTGTGATCCTTGTGGGGCATCGTTACTGAGGACCCAGGACCGGGCTGGTCTAGGCCGAGAGGGAGAGGCTCTGAGCCAAAGTGCTGTCGGGAGATCAGCTGGAATATGGTTTGACTGGCACTTTTTTGAAGGGCTGGACAAAAGGATGAAAAGCCACAGATTCTACCAGGGGTACGTAGCCTGCATCTCCACCTCAGGTGCAGGCCCAGTGGTTCCCCCCGCTGTTACAGATCTGAGGCAGACACAGAGTTTCTGCCGGAGTCTTCAGACGCCACCGTTGTTTGGCTCCAGCCTGACCTCTCTTCTGAGTCGCCATCTCCTCGCGGCCCCTGCACTGGGAGGTCTCAGGAGAGCTCGAGCCCTGGTCTTGATCTATTGCCGTCAAGTCAGCCCTTCTTCCTCAGTTCTTCGTCTTGGAAAACAGGCCCTCTGCCCACGCTTCATCGCACCCTGACTGTCCATTCTGACTCCACAGCCCAGGCTGAAATGGCACGTCTCTCCGGGGCTCCTGACCCCTCACCTGGACCTGCCGGCTTCCCCTCCTGCCCACTCAGATCCATTCTCTACTCAGTGTTCAAAGGGATGCTTCAAAATGCAAAAGGAGACCAGGCAGTCTCCTGCCTCAAACACTCCGACAGTTTCTGACCCTCTGAGGATAAAGCTAAAGTCACTGCCCTCGGCTGCGAGGACTCCCTGCTCACGTGGCCTCCTCGCCTCTGGACATTTGCTCTTGTTCGCAGCCCAGTCTCTTGGGTCCAGTAGAGCATTAAATACGGCTGCCCACACCGTGGCCCAGAAGGCCTTTCTGCCACGCCGGCCCCACAGCGCTCCTGGATTCTGGTCTCAGATTAAGAGTCATTTCCCTGGAAAGGACTTCAGACATTAGTGACACAGCATCCCCTGTGGTGCTGACTCAGACCACGCCCTCCCCTTTCACTGTTCTTCAGAGCTCCTGTCACGATTTGTAATCACATACCTATTTTTAAATTTTTATGTTCTCTCTTTCATGAATCAAAATGTTACATGATAAATACACTTTTCTATCTTACATTTTTGAAGAATTAGTGTTTATTTTTGCATTTAAATTTAATTTTTAAATTTCCGTTTGAACTTTTAATTATGTGATAATTGTAGATTCACATACAATTGTAAAGAAATAATAATGAGAAATGCTGTGTGCCCCCCACCCATTTTCCCTCGGTGGTAACATCTGCAAAGCTGTAATGTAACACCACCACCCACAGTGACATTGATGCAGAGCGTTGCCAACACCACAGGGATCCCAGAGCCACACCCACTTCCCCACCCCCGGCCCCTCCTTATCCCCTGGCAAGTGCTAATCCGATAGGCATCAGAGCTCTCTGATTTTGTCATTTCAAGAATGTTATACAAATGGAACCATTTGTTACATAACCTTTTGAGACTGGCTTCTTCACTTGGCATAATTATCCAGAAATTCATCCAGATGGTTGTGTGTATCAATAGTTCATTTATCTGTATCGTTGACTCATATTTCGAGAAATGGATATAACACGTTTGTTGAACCAGTTACCCACTGAAGGGTATCTGGGTTGTTTCCAGTTTCTGGTCATTACAAATAAAGCTGCTATGAACATTTGTGTACAGAGTTTTGGGTGCATGTGGGTTTTCAGTTCTCTGGGCTAAATGCTCAGGAGTGTCACCGATGGATCGTATGATACTTACATATGCAGTATTTTAGGAAGCTACCCAGCTGTGGCTGCACCATTTTACATTCCCATCAGCGATGTCTGAGTGACCCTGTTTCTCATTGTCATTCTAATTTGCATTTCCCTAATGGCTAATAATGCTTAAAGTATTTTCATGGGCTTATGCGCCATCTGTACATCTTCATTGCAATGTCTCTTTGTGTCTTTTGTCCATTTTTTCTAATTGGATTGTTTGCCTTTTTACTGCTGAGTTTTGTGTGTTCTTTATATGTTGTAGCTACTAGTCCTTTCCAGGATATGTGGTTTGCAAATATTCTCTTCCTGGTTTGTCTTTTCAGTCCCTATTTGTTTAAGTGTCAGTTTTCGCTAATTTGATGTAAATTCTATGAGGTTCCATGAGATGGACCCACGTCACCGTCCTCGCCATGACACCCTCAGCTGGCAGAGATGGTGCTGGTAACGTGGAACGTGAGGAGTAAATGCAGAAAACAATAAGATACATTTAGTGAGTTTTATATCATTGAAGTCACCCTGTATTTAGTTTTAAAAGTACATTTATTGCTTTATTTCTGGTTGCAAAAAATACACGTTAATGACAGAAATACGGAAAATGGCTTAGCACAAAGGAAGTGATCACTTGTGACAGTGTCACCTGGAGATGAGCATGTCTGTTTATGCACGTGCCCTAATGTGAGTGAACATATATGGATCTATGTAGGTGACATGTGGACATTACCTTATCTCTCAGGGTTGCTTGCTGCAAGCACAACCCTGAGAAATGGCCGGGGCAAAGAGAAGTCCAGCCCATGAGTTCCTGGTACCCCCGGTGAGATTTGTGGGAGGTGGAGAGACGCATGGAGAACTATCTCTCTCAACACGTGAATGCCACATAACTTTTACACATTCAGGAGCGTTCTTTTGAAATGTTTTGTAACATAAGTTTTTTTATATAGCAAAAATATATTAACATTTTGTTACATTTATAATATGTATTACATTTATATGTCTATGTATATATACAGCTTTAAACATTTGAGATCAGGGTATTTAGTATTTTGTAACGTGCTTTTTTTTTTTTGTAACGTGCTTTTTAATTTAACAAAATTATATTGACATAATGTATGTCATAATTTCCAAAGATTGCATATTATTATTATTGTGTATGAATCACTGCAGCCCCTTTAAGTGAATTTCTATTGTATATTTAAAGTGGCAATGAGAATTTTATAGGAAAAATTTCTTGACCATGAGTTTGGAATTACCATTTGTGTGTGTGTGTGTGTGTGTGTGGTGAGAACACTAAAGACCTACCCTCTTAGCAGATGTGAAGTACACCTCACAGTGTTGCTAACGAGTCACGTCGTTGTGCGTCTGACCTCCAGAATCTGTTCGTCGCGCATCACTGACACTTTACAGCCCTTGCCGAACATTCCCCGTTTCCCCTGCCCCCAGCCTCCGGTAGCCACCATTCTGCTCTCTGTTTCTATGAGTTTGACTGTTTAATTACCACATGTAAGAAAGATCATGCAGTTTGTCTTTTCGCATTTGGCGAACTTCACTTAGCGTAATGCCCTCCTGGGTCACCCATGTTGTCACACATGGGAAGATTTCCTTCTTTGTCCGTCTGTCTGTCAATGGACACTTAGATTGCTTCCACATCTTGGCTATAGTGAATCATGCTGCGACAAACATGGGGGTGGGTGCAGATAGCTCTTTTGAGATCCTGATCTAATTTCCGTTGGATATTTACCCAGAAGTAGAATGGCTGGATCATATGACAGTTAGAGCTATTATTTTTTAATCTTTTGAGGGAACTCCGTATTAGGTTTCATACTGGCTGAACCAATTTACATTCCCACCAACAGTGGACAAAAGTTTGCTTTTCTCACATCCTCACCAACATTTGTCATCTTTCCTCTTTCCCACAGCAGCCACCCTGAAAGGTGTGAGGTGATAGCTTGTGATTACAATTTGCATTTCCTTGGTGACCAGGGTTGGAAGTGCAGCATTTTTCATGTGCGTGTTGGTCATCCAGTCCTATTTCTTAGGCCAGTTGGGAAGATCAACCTGTATCCCGAGATTGTTAATGAGACAGGGTGGACTGGGGGCTAAAAGCATTGGACTTGGAGCTGGACATATTTGCACTGGAACCCAGTCACCCACTGGAGCTGTGTGCCCTTAGCTACGTTTTAAGCCTTCTATGAGTCTGTGTGTTCATCTATGAAATGGAGGAGCAGTTGCTATGGGACAGCTCTGAGGTTTCAAGGAGATCATCTTTGTAACCCCTTAGCTCGGCATCTGATATCTGTGGACGAAGAGAGGCCAACTGGCCTGCCAGTAAACAAAGGGCATCGCAGCCAACAAGCCATCAGCCACTGCAGCTGCCCCCTGTGCGGCCCCATCGCCAGTTTCCTGGCATCACAAAGGTGACTAAGAGGGCATTTCCTGCTTCCCAGGTGGCCAGGGGCTCCGCATAGCTTGTCTGATTAAAAGCAGTAAAGAAGTGTGTCATTTTAAAAACTAGAAGAGGAAATAAACGATTAAATTAAGTGGCGAAGAGTCGAGGAACATTGAAGATGTGTCACCTCCCTGAGAGCGAGAAAGATCCTGAATGAGAATCCGGGCAAAGCACTCCAGCTGAACGCTGCGGTCCTCAGCAAGACCCACAGGTGCTGGGTGGGGTGCCCTGCGTGGCGCGGGATCACCGCCGCTGGTGCTGACTCAGCCCCAGACCAACTCAGGAGAAATTCAGGGAACTGATCAAGTCTGTGAAGGTCACGAGGTGACAGTGCTCTGACGGTGGCTTCTTGTGGTGACAACTGGTGCCTGCCGCGGCCCTGTGACTCCCATTCCTGGGCTCTCAGATGTCTGCCTGCAATCCCTCAAAACACAAAGCACACCGTTTCCTGATGTTTGTTTGCCTTAGCAGAATTAACAGCGCTGGGAAACTGGCTAACCTCACTGGAGCTCAGGCCGACTTGTCTCAGCTCACGTCTCCTCCTTATCGGAGTCATAAATCCCACCGCCTTGCTTGTCTCAGTCCGTGTCTCCATCTCATCAGAGCCGTAAATCCAGCCACCCTCACATATACCAAAGCCCCTTACCTCACCTATAAGCCAATCAAAATCTGCTCCCCCGTCCCTTTGTGTCCACAGACCCTTCTCCAATAAAAGACCCTGCACGTCTGCCCCAGTGCTCACACAGGCACCTCCTTTTCAGTTATGATGACTTTTATTTCTTTTTCTTTCCCAATTGCTTTGGTTAGGACTTTTAGTCCTATACTGAATAAAAATGGTGAAAGGAGGCACCCTTGCCCTTGTTCCAGACACTAGAGGAAGAGCTTTTATTCTTTCATGACTGAGTATGATGTTAGCTGTGGACTTACCGCATATCGACTTTATTATATTGAGATAGTTTCCCTCTATTTCTAGTTTTTTTTAACATTTTTATTGTGAAAGGGTATTGAATCCTGTCGAATGCTAATTTTTTTTCTGCATTGATTGAGATGATCATGTGTTTTTTTTTTCTTCTCTCTCTTAATGTGCTGTATTACATTGATTGATTTTCATATGTCGAGTTAATCTTGAATCTAGGAATAAATCTCACCTGGCCGTGGCGTACAACACTCTAATGTGCTGTTGAATTTTGCTTGCTAGTACATTGCTGAGAATTTTTGCATCGCTATTATCAGGGACATTTATCTTTAGTTCCCCTTTCTTGTAGCATGTTTGTCTGGTTTTAGTAATACTGGCTTCATAGAGGGAATTTTGAAACATTCTCTCCTCTTACATTTTTTGGAGAGTTTAAGGAGGGTTGGTACTAATTCTTCCTTCAATGTTCAGTAGAATTTATTAGTGAAGCCATCTAGTCCTGGGCTTTTCTTTGTTGGAAGGGTTTTGGTTCCTGGTCCAATCTCCTTACTACTTATCAGTATACTTAAGTGTTCTGTTTCTTTGTCATTCAGTAGAGTTAGGTTGTGCATCTCTGGCAATCCATCCATTTCATGTAGGTTACACAGCTTGTTGGTGTATAATTGTTGAAATTATTCTCTCACAATTCCCTTTTTCTTTTCTTTTTTTTTCAACTTTAATGCATTTATTTAATCTAGTGTAATAAAAATATTACCATTTCAACATATAATCAGCATAAAATTATTATTATTATTATTAACATTTTTTATTGATTTATAATCATTTTACAATGTTGTGTCAAATTCCAGTGTACAATTCCCTTTTCTTTAAAATTTGATGACGTATCTTCTTTTCTATTTCTGATTTTAATTATTTGTATCATCTCTCTTCCCCCCCCTTTTTTTTGCTAAAGATTTGTCTGTTTTGTTGATCATTTTGAACAACCAAATCTTGATTTTGTTGATTTTCTTTGTATTCTTCTATCTCTGCTCTAATTTTTATTACTTCCTTCCTTCTGCTAATTTTGGGTTTAGTTTTCTCTTCTTTTTCTAGTTCCTTAAAGTGTGAAGTTAGGTGGTTGGTTAAAGATTAATGCAATACTTCACAGATATATCCTTCACTCAGTACTGTTTTTCTTATGACTCATTTGTTATGTTGTATTTTCTTTTAAATTTATCTCAAGATATTTTCTAATTTCTCTTGTGATTTCTTTTTCTGACCCATTGTTGGTTTAAGAGTTTATTATTTAATTTCTACAAATATGTTGACTTTGCTGTTTTCCTTCTGCTGTTGGTTATCAGTTTCATTCCATTGTGATCAGAAAAGATATTTTGTATTATTTTAATCTTTTAAAATGTTTTAAGGCTTGTTTTGTGGCCTAACATATGGTCTCTTCTGGAGAATGTTCCATGTGCACTTGAGGAAAATGTGCACTCTGCTGCTAGTGGGTGGAGTGTCTGTACATGTCTGTTAGGTCCAATTGGTCTATAGTGTTGTTCAGTTTTTTGATCTTCTGTCTCATTGTTCCATCCATTCTTGAAAGTGGAGCATTGACATCTCCTGCTGTAATTATACAGGTGTCTGTTTTGCCCTTCAATTCTGTCTGCGTTTGTTTGTTTACTTTGGAGCTCTGATGTTTGGTACATTTATGTTTATGATTATTATGTCCTTATTGATGAACTGACCATTTTATCATATGTAATGTCCTTCTTTGGCTCTCATAACAGTTTCTGACTTACAGTCTATTTGTTCTGATATTTGTTTAACCACATCTGTCCTCTTTTAGTTATCATCTACACAGAACATCTTTTGCCATCCTTTCACTGTCAACCTGTATGCATCCTCAGATTTAAAGTGAGTCTCTTATAGACAGTGTATATTTGGACAGAATAACTTTTATCTTAAATGCATGAAATAAAATTCATAGAATTACAAAGAAAGCCAATTATATTTAAATACAGTTATCAATTTTTTTAAAAACATATTTGACATTTGGTAATATAGACAGTTCTTCATGAATTTATAAGATATCCAGATATGGTGGTGGTAGTTATTACCACTGTAATTTTTGAGGTAGTGAGGAATATAAATGGTATTTTAAAACATATGTGACAGCTGTACTGTGATAACCAACAACCCTGGATATCCCCTGCATCTATACTTTATTAAAATGGTAAATTCCAATTAAAAACTCATTCCCCCACTACCTCCCCCACTGGAGTTTCATGGGTCCCAGATTAAGAACTCTGATTTCTTAGAAGGCTACCCAGTTGTAAGGACAGATGATCACAGTGTTTTAAAGTGAAAGAAGTAGGAGATGAAACAACATGATTTTATTTATGTAAAAAAATATAGACAGAGACATGAAAGAGTAGACTGAATGCTAGCAGTGATTTAATTTTCTTCTTTATGCAGGTCTGTATTTTAGGTGCTTGGTTCAATGTTCCCAGAAGCCCTATTCTTCCTGTTTCATAACACACTTATTATTTATCTGTTCCACACTTGCTTTCTCACCAGCCAGGGGGCCATGTGGGCAGTCTGCTTCACTCTTGAGCGTGGTGGGAGGCATTCACTCATGGCAAAGGCTCTGGACCTTCCTCTAGTTAAGCCTGGAATATATGACTTTACAATTCATTTATGCTTCATCCATCCATTTATGCAAACATTCACCACTGGCTTGGTGATTCCTGAGATGTGAGTGAGCATGGAACGCTTGCCAGGCAGAACTGAGATGCTGAAGGTGCACGGATTCTTAGGGCGGCCTTTGCCCTTGGGGAAGTCGCAGCCTTTTCAGTGGAGACAAGTGTAGCTGTGGACCCCTGCATTGCCATTCATTCCCTAATCATCGCCTCACCCTCCTCAGAAAGATCGAACAGCATCACCATGTAGAACTCAGTCATGGTGGTGCAACTTGCTCTGGCCGGTGAAGTGAGAGCAGCATTTATGTGCGTCACTTCCTGACTGGCTTGAAGGTGTGAGCGTTGGCAGCACTGTTTTGTCTGCACATGATCATGGGCACAAGAGGCTGCTCTGTCAGCCGAGTCTCTGAGAGAAGGCAACTGGGAGCAGAGCCCAGCTGACCCAGGGTTGATGTGTAGATAAAGTGATGAACATGACATGAAGATGTCAGGTCTTTGGTACCACAGAAGAACCTAGTCCATCCTGACAGTACTGCACCAGTTAAGCAGATCTACCTTGTACCAAAGGCAAAAATTTCTGAGTCCTGGAACTAAAAATATCACTTATTTTTCTTGTTCTTGACCTGCCTTTCTGATACAACTGCCTGATACATTTAAACACACAAACTCCTTTTATTAAGGTGTCGGTATCACTCAGATATCTAACTCAATTGTTACAACGTTTTGAATTTTATACATTCTATGCTCCTCTCAGTTAACATTACTGTTACAGGAGGTGTGAGTGCTTAGCATCAAACAATGGTTACTCTAAACTCTCATTTGGAAAACCTGGATTTGGAAAGCTATTTCCTCTTGGTCACACTTCTAAGTAAGTGTTGATTCAAGGACAGAAATACAGGGCAAAGCTAACCTATAATCACAACTAAACAGCACTAAAGGCAGCTAAGCATGCGCCCCACCACTGAGCTATACTCACCCCCTGGGGTTAGTACTCTTATAAAAGACCCCAAAGAGCTCCTTGCCCCTTCCAGTAAGAGAGGAGACAGGGGGGAGATGCACTCTATGAATTAGGAAGTGGGTCCTCATCAGACACAAATCTGCTGGGACGAGACCGTGCACTTCCAGCCTCCAGTCACCAAAGACTCAATGTCACCTGCACACCCATGACTTCTAAGTTTCAGCCTCCAGCCCCGACTGCTCCTCAGCTCTGGATAGTTCTCCATGGAAGCGAAGGGGACCCGGAATGGGCCCCCCCCCCATGCTGGGGCACATGTGGCTTCCTACAGCCCCCTGCCCAGTCCCACAGCCTCTCCCTGCTTTCCACAGAGGTTGGTCCTTAATAAGCATCTTGCACCCCAAACTCCAGCTCAGCTTTGCCTCCAGACAGGAAAACTTGCCCCACTCTCCCTCACCCATCCTCTTCATCCGGATCACCTTACTGTCTCCTTTCCAGCCCACTTCTCTGGCCTTCCTTCAAGATCCTATCAGTTTTTTTAACTTGTACTGTTATTTACTAAGTTTATCAACTCCCCACAGCCACCCCACGTCCCTGCCAAGGTGTCCACATAAAATGCAAACGTGGCTGAGTCACCCTTCTCAAGCCGCTGTAGACCTGCTGGTGTGTCTCAGGGAAGGCTTCCAGCGCTCCCCACCAACCCAGCCAGCCTACACAGGATTCTGGGAATCGTGAGCCCTCTCAAGCTGCTCTCCCACAGCGTCTCCTCCTGGGGCCTCCCCGCCTCAGCCTACCCGGAAGATCCCAGCCACCCCTCAGAGCGCTGCTCGGGGCCACCTCCCCACTGAAGTCATCCCTGACACCCTTAGGCCAGGCTCAGCATGGTCCCCTCGTGGTCGATTTTGAATCTCGCACACCTGGAAATATTCGCACAGCCTGCTGCTTCATAATAGTCACTTTAAACTTTCTGCCTCTCTTGGTAGGATGAAACCCTCTGTGGGGCAAAGCCACACTCCCCAGGGCCCAGCTTACCGCCCAGAACAGTGTGTCTGGACAGCCTCTAGGAGCAGAAGAAAGCAAGGGGGGGCATTCTCCTCTAGAGACTCCGGAAGGAATGGGTCCTGCCCACATCCCTGTGTGAGCCGTTTTGGACGTCTGACTTCCGGCACAGGGAGATGACAAATTTACGCCGTTTTAAAACACCCGTTTTGTGGTTATGACAGTAATAGAAAATCAATACACTTTTAAAAAAATTGGAGTACAGTCAGTTACAGTGTGTCAGTTCCTGGTGTACAGCATGATGTCCCAGCCATGCATATACATATATATTCATTTTTATATTCTTTTTCATTAAAGGTTCTTATGAGACATTGAATATAGTTTCCTGTGCTGCACAGAAGAAATTTATTTTTTATCTGTTTTTATACATAGTGGTTAACATTTGCAAATCTCAAACTCCCAAATGTACCCCTTCCCACCCCCTTCCCCCTGGTAACCCAATACCCTTTTAAATTAATAGATTTAAAAGGAAAAACGGAAATATTCCGGACAGGCCCCGGGATGCCTGGCTTTCTTGAGACTTCACAATGGTTTCCTTTTTTCTGTTTTGGTTTGTGCCACCAGACTCTGAACACTTCATCTACGATCCATTGTTGTGCTGTCACAGGCTGATACACTTGATACTTGGGCATTTGGAATAATGTCTAAAATAAGCAGTAACAGCCCCCGTTGAGGGCCCGCAGGGCTGTCCTGGGTGGGAGGGACGCGGGCTTCTTGGCTGGGCTCGCAGCTTCTATTCTGGTGCTGAGAAGCCTTTGGGATTGCCTTTCTGCTTTTTTCCCCCCATCTTCCAAAATTCGGATACCATCTTCCTGATAAGTGAGGTGTTACTGCACTATTATATTCTTAAAATATTAACCACCTTCTTAGGTGATCAATCGTCTTCCATGTGGCAAATCTATAGTGCAGTTTGTCTTTAAAAATGGCCAATTTCCCTCCACTTGCCTCATCATAACAAAAGAAATTGAAGTCTGCTTTTGGCTAAAGGGTTAACTGTGTAGCTTTGGTGGTTTTTTTTTTTTTTTTTTCCCTCTCCTTGGAGACTCACAACGTGCGCGCGCGTTCTGTACTCCTTTCACAAAAAGAATCAAGGGCGAGGAGCCTGGGTTTTGAATGTGCAGTCGCTGTACATTCATGATAAACGCTGAAAAGAATGGCACATTCATGGCTGCTCCGTGTTGTAAATGAATGGCTGAATGGAAGCCTCAGGGCGCAGCTCACCTCCGAGAGGGCAGTCCTGTTCACACGCGTCCCTGACCCACGGTTCTCGAGTTTCCTGGAGAAACTAGCGTTTCCTGTCTTTGCAGCAGCGCCCCCCCCCCCCCCCCCGCCCCCGTCTTTGTAGCCAGGCTGAGTTTTTTGTTTTTTTCCCACACTGCCGCTGGATGAAAGGGCCCGCCTCTGATTGGGGAAGCCTCCACTGCGGAGCCGGCTCCCGCTGAATGAGTCACCGCGGCGGCCGCTCATTGGCGGAGGCCGCGGAGCCGGGGGCGCGCCTGGCGCCGGCCGCAGGGCCCGGCTTCATTCACAGAAACGCGGGCTCGCTCGCTGGCCCTTTCATTCACACAAACAGCGTTCCATTCACAGTCTGCTGTTTTTGTCCGCCTCTAATGAAGACCACGGGCTGGGGATGGCGGGGCCTCTCTGCTCTGGGTCTGGGGGGACCTCGATAACCCTCCCGCTCGTCTCTGGGGTGTGCATTTGCTGTTGCTGTGCAGGCAGGCGGAAGGGAAGAAATGAGGGCCAGGCGGCCGCTCCGCGAGGCCTGCGGCCCTGGCAGCGGGGCCGCCGCTCCTCCGCGCTCCTGGCCCCGCGGCTGGCCTCACCTGGCCGGCCATGGGTGCCTCCCCTTGCACCCTGTTCCTTGAAGCCCTTCAAGGCTCGGTGCCTCCTCTATCACATGTCTAGTCGTGGGTGTGAGAAGACTCAGGGTGACCTGAAAACGTGCTAGAGGTAAATTGATTTTTCTGCACAGAAGTAGCCGGGAAACTTGGACAGGGAGCGTGTGACCGTGTGGGGCAGCATCTTGCACGAGGAAGGCCAGCAGAGAGGCCCTGGGCACAGGGGTCAGTGGGCCTGGGTCTCTGGAGGCGCCCTGAGGCTCTGGGGGAGGGGGGCCATGCTCTCTGTTCCGCTCACTGGCAGGAATGAGGCCTGCGCGTTCGCTTGCAGCCCGGGTTTGGAAAACCAGGCATTTGTCTGCGGATCTGATGTGTAACGAGGGCAGCTGCATTTTTTTTTTCTTCCTGACTTCAGGGTTGCAAGCAGCGACTGAAGGGATGTGGAAATGTATTTGTAGCGTTTCTTAGGCATCTTTCCAGACCTTGAGCACATTCAGTTGGAATAAAGCTTCAAGCACAGCCCCCTTTTTGGAATGGATTTCTGGAGCCTGCTGCTATTCATCAAAGAAGCACTCTTCTTTTTTGGAAGTAGGTTTTCAACTTAACCCTGGCCGAGAAGGACTGCTGTAAATCGGCAGGGAAGACACCCTGACTGGCTCTTGGGCAGAGGTTCACATGCAGATCTTTTTTTTTTTTTTTTTTTTTTTTTTTTTTGGAGGGACTGCATTGCCACAAAGACACTTGTCATGGCTGCTCTGTTGATTGGACAATAAAAAGAAAAACCCTGGAAATTGTTTTTTTATGTTCACCTGGGAATGAATATTACTTTTTTTTTTTTTTGAGATTTAACAATTACTGCTGCTTTCCAAATCAGAATTCATGAGGATCCGCTGAAAATCTTATTCTTAAAAAGCCTTCGTCACATTTTAACGCAGCGCCGTCAGACACTTTTACAGGCTCACACAGATGGGCTGAGCAGGGAAGAGAAAAACCCCAGCACAGAATAATGGGCTTCAGAAAGTTCATCTGATCTTCCGAAGGGACTTGACTTACCTCTGGCACAAACGCTGGGAGGGGTCGGGGGGTGGGGGGCTGAAGAAACAAAGGTTGGAAGGAAATATCTGGGAAGGTAGGAGAAAGGGATTTGAGAATTGATTGGCTCGAGTGTGCTGTCAGTGGGTGTATGTGGTTTTTTTCTTCTTCTTTTTTTTTTTTTTTTTCGCTACAGGAAGTGATTTGCAGTGCTCACCGCGCCTTTGTTGAGAAGGGTCTCCTCGCAGAGTGAGTCACGCTTTTGCTGTGAGCAGCCCCGAGCAGCTGGGCGCTCCTCAGAGGGAACTATGACTTTTGCGAAGCAAACGCGCCGCCCTCCGCAGCCGAGCCCGGGGCCGGAGCCGCGCGGCCGCGGCCGTGCGGGCTGTTAGCGGTGGGAGGCCGGCGCCGCCGCCCGCGCCACCCCCCACCCCCGCCCCCCACCCCCCCGCCGGCTGTCCCGGCCACTCCGTCCCGCCCGGGGGACCGCGGCTCGCTTGCTATGCGCGGCAGCCCGCGCCGGGGGCTGGCACCTGCAGCGCCCGGGCGGATGCGGCGAGCCCACGGAGGGGCATGCTTCCACGCACCAAGTACAACCGCTTCAGGAATGACTCGGTGACATCGGTCGATGACCTTCTGCACAACCTGTCGGTGAGCGGCGGCGGCAAGGTCTCGGCGGCGCGCGCGGCCCCGGCGGCGGCCCCCTACCTGGTGTCCGGAGACGCGCTGCGCAGGGCGCCCGAAGATGGGCCGGGCAGCCTGGGCCACCTGCTCCACAAGGTGTCCCACCTGAAACTCTCCAGCTCGGGCCTCCGCGGCCTGTCGGCGGCCAGGGAGCGGGCGGGCGCGCGGCTCTCGGGCAGCTGCAGCGCGCCCAGCCTGGCCGCCCCGGACGGCAGCGCGCCCCCCGGGCCCCGCGCCCCGGCCATGCGCGCCGCCCGCCAGGGCCGCCCCGGCGACGAGCCGCCGCCCTGCGCCCCGCACGCCAGCGACCAGGTGCTGGGGGCCGGAGTCACCTACGTCGTCAAGGTGGGTGCAGAGCGCGGGCCGCCGGGTGGGGAAGCCCGGGCGCCGGGGCGTCCGCCACGGCGGGTGCCCTGGGGGCCGGGAGGTGCGCGCTCCTTCGCCGTCCGCTCGCCTGGCAGCGGGGACCGGGCGCAGCCGACGCGCCCGTTGCGCATCCATTGGGATGAGGTCTGAAGCCGGTGACCTCACTCTGTCCTGGTTTCCCTGGGCCCCGCTCCTCGGGCATGCCTTAGCCACCCCGCTGGGCCGTGTGTCCGGCCGGCACCCCTCCCGGCATGGGCCCCCGGCCCTGGGAACTGGGCATCAGGCCCACCTAGGAGGCCGTGAGCACACTTACAGGAACGGGGCAGCCCCTGCGGCGAGAAAAGCAGGTGGTGGCACCACTTCTGCTGCGTTTGCCCCAGGTGGCAGGGTAGGTGGGTTCATTTCTGCCACGGCAAGAATCCCCAGCTCCTTGCGGGGCAGGCCAAATGCTGCCTTGCTTTATACCAAACCGGTTCTAACTTCTTACCCAAAGGGAAGGCTTCCTTTGGTGTCTGCCTGTCATGCCTCACTGTTGGTTTACAGCAGCAGAGGAGAACCGGGGACTGTTTCTCCCCGAGGACTGGAGGCTTCCATTTAAATAGGCTAAAGGGAGCTGAGCCGCCGTTCCTGCAACACAAAGAAACAGTCACGCCCGATGTAGTCCACAAAATTCTTCCCTTATGCAAGGACGCTGTGATATTTAAAGAACACACACTCGGCCCTGTTCGCTTGGCATGCCCCACGCTTCTGATGTCCTGCCCGCCAGGCAGCAGAGAGCCACCACAGGGCTCTCCAGACACCCTCCAGACGGCAGGAAGGGGTCAAAACCACGCCGTTTCAGTCTGGTCACTCCGAGGCACGACTTTTTGTTTAGAAAGAAGTGAGACACAGACTGTGTCTCCACGGAGTTGTCAGTCACAGCCAGAAACCTGCAGGCTACCCCGCCGGGACACCCTGGCTGCAGATCCCGCTGAAAAATTCTACAGACTGTATCCTCAGGTAAAATGCTGTCTCTTGGCTATTTTGAACCAAATACGAAAGGAAACGGTTAACTTTGTGGATTATCTTTAACCATCTAAAAAGTACCGACAAAGGAAGGCAATCGTCAGCATTGAAAATGGGGCCTTTTCTCCTTTTTGAGGCTCCCTTTTAATTTAACCTTCATCTTAACTTCTAGAGATGCATTAATATATTTTACAAAAAGGCTGCAGATCAGCATAAGTTATGCACAGCTGGTTGAGTCTGTTATAAAAGGAAAAGAACATTCTTCTTGCATGCTTTCTTTCAATTATATAACCAGGAGCCAAAAGCAAAAAGAAAAACCCAAACCAAACCAAACCCCTGACAACTCTGAGGTTAAGGAGCGATGCCAGAGCCATCACTTGTGGCAGGTTAGTGCAATATTTCTCTAAGGGGGAGGGGAAAAAAAAAACACCCTATGTTTAAAATCGACAGATATTGGCAAAGCTTTTTCTACCTGTCATGTTGAACATAGAGGGTCATTTTCAAATGGAGGGAGAATTTTCAAACTTATGCCTTTAAAGTTTTCCTTTAAAAAAAAATCATTCACTTTGCTTAGGGCTTTAGACTTGATTTTTGAAGGATGGAGGCTGACATCCAGTTCTAAATGTCAGTAGTGGCTGAGGAATGACGAGCAGCTAAAACTAGTCTGCTCTGCCTGGCCATTCGGTGGTGGCTTCCCTGGCGTCAGCACTGAAACAGGGGAAAGGCTGGGTCTGCCCAGAACCTTCTGGGTTTGGGGTAAAGGGCCATAGTGACCTAGCGGTGGGGAGGGGGTACATAGCATGGCTAGAACAGAAGCAGCTCTCTTCCCTGGAGAAGTTTGAAATCACACAGCAAAGGAGACCAGACACTGGAGGACAATTTCTTCTGCGCACGTTTGATTCACATGATCACGTGGCCCTCTGTTGGTGCGCATCTCTGAGTTGTCCTTGTTGAGTTTAGAACCAGGAACTTATTTTCCTGAAAAAAAATCACAAAACTGAAAAAAAAAAAAAGCCTTCATTTGGTATTGTTTGCTGATTTGTGAATAGTTTTACTGGAATCCTTGCTCTAAAAGATCTCTGGTAGATAGAAGGGGGTGTTCTTTACAACATCAGCTGCAAAATCTAAACGCTCAGGGTTTGGGAAAGAACGTATTCTCTTTGATTTAAATTTATTTCTAAATTAAGGAAAACCCCCACATGTTTCCCAGTTTCCTGGAAGATTCATCTACTGTTTAGTTGTAGATTTCCTATGCTTCACAGAAATATCTACCTGCAGACAATATTAGGCTGTTGCACACAGATTTATTATTCAGAAAGATTTCAATCTAATCTACTTACGTGAAAGTGGAAATTGTAAAACGCAGATGTCTGGTCGGTTTTGACCAATTAGGAAACATCAAACTAAATAGCAGGTTGTTATATTAATTAATGAATTTAATTAATTTTAATTCAAAATTTAAAAATAGAAGCAGTTCCTGAGCAACAGTAGAATTGCAGGCTCAGAGCCTGTTGAATTTGTCTTTCCTGCCATCACTTGAGTCTGCTGTTCATAACAGTATGAGGTTATGCACACGGGGAAGGGTCCAGGCGCCTCCAGGTTTGTGTGGATTTACATCAGGAGACCCCCATTGGCAGCACCCTGTACCTGCCAAAGTATGCTGGCACTGGGTTTTTTCTTTGGGTGACACGAAAGGGAAGGAACGAGAAAATATGCCCTTGATAGACAGAAAAGGAAAATCATAGCAAGCAAAGAGCAACGAATACTTTCATTACAATTCTATTTTAGGATGATTTATGATCTTGACTTGAGAGGCCGATAGAAACACAGACAAGCATTGATTTTGCTGCTGTCCACCCCCAAGCTGGCGAGTGCCCGTCTTTAGCAGGTTCCAAGGGCAACAATGGGGGGCTCCACCTGCAGATCCGCAGAGCACAGAGTTCGGGGAGGAAAGAGAGACATGAGAAGTTGAGTCAGTTCTTACAGAACAGGGGTCAGTTCTTACAGACGGCCGCTGGCTGGGGTGCGAGAGTCATCTGAAGACAAGCGCAGCCTTGAGGTTCAGCCTCGACTCCGCCAGATGGGAGGCCACACTGTGTGGGCTGTGCCTGGGTTAGCCGTCGGCCCTGGGAGGGGGGCCCTAGAACAAGGGCTCACGTCACAGACTCCAAACGGTGAGAAGTGGCCACGTTTAGGACTGACCCGAGCACCCACGGCAAGAGTCAGGAGGGCCAGGGAAGAAGCAGCGGCCTCCCCGACCACCACCACACAGCGACAGGTGCTGCCGTGACGGCCTCAGACCGGGCGGGTTTGGGTCTGCAAAGAGCGTCACTCCTCTGCTGGCGACGGCTCTCTGGTGTAAGCTAGTCACAGAGTTTAAAAATCAGAGAACCACTGAATCATCTCCTGGTGCGCCGGAGGGGGTGGGCTTGCTTTTGGAATTCAGCCTTGTTCCTGCAAGAGCTCTTTAAAAATTATTTTGTTTCTCCCATTGTGAATCTGGTGAGACTGAGGGTGATATAAATTATTCATTTTATTTATAAATGTTCTGTTGCTCTTTATAGGCAGTCCTTACTCACCGCACAGACTCTGAAATGTAGTCTTCGTTTTTTTTTAGGGCAGTGTGGTATGACCAAACATACGTGCTCCCTTCATCTTTTATTTTTTACTTTTTAGGGGGGAGGTGATTAGGTTTATTCATTCATTTTAGTGGAGGGACTGGGGACTGCACCCAGGACCTCATGCACTGCTAGGCAGGCACTCTGCCCCTGAGCTGTGCCCTCCTCCCTAAAATGTATTCTTAATTGCTTTTCTTTTTTCTTTAAAAGCATTTTAAATCTTTTTTTTTAGCAAAGATATCTAAAATCTTTTTTTTTCTCGCGCTGTATTCTTTTCATAAATGCGAGTAAAGCTCGTATTAAAGAACCAGCAATGGAGTCGTTTCAGGTGCAGCCATGATGCGTTATTACCGTGGGGTTGTCTGACTGAATTTTGTTTTAATTCTAGATTAGAAAGTTGTTCCTTGATGTAGAATACAGCTTTACAAGTTGACTTTTTTCTTAAAATTGTTGAAAAATCTCATAAATGGGTGGCTTACATGTAAATGTTGCCCAAATGGTTTGAAAAACAGCAAACGTCTTTTGAGGCTAGTAGACAAAATTATTAATTTGATCTGGAAAGTGTGTCATCTCTCTTTTCATGTGACACGAGTAGAGCAGATGCATTACATGTGTGTGCACACACACACCACATCACACACACGCACATAGATACCCACCGCCCCCACACCACACCCCTCATTCCATACATGCAAACGTCCACACCCCACACCCACTCCACACACACACACCACATATAAACCACGCATACACACACCCCCCACACCCACTCCACACATACCCACAACACATATACACCATGCATACACCCCCCACCACACACACGTACACACACAACACATAATCACACATACACCCCCCACCACACACACGTACATACCCGACTCCCCCCACATGTATATGCACACACACCACACATACACACACATGCTTTTTGCTGACTTTGGACAGAATCGTTAGAAAGCAGTTAATGTCCTATTTGCAGAAATCCCTGATTATTTCATTCATTGCTTTTATGTTCATGGTTAAGAGAAGATAATTCTGCAAGGTCAGATTTTGATGAGACGTTAATCTTATAAAGAGCAGGCTTCTTGCTTCTCTCCCTCCCCACTCTGCGGTATCTGTGAATGTATGTCATGTTTTGGGGAAATACATGATAAATATCACTTAAGCAAAGTTGTGGCGATGGAAAATCTGGTAGCAAGCGTGTAAAACGGATGACAGGGTGGCTTCCCAGCCGACAGGCTCCTCCTGAAGGGTGTGTGAAGCTGGAGCCCCTCACTTAGTTGGGGTGTCCTGGGCAGGGACCCCCGGACCCCCGTCCCACTTGGCCCAAGAGGCGTGTGGGGCTCCAGAGGGCAGCCCACCCCCTGGACCTTTCTCGCCACAATCCCACCCCTGCGGGGAGCGCGGGGAACGCGCGTTGCCCGGGAGCAGCTGTGGAGACTGGAGGGCGGAGGCCGGGTCCTCCCTTTATCACCGGGCTTCTGGAAACCCCACGAAGCCAAGGCTTCCTGAGGAAAAGTGTTCAAGGAGTTCGTGGTTATGACGCTGCTGACTTCAGCCTTGGCGCCCTCCTGGTGTGTCTTCTGAAACGCACTGATTTCCTAACGTGAAAGCCCCTCAGAAGGGCCTTCCTCACGCCCGTCTGCTGAATGCACAGAAAGAGCAACAGAGCTTTTATTCAAATTTTAAGAATTTCAACTTGTACGAACCCTGCAACGTCGGCGGAACTTGGCCTTCACCCAGCCTCGCACCAGCAGGGCTCTCTGCCGGGATCCTTCTGGCAAACTGTGTTTTACCAAATTCCGTTAAATAGCATTGATGGGCCGTCTAGAGGGACCGACAGACCAGGTTCCACCCCATGGCTTTTTGCTTTTCAAATGTTCAAATTTACGAATACCATTTGTCCGGATAGAAACCTTGTGTTTAAAAAATTTTCTTGAAAAACCGCAACACAGTTCCAGCTCTTTTGATGGAAAACTGGTCCCTAACCTCGTTTTCAGCACAAACACTGTATAATCGGGGCTCCTATGCTTTCCCCCAAAGAGGGAGGAACCGCAATTTTACCTCTTGGGATAAAACAGTGAAAACATGACTGTTCTGAGTGTTTTTCGTGTGGAAGAGCCAGCTCCCCGCACAGCACCTCAGCCTTTTTTGGAGATGGATGCAGTGTGTGCACACGGTTCGGTCCTTCTGGGACCGCTGGGCTGCACCACGTCGGGTCCTGAAGGGCCCCTGACCGCCTAGCCCTTGGCATGTCCCTCTCACTTCCTTCCCCTCTGGGCCTCAGTTTGGACCCTCCCATCTTCCCGAGCAGAGGGCTGTTCAAGCACAAGTCCCTATAGTCTGCTCATCCGAAGAGGAGGAGCCTTGCCCCCAGGTGTCCTGCCTGCCCTGAAACCCAGGGTCGGGGAGGGCGTGTGGGGAACAGATGTTTGTCCCCGAACACTGAGTTACTTCTAGAAGGTGGGAATGGTGAGTGGGACAGGCAGAGAAAGGCAGCCTCCAGAGGCTGGGACTCGTCCTGGGGCCCCCAGAGAAACATGATCACGGACTCTAACTGTGGACACTGACTGGCCACCTCATGCTCACAGCCCTGTGGCCCTGTGATGTCAGTTACCTGTTCTTTTGTAAACCTTCCTTTACAAAATGTAACATTTGCTATGGAGATTTTCAAACATACATACAACACACAAAATATATCAACATAAAAAGTGGGGAGGAATGATCTAATGCACCTGCTGGTACCCAGTAGCCAACTTCTACAGGTGTCAGTTCATGGCCATCGGCACCCCCCCTGCCTTCCTGCATTGCGCAGAGCTGGCTGGGGCTCCCACTTCAGTGCTCGGACAGAACTTGAGGTTTTGATGAATCAGTTGCAGGACTGGGCTTAACTGTAGTTCCAAATATGGCAGAGCAGGTCCAGCGTCACAGGTACTGGGACATCCCTGCAGTTGACTCTGTGGTCCCCGAGGCAGAGGCGGTGGGGCAGCCTCTGTGATTTCTCTGTCGGAGGTGATGCTGTTGGGCTCCGGGAGATGCCTCTGATGGGCACCCCCAGGTGATGGGGTGGGAGCTGTGCCTCCCCACCCACGCTGCTCAGGCTCCCCTGGTCCACCTCACCTCCTGGCCTGGGCGGATCCTCCTCTAGCAACCAGAGGATTCTTTTAGAAGTGGGTTTTCTCCCAAACTGGTTTTATAGTAGTGTATCAGTCAAGGTTCCCCAGAGAGACAGAACCAATGGGACGTGCATTTATGTAGAAGGAGATCTGTTGCAAGGCAGTAGCCCGTGTGATTATGAAGGCTGAGCAGTCTGTAGAGGGAGTCGGCAGGCTTGAGACCCAGCAAGAGCCCATGTTTCGGCTTGAGTCCTAAGGCAGAAAAAAGCCATTATCCCAGCTTGAAGGCCATCAGGTAGGAGGAATTCCCTCTTGTTCTGGGAAGGTCAGTCTTTTGTTCTGTTCAGGCCTTCGACTGATTGGTCGAGGCCCACCCACATGAGGGAGAGCAATCTGCTTTGCTCAGCCTTTCCATTTAAATGTTAAAGTCTTTTAAAAACTCCTGCACAGAAACACCCAGAATCATGTTTGATCAAATATCTTGGCACCTGGTGGCCCCATAAAATTTACCATCACAGGCATATACACAAACTTTTAAAGTCTTATCTAGAGTGGCCACTAGCTGACTCAAACACTTAAGGAGATTCACATTCCCTGGAAGAATGGAGGTGAGGGATGAGAAATGACAAAATAACTCCCCTGGAAGAGTCTCAGATTTCCTCCCCTTTTCTGTGGGTACCAAATGGAGACACCTTTAGAAATTCCTCAAGCAGGACCTCAGACTGAGGTCCTGAAATATGAGACAGATGGACTACTACCCTGCTCACTAAGAGAGCTGTGAAACAAGTCTTTATGGGACCAGTGACAAGAGTGTGTGTCTGTGGTTCGCACACTTGCCCAGAGTGGAGGCTCGGACGGTCTGCTGTGCTGGATGAATGACGGTGTCACACCTAACGTCATCACCAGAGGTCAGAGCAAGTTCACTGGTGGAAAAACACAATCTGATGCGTCTGGTACAGACCCTCAACCAGGGACAGAGGCCCTAGGAGGGAAATCAGATGTTTCCAGGCCAAGACATGTCACCACTAAAATGCATTTTTTTTTTCTAGATGGCAAATAATAGTTTGGAGGTCCAGTTTTCTCAGTTTAAGATTTGCCGTCCTGGATTTTTAAAAAGTATTTTCACGTGTGCTTCTATTTGTAGCCTTGAGTGATGCAGAGAACCAAGAGTAAGTATTACCAGACGATGGATGGAGCCAGGGCTGGGCCCCTTCCAGGAAGCTGGGCTCTGCGTGGAGGGCTGATCATCGGGCGGCCAGAGAGGCACCGCTGGGCACCTGAGCCTGTCCTGAGCTCACGTTCTGAGAGGCTTCTCTATTTTGTCTGCATCCTCGTGACTGCTGGAAACCGGGGCACAGTCCAGAACTGCAGGTCCTCACACCTGTCAACCTTGGTCGTCTCGGGCTCATTCCGCTGGCCTCACTCCCTCAGGGCCCCTCCAGACTCTCCTCCCGGTCTCTGGGCTGGGGACTCCGCTTTTGTGAGGATGGTTATTTGCGAGGGCTGGTGGCTGCCCTGTGTAAAGGACCGAGCCCTGATTTTTTCAGGGAGAGTGGGAACTCCTGTGATAGACACTAACCTTGCTTGCAGAGTGACTGATTTGCCCGCACGGGAGGAGAAAGCAAAAATCATGAACTGATGGTCAGGAGGGAGGGTTCTGACGCTCCAGTGTTGCCCACGATCTCCTGTTCCTTTGTCGTCCCCCCCGCCTCCAGCTGTATCTGTTGGTTAGGCTCCCAGGGAAGGGGTGTGCTGGGAACTGTTAACACTTGGCTTTCCGGACAAAAATATCGTGATTTATGGGGTTTGCCAGTTCTCGTGGTGTAAACAGTCACCGCCCGGCTTTCCCCGGGAGGTGGGAAAGGAGGAGCAGTAACACAGCCTCGCAGGGGCTTCACTTCCAGGGTGTACGTACAAGGACTAGGAAACAATGAGTTGTGAGCACTGCTACCTTTTGAAAAATATAACTAGTTTTTGTGGACCTCCTCTTTAGGCTTATTGCAGCCCAGAACAGCTTCCCCTCCAAGCATCCCATCTTCACTCTCCTAACTCTTCCTTCCTCATTTTACTTCCTCTCGTCTAATTCACGCCAAAAATTGGCTTCTCCTGATCCTCAGGCAGTGTCTGGAAAAAGCCCCTTAGTGACCCCTAGTTTGAGAGTCTGCAGCGCAGCTCCCCCGGTGCTGCCCCCTCGCAGCTTCTCTTCCAGGCGCCCGGCATCTGCTCTAGAGGTTCTTCCTCTTTGCTTCCTCTTCTCGTTTCAGTTCCTGGATTACTTGTGAACAGTCTTACCCACTCCATTCGTCTACTCATCACTGTCCCTCCATCAACGTGCCAACCAGTTGCTTCGTTCAACTAGTGTTCACTGAGTTCCCATTCCAGGGCAGGCCTGTGCTGGGACCTGGGGACAGAGAGGTGGCGAAACAGGCATGCTTCCTGCTCTTTTGGTGCCAGTGGTAGAGACAGATGAGAGGAAATATCAGGAGACCACATTGGTGGTGGGGAATGCAGAAATCAAGGATGGCTTCTCGGAGGAGATGGTGCTGAAGTGGAGCCCTAAATATCCAGGAAGATGAATGGGATTTGAAGGCAGATGTGTTATTGCATGAAAGTGTGTGTCCCCTTCGAGGAGGAGGAGATGGAAGCTGAGGGCATCCGGTGTAGCTAGGGTGTATTGAGTCAGGGGGCGGGTCTCAAAGGGATGGCCAGCTCCAGGCAAGTGCAGTGAAGCCACTGGGGATTTTCTGCGAGATTATTCTGTCTTCTATGGGGAGAACAGGTTGGAAAGGCAGGAATGAAAGTACAGGCAATTGGGAGACAATTGGGAAGGATGACAGTGGCTTGGGCGGAAGGTCACTGGTCATTGAGCCCGCTCTGTTTTGCTTGCTCTCCGTGCAACACGCCCATCCACTGTTTCATGGCTTCTTACATGAAGTATGTCTCAAGCTGAATTCATGACCTTTCCTACCTGCATTCTGTTCCTCAGTCATTGGTGTCGCTGCTCCCCCACTTCCCATATTCAAGACCTCAGAGCCATCCTTGAACACATTCTTTTCCTAAAACCATTACATCTCTTTGGTCACTAAACTATCATTTTTACTCAACAGGGTTTCAAATCTTTCTTCTTTTTCTTTTCTTTTGTCCTGATTTGTGCCTTCACCATTTCTTGTCATGTTTATGACAATAAACTAACTGGTCTTCAGATGATTGCTTTGGGAAAGGCTAGTCTTTTTAAATTGTATAACAATGATAATAAACTCTCACTAAAATGTTTCAAAGTTTCCCCTTCACTGCCTTCCCTTCTAATTTTCTTCCTCTCAGAGATAAGCACCATCAGCTGTTGGCTGTTTATATTTCCAGAGAAACACATACACACTTTCCCCCCTTCCTTTCTTTTGTTTTTCTCTTTTTCCTTTCTGATACACAAAGAAAAGCATTCTCAGTACGTTGTTCTGCGACTTGCTCTTTGCATTTCATACGCCTTGGAAATCCTTCAACATTAGTACCTGTAGTTCTGCTTCATTCTTTTTGGCATTTGCTCAGTATTCACGAATATAGAGGTGCTAACATCTATTCAAGCAGTTCCCTATTGTTGGACGTGGAGGTCGTTTCCAGTTTATCACACTTAGTAAAGTAGTGAACCTTCTTCTACGGGCGTCTTTCCGCTTGGGCACATATTTTTGCCTGTCTGTACACTGCGTGTTAGCTACTATTAATCTTTTCTTCTCCTATTGCATTGGCAGGACCGAGAGTACAATGATCAGTTTTGTTGGTGGAGGTAACTTTTTCACTCCTGGCTACAAAGTGAGTCCCCTGTACTTAACTATGAAGGGGGACATTTACCAATACATACACTTTCACAGGTTAAGAAACATTTCCAGTAACCTTCGTTTTCCAAATTAGCTTCCAAATTAGTTTTCAGCATCTAGTGAGATAAATGTATGTTTTTTTTTTACATTTTTTCTGTTAATGTGATGAATCATTTATCTTTGTAAAATACATGTTTCATCTTCCTAATTAGAAGCTCCCTGTTGCTTGTCCTTGCTTATAGAATTCAATCCTAGCTTCTTATTACGATGCAAACTTTCGCGGTTTGGCTTCAGTTTAGCTCTTGCCCTCAACCCCCAACATTTCAGCCACACAAAACAACTTGTTTTCCCCAGACCAGCTGCACCTCTAGCCTTAGCTCAAAGTCTCTGGCCCTGGATCCTTTTCCTCCACTTTGTCTTAGCCTAAAATAACTCTCTGTTTGCTCAGCAGCAGATCCCTCTCTTAGGAAGGCAGAGTTAACGATCACCCCTCAGGGTGTCCACAGCCCTGGGGGTTCATCTTCGTGTCCATCAGCTCAACCCATGCCGAGTGGGAACCGGCCAGATACTTACCACTGGGTCTCCTGAGCACTCAAGGTGAATTAAATGGTCCCTCCTTTCATGGCAATCATCCTCCAGAGAGGGGGCTACATGTGTGCACTAGAAGGCTGTGAACTGTGGGAAAGGCGGACAGTTGGCTGTTCCCCAGCCTTCCCTGGGGAAAGGCCTGAGATGAACAGTACGTGCAGGTGGAGGAGCCGGGCTGGCTGTCGGGCACCGGGCAACGAGACAGAGCGAAAGAGGCTGGTCAGGAGGATGGCTGGGATTAAGGATGTAACTTCAAAGAGGCACATTTTGAACTCTGCTCTGTTTAAAAATTCCTTGATAATTGTTCCTCCCATGAACTGGCATGTAGAACACGGCCCACCCAGAGTCTTCACAGGCTGTTCCATAGCTAAGAAGCATTATTAACAGACCCGTGAGTTCTGTTCTTATGACTCTTTCCCTTCAGAGCTAATTACAGAAGGGTTTCAGTAGGAGAATTGACTTTAATGAGAGCCGTGAATAATCATTATTAAGTGAAAACATTATATAGCCAGATTTCACCAGGGCACTTCCAAGCAGAAAGCTAAACTGAACGCTTCCACGCGCCCCCACCTGTAATTAAAGCACGCGGATTTATGAGAAAGAACAAGGGGAAATGAATGTATCAACCAGTCATTTATGAAGGCTCGATCACTCGCCTTGTCCTGTGGAAGGTATTGTGGATTGTGAAACAGGAACAGGGCGATTTTCCAAAAGGAACTTGTGATCCAGTTGAGCTGGAAAAACCTGCTCCATTTTAAAAAGAAAGAAAGAAAAAAGGAAATCATGTTCAATAAGGTGCTGATGGCATGGTGAGAGTTCAGTGGTGGCTGGAGCTACCAGGAAAGGCTTCACAGATGGAGTGGCATTTTTTTCTGGGTCCCGAAAGACTGTCCAGCTCTGGGTAGGTGGAGGGGGAAGGGATGCCCAAGCTGGAGAATCAGAGTGAGAAACGCTTTGGAGATGGGGCTGGGTTCCGCATTTGACTAGGGGATGGGAAAGGCAGTCCACGGCAGACTGGCCGCAGTCAGAGGGAAGCTGAGGTGCCGGAAACAGGGGCCGTAGCCTCTTGGGACGCTGCCTACTTAACGGAGGGACCAGTCCCCTGCTGGTCCTCGTTGGATTGTCCACGCGGCTCATGTTTGCGGCTCTGATCTCTTTCCTTACCAGGTGGCAGCCCCTGAGGGAACCACAGTTACATTTCTTCCCCTCTCTCCTCTCCAAGCTAAACATTTCTCTCTCAGCCGACTGCCCTGGGCTCACTATATCCTGGATTCCCTTATCTGTTCACGTCTTAGTTTGTGAATTACACTTAAGGGGCTTGAGTCATGTAAGGTGTTTGGTGGAACTGCGGTTCTGGCTTGGGTTGGTGTATATTCTATTTTTAGCGTTTTGTCCTGTCTCTAGAATAATTTGTGCCTTAGTTCACATGCCTACACGACGGAGATAAATTCATCTTTGTCTAAGATACAAGCTGCTCTTTTTTATCCCCAAGAAAGAATGATAAGGTTTTCTTTATGGCCTGTTCGTTATAATCTACCAGCAGCATTACTGATGATTTTCACAGTCACACTTCCTTTTATCAGAAAGCTCATTGTAGACTCACCTCTGCCCACCAACCCCTGCAACCACTGCCTACTGTTATGAACTTCAAGCCGTCAGCCTCTGTCATCAAAACTCAGCATTGTAATTAAGAAGGCCAGTGGGAGCATCCCTGGGAATACCACCACCCACCAAACAAGCAAGTGCCCCTGCGGCAGAATGGCGGAACAAGCTCTGGGTGCAGTCGTAGCATACAGTACCACGCGGGCATTTGAAACAGGGAATTAGAGTTTCCTCATGGCCGGCTGGGAAAGGGTTTCCCGGCGCATTGTTGCGTGACGAGAGCCTGGTACAACAACATGCGTGTGACGGGAACCACGCTTGTAACAGACCCAAGTACAGAGATGCTTGTATGTTTCCACAGTTGTAGCTGGAAACTTCCGCAGCCCACTCGGAGCAACCGTTAGGCTATTATGCCAAAACTCTGCAAGGATATTCAAAACCGAGCAGCATAATCAACCAGCAGGGTCTAGTGGACTGCCACAGGATGCTCCGGCAAACCACGGCAGAACAAACATTCTTATCAAGGGCCCGTGGAGCCTCTCCCGAGATAGGCCACAGCTCAAGCCACAAAACAAGCAAATCTAACCAAATTCAAAATAACTGGAATCATACAGAGGGTGTCTTCTGACCACAGTGGATTCCAATTAGAAATTAATGAGGAAAGACAACAGGAAAATCTCCAAACACTTGGAAATGAAGCCACATGCCCATAAATAGTCCATGGGACAAAGGACAGATTTCAGAGGAAATTAAAAAAGACATAGAATTGAATGAACACGAAATTACATCATGTCAAAACATGTGGGACACAGCTAGAACGCTGCCAGGAGGGAAATTTATAGCAACAAATGCTTACTTGGAAAAGAGAGAAATTCTCCAACCAATAATCTAAGTGTCTTGCTCCAGACAGTAAAAAAGAACAAAATAAAGCCAAAGCCAGCAGCAGGCAGGAAGTAACAAAGATAAAAGTAGAAATCAATGTAACAAAAAATAAAACCAGTAGAAAAAAAATCAATGAAACAAAAATCTGATTTAAAAAAAAAAATCAGTAAGAAGAGTAAACCCATCAAGACTGACAGAGAAAGAAGATGCAGGTCCCCAACCTCAGGAATGGACCAGGGGCTGTCCCAGCAGACCCCGTGGCCACGACAGGGCTTCCGGGACAGCGTGGCCCTGTTCTCAGTTGTTCACGTCCAGGTGGCGGGTTAACGGCCCCTCCCTCAGAGTGAGGACAGTCAGGCAGCCTCCACGGACTGGGGGGGGGGGTGCGTGGCAAGGTGCAGAAGGCAAAGCCAGGCATCCAGGTACAGTCTGGTCCACTCAAAGGGTTGCCCAGGGTTGAGACTGGGGCCCAAGGTGCAGTGGGTCCACAGAGGAAGGCTGGCTAGGAGCCCGGCTACTGGCACTAACCCCGCGAAGGGTTCAGCTACACAGAGGGATGCTGGGCAGACCGCCAGGGGCCCTCTTGTCCAATAATCTTTCCATTTACTTCTGTTGGTGGGGAGGGGGAGAAAGCCGATGCTCGAGGTGAGAGGATGCATTCTCTAAGACCAAACGGCCAGCTAGATCAGCATCAGAGCGAGGATGAGCATGATGGCTGGAAGACACACTCCGTAGCATAAGGAGGGCTGGTCAGCTTTGCCCCCTCGCGCGTTCGCTAGAACGTGGCTTTAGCTGTAACACCAATACGCATTTTTGGACGATTTCTTCCGCTTCTTCCTCTGACTTTGAATAGCAGCCATGGCCTGCTGCACGGCTGTGATCTGCAGATGAAACGCAGTGCAGAGGTTCACTTTTAACCAGGCCCCAGTCACACTTCCTCTCTGACTCAGCTTCCTCGTCGTAAATGAGACGATGACACACGCCACCAGCTAACATTCACAAAGACGTCCTGGCTTTTTGGAGGAAAGCCTATATGGCATTTGTATTAATACATTTTTCTCTGCGAGATGAAAGATGAAAAGGGAATTGTCCCCCGAGCGAAGGAAACGTAGACGCAGACTTGTTGTCCTGTGTAACCAAATGGCTAACTTCTTCCCTGTCGGGGGCGGGGCAGAAAAAAATCTGATAAAGTAAGGAAACTGGAAGTGGGCTGTCACCTCTCTCAACACTCAACCCATTGATTCCCACGAGACGGTCCCACAGCATCACCTCATCACTTGCCCTTTGTGCTGCTGCTCTGGAGACACATTTCTGGCTTTTAATAACAAGTACCCCAGGCTCCCTGGACACACGTCAACTTGACTGAACTCTCTTCCTTCCCCAGGGTGATGTCCATCATATGGAGCTGCATCTGAGCCTCAGGTTCCTTGTCTGAAATGGGGGTGATGAGCACCGTCTTTACAGGGGCGTCAGGAGGTGACATAAATGAACAACTGGAGGGCGGTTGGCCCAGTGACTGGCAGGTGACAGCGCCTTACTCAGAGTTGGCCATGTGAGCCATCCAAGTGCCTATTATTGAATTCACAGCTTGCTTCTCTTAAAATTCCATGAGTCAAGGATGACCTCTGTCTTCGAAGAGATTGATTATTCATTTGCTTTACTCAAGAAAGAGTGCTATCATGTCACAGAGTGTGACTCCGGCTCTGTGTCACCTCAGCCTCCTAACCCACGTGAATCTGTCCGTGAGACGGACGTGATGGTGCAGCATTGTCCTCGGTGCCACTGAGGTGGGTGTGGGGTTGAGCCTCGGTGGGGTGAAAGCTGGAAGGGACTGCAGATTACATTTGGGGCTGCAGTGTGGGCAGCGTGGGTTTGTCGTGGAGGGCGACTGACCAGGTATCGCCAGCAGCTGGTTTTGATGCCCTTTGGGAAGCAGCAGCATGGATGCTGGAACCAGAGTTCACTGCAGGTGGGTGGTGTCCATGCCGCCGCAGCTTCCAGTGTCCGTGCTGAGGCTGACGGGCTTTGAGAACGAGCTTGCCAGCTGCTCTATTAGCCAGTGAACAGGAGCTGAGCTGTTGCAGGGTTTCAAACAACATTTAGCACAATGCCGAGTTATTCCGGTGGTGGGTTGATTAGAAATGATTTTGAGTTTTTTGATGCTTGTTTGTGTTTTCCAAATTTTTGTACAATGAACATACGTAATTCATCAGAAGAAGTTGAGGATTAAAAATAAAATGAGGGGAGAGGGTATAGCTCACGTGGTAGAGCGCATACTTAGTGCACATAAGGTCCTGGGTTCAATCCCCAGCACCTCCTCTAGAAATAAATAAATAAGTAAACCTAAATACCCTAACCCCTAAAAAATTTTTTTTAAATGATTTTGAGGGCTCTCTTTTTTAAAAAAATTTAATTTATTATTTTTTAATGGAGGTACTGGGGACTGAACCCAGGACCTCGTGCATGCTAAGCATGCATTCTACCACTGAGCTACACCCTCCCACCCCCTTGATTTTATTTTTAGTGCTCTCCTAAAAGCAATGATCTTTTGTTCTTTTGGTTGAATGTGTAGTAGACATGCAACCTTGAGTGTTCAGCTCAGCCAGCACCACATACACACACATCACAGCCACACGAGCACCTGACAGAGATCTAAAGCGTATTCCTCGGCGCTACCACAGCCAGTCAGCACCCTCCCAAGGGTACCCACTGTTCTGACTTCTGCCACCAGTGATTGGTTTATGTCTGTGACCTTTCAAATGAAAAAATGCTAACAGTCTTGGCCAAATTAGTGCTGTTAAGTATGGCCCATCCTTCTTGAGGGGGTAGTAACTTTTCATTAACTTCAAGGTTGTTTTTAGAGGAAATTTTATAAATATATAACTTTAAGGGTACAAAATCCCATATAAAGTAGGTTAGGCAAATTAATTGATGAAATCTAGCGGTTTCCTTTTCTCAAATATTTGTACACATTTGTAATGAATAATCTTAACTCTAGCATCACTAAGTCAAATCATTTTGGAGCCTGGAATTATTTAAAAGCAATACCAGACAGAGTCAATGTGCTGTTTTGTATCAGTGGGAGGGCGGGCATGGCTGGCCTGAAAATTGTGAGGGGATGCTCTTGGATGCAGGCACTTGCAGTCAGGTTGCTGAGATGGTCGGGCTACAGCTGGCCTCAGCACTCCTAAACGATTTTTTCAAACCTAAAAACTGGAGGGCAGAATTATCGTTGAATTTGACGTTGCTACGTATTCATAAGTTGATGCCATTTGAACTCTATTTGATAGCGAAGTAGTAGTATTTACAAGTGCTCAGGTGCACTGGTCACCACGGGGGATTTGGACGAAGGAGGTGACGTTCACGGCTGGCCCTGGGCCTCCGGGTTCTCACTGGCTGTTGAGTGATGATTTGCTGAGCCAGAGATGAGACTCAGGCAAGAGCTGGTTTTTGGTGTATTTTACACCCCACATCTTTAATTTCCCAGAGGACAATTCATCATATGTGGCCACTTTCCCAGTAGAACCCTGGGAATTCAAGTCACTAGGGTTCGACGCCACTAACAGCAAAACCCTGAAAGGAGAATCATTGACTGTTACTGCAAATCCAAAAGTCTGTGCACAACCTTACCAGATATGGATGCTTTTAGTTAATAATGTTTAGCTTTCTCTTATGAAAACAATACATGCTAATTGCAGGAAAAGGAGAAACTAGAGAAAAGCATAAAGAAGAAAATTAAAATGACCTATAATCACATTTTTCATAGTACCTGCTATTAAGGTTTCCATGATGTTTTGGCCCTTATTTTCATTTCTGCAAAGTTGAAACCAGACTCAATGATTCTCCAAAGTATTAAATATTATTAAAAGACATGGTTTTTAATGGTTGCATAATATTCTGTCCCATTAATGTATTATAACTTACTTAAACATTTCCCTAATGTTTAGTATTTAGGCTGTTTCCAATATTTACTGCTATAAAAACTTGGGTTTTCAAGCATTCATTCATTTACTCAATAAATTGCACTGTGTTTATATTCAGGCCCTGTACAGGTGCTAAGGGCACAAACTGGGGATTAAAAAAAAAAAAACTGATGTGGCTTCTCCCTTCATAGAATTTACATTCTGGTGAGGAAGTCAGAAACTAATGAAATAAACAAGATAATCAAATGGAGACTTAATTTGCAAACCTAATCAAATAGTTTAAAAATGCATCCATACCCAGAATAGCCAAAAAATCTTGATAAGGAAGGAAAAAATTAGAAGACTCACATTTTCTGATTTAGGACAACACGATACTAGCCTAAGTATAGACGTGTAGATCAATGGAACGGAATTGAGAGTCCCGGAATAAATTCATACATTTATGGTCAATTTATTTTTGACAAAGGTGCCAACACTGTTCAATAGGGAATTGTCTTCTCAGCAGATGGTGCTAAGACAACGAGACACCCAAATGCAAAAGAATGAAGCTGGACTCCCTCCCACATCGTATGTAAAAATAAACTCACAATGGATCAAAGACTTAAATGGAAGAGCTAAAACCAGGAAACTCATAGAAAATACACAGGGGTACGTCTCTGTGACCATGGATTAGGCAATGGCTTCTTGGCTGTGATACCAAAAGCAGAAACAACAAAACAAAAATAGGTAAAGTGAGCTCCATTAACATGAAAACATTCTGTGCTTCAAAGGACAACTGTGGAATGGAAGAAAATATTTGCAAATCACACGTCTGATAAGGGACTGGCATCCAGAATATAGAAAGAACTATTATAACATAACAATAAAGACAAAAATAATCCAATTAAAAAAATGAGCAAAGGATTTGAACAGACATTTCTCCAAAAAAGACATGCAGATGGCCAGAAATCACGTGAGAAGATGCTCAATATCTTTAGTCATTCGGGAAATGCAAATGAAAACCACAGTGAGCTATCACTTCCCCCCCACTAGGATAGCTGAGAGAAAAAAGCCAGACAATATCAAGTGTCCGTGAAGGTGTGGAGGAACTGGAACTCGTATGCTGCTGATGGGAATGTAAAATGCAGCATCTGCCTTGGGAAATGATTTGGTGATTCCTCAAAATGTTAAACACAGAGCTATTACATGACCCAGGAATCCCACCCCTGGGCGTATACCCAAGAGAAGTGAAGGCTCGTATTCACACAAAAACTTGTACATGAGGGTTCACAGCAGCACTCTTCATAACAGCCCCAAAGTGGAAACAACCCAAATGTCCGTCAACTGCTGGATGGATAAACAGGAAATGGTGTAAGAAGGGATGAAATGCTGACACATGCTGCTACATGAATGAGCCTGGAAACAAATTATGCTGAGTGAAAGAAGCCAGACACAAAAGGGTTCCTATTGTGTAATCCCATTTACATAGAATGTCTAGAATTGGCAACTCTGTAGAAACAGAAAGTAGATTAGTGTCGTCAGGGGCTGGAGGTGGGGGCCGCTAATGGGTCCTTACCCAGGTTTGCTTTGGGTGTGATGAAATTGTTCTGGAATTAAACAGAGGGGATGGTGGTCCAGCAGTGTGACTATACTAAAAATGAATGAATTGTACATGTTAAAAGGATGACATTTTATAGCATGTCAATTATATTTCAAGAAGGAAGAATTACTAAAAATGCAGGCATGTTTATACTATGGACTATTACTCAGCCACAAAAAAGAATGAAACAATGCCATTTGCAGCAACATGGATGGACCTAGAGATGATCATCTTAAGTGAAGTAAGTCAGGCAGAGAAAGACAAATATCATACATATTGCTTATATGTGGAATCTAAAAAAAAAAAAAATACAAATTCTATATACAAACCAAAACCAGACTCACAGACGTACAAAACAACTGGTTACCTAAGAGGGAAGGGCGGGTGGGGGGATAAACTAGGGGCTGGGGATTAACAGACACACATTACTAAATATAAAATAGATAAACAACAAGGACCTACTGTATAGCACAGGGAACTGTTCAATTTCTTGTGATAAGCTATAGTGGACAAGAACCTGAAAAGAAAAAATAATGTATGTACAGTGTATAACTGAATCACTTTGCTCTACGCTTGAAACTAACACTGTAAATCAATTACACTTCAATAAACACTTTTTAAAAGTGCAGGCATGTTAATTAAAATAAGCCAGAGGGTAGAGGGACCTTGGCTTCGTCCAGCAACTGAGGTCTGAATGTCGGAGCAGTTGTCTCAGGTGAAGAAAGGAGGTAGGTGTTCTAGGTAACAGGCTCAGGGTGCAGGTCCCAGGAGCGGGACCCGGAGCGGCCGTGCCTGTTCTCGCGCGCCCCACGGTGTTTCCTTAGACTGGGTGAAACACGCTAGGCAGTCAGCTTGCCGTGAAATCTCACTTCCTGAAGCAAGAAAGTTCATTGTAGAAATTACGATTTTCAGATAAGCAGCAAGACGGAAAGAAATCACACCCTGCAGAGCTGGCAGAGAGGGAGGGGGAAATGCCCTCACACATCATGAGCAGATGTGTGCACGGGCACAAGCTTTATGAAAAGCCGGTTGAAATACTTCTCATGGGAATGTGCTGCGGACGCACGGTCGATGTTCTGAACACGTTACACAGAGCTTTCATTAATTAGGCTCCGCATAGTGCCGCTTGTTTAAAATCCACACGGCCTCACGTGTTTCTCACAGTGAACCCCATTTTACAGACGAGGAAACAGAGATCAGAAAGGCCCAGGGGTTTGCTGAGATTCGCACAGGCCTTGAGTGTGTCTGGCAGAATGCAGACACAGACGCAGACTTCACAGGGCTCTGTCGTTTGCCAGCCAGCGGAAGGGACACGTGCCTTTCCCAGAACCGTGTTCTAGTGCTTTTCACAGAGCTGAAGACAGAGGAGTGAGATTTGAGGCCAGTGGTTTTTCTTGTTCATTTTTATACTGCAGTACTTGGCACCTAGAAGCACTAAACACATGTTGAATCGTGTAATTCTGGTAGAGTAGGCTTAAAAGTGCGCATTCCAGTTGACATACCGACTTAGAGAGTAGGTAGTTAACTCACAGAGTATGTTTTCATCGTAAAATTGTAAGGAATCATTGGGAAACCCTAAGCATGTGATTCAGTTGGAAAAATATCAACTTACTGATCTTTTAGGAAATGCCGCTGTGATTCCCAACTGAATGTTACCTGTATCCGCTTCCAGGACATCACTCTCGATG
The DNA here is from genome assembly GCF_009834535.1 of Camelus ferus. Taxonomy (NCBI): domain Eukaryota; kingdom Metazoa; phylum Chordata; class Mammalia; order Artiodactyla; family Camelidae; genus Camelus; species Camelus ferus. The sequence continues at coordinate 18,425,565 of NC_045726.1, forward strand.
GGGAAAAATCGGCACCCAGATAAATAGAGAGAAAATGCTGAAATTTACGGCAGTAGGGTTGGCATCTACTATTTTGCTTTCTGGAATCCTTAAACAACTTTTCAGTTTGAATAATTACAGAATATTTTTGCAAATATTTGCTGTGCTTTTTACTTTTCTCTCCCATTGCTAGGATCAGCATTCCCCGTCTCCTCCCCGCCCCCCACCGTGTTTTTCCTTACTGTTCTTTGACTTCAAGCATGCACTCGCAGACACCGATCAGGGTTAATATAGTACAGCCAAGGAAGAGGGCCCATTTCACCATCAAATATCTAACTTCCAGAATAATTTCAAGGAAGCAGGGTCAGAGTGTATTCAGTACATGACATACCACAAACCAGTGTAAACTAATGCTAATAAGTGAAATAAAAAGTTAATGAAAAAATTATGACTCATGAGATGCCTGCGTTATCAGATACAGTGTTACAGCTCTCTCGCTCCGATGGCTGGAGGGATGCTGAGCGCATCTTTAGCTCCATTAGCCCTCAGTGAATACATGCACCAAACATTTATTTTGTACCCATTCCACGTAAGGGATTAGGAGCGCAAAGAGGAATAAAGTCACAATCCTGCAGGCTCTTCTGGGTGACAGAAAGTGTGAGTGGGTGTTGGAGCCTGCTGGGTTTGGGGACAACAGTACGGGGCTCCAACCCCGCATTTTGGAGGCGAGCTGGGATGTTCGGGAATTGACAGGGAGGGAGGGCATGGCCATGACAGAGCCCGGAAAGGTCTGAATTTCCATCGTTTGGAATTTCAGCAAGATGACATTTTTTTTTTTCCTGTGCAGAGCATTGTGCCGTGATAAAGTGGTGAAAAGGCATCTTGCAAACAGGCAAAGAGGTCCGTGGCAGCAGGACACAGAACGTGCTCTCGCAAGACGAGGAGTGTTATTACCCGAGGCGGGAGGGGCACTTTCTCGGTGTCTGATGTTTGATGTGGATCGTGAAGGGATCTGAGAAGAGGAAGTGGGGAGGGAGGGTAGGAAAGAAGGGACTGCAGCAGGAGGGAGCGGCATATATCAACACAGGAGGTGTGACAAGCCGGGATGGGGGAGGTAGCGATGGAAGATTTGATTTGGTGGGAGTACGGGGGTAGAGCTGGTGCGTGAAGCCCAGAAGGCAGATGCAGGATAGACCAGTTATTTCTATTTACTGCCTGCTTTCCTGACCAGGATGGCTCCTCAGTCAGTGCACGGCCTCACCTGTCCTGTTTGCTGCTCTCCCGTTGTCCGCCTACGCTGGTTCTGATGCAGACCCGGAGCTCTGCCAGCCTTTAGGAGGACGCACGAAGTGGCTGAAGGGAGCTCTTCATCGATTGCAGAGCTAGGCCGTTGCATGTAGTTGAGGTTCTCCCACGCTCGTTGCTGCATCATCGCCGTGTTTTGTGATACATATCAGCGTTTCTTCATTCGTTACATCGCTGATGGGTAGTTGGTTTTCCTTCAGCTTAGGGACCATTATGAATTGGGCTGCTGTGAATATTTTCTGTACGTTTCTTTTGGTGGACAGATGGATTCATTTCTCTTGGAGGGGAATTGCTGGATCACAGGGTATGCCCACAGTTCAGTTTCAGAAGAAAACGCCAAACAGCATCGCCAAGTGTTTGCCCCCGTTGACACTCCTACCAGCAGGGCCAGGGTCCCTGTTGCTCCACACCCTCCCCCACACTTGACGCTGTATTTTCCACTTTACCACCCGGGTGGGTGTGTGGTGCGTGCCGTGTGGTTCAACGCGCAGTTACCCGATGACGGATGAAGTCGATTACCTTTCATTTGTGTCTTGTCCGCTTGAAGTTACCTTCAAAAGTAAAGCACAGTTTAAACTAGTACTTTTCTGATAGCAGCTTTAGTATCTGAAGTTCGTCAGGATTCTAGTCCGAAGGAAGCAAGCGTCTCACGCCCTTTCGTTTCCCTTCATTGCCGTCTTCCCTCTGCCACACTCCTTCCACCTCCCACGTGAACAGGGCACTTCAGTTCCAGATGATATTATATTAAGATACAACTGCAAGACGTGTAGACTTAATTAATTTCATTGATTATTAAATATGGTGTCTTGTTACCCATTTCTTTTTCTAGGATTTATTTTAATTCTTGCTTGAGTATAAACTCAAGTAATTCTTTCAGAAAGAGTTTCTTGTGCAGCAAACTTTCTGAATCTGTGTGTATCTGAGAATGCTCTCAACTTGTCCCTCACCCCGACAGGATAGTTCAGCTTGGTGTTGAATTCTAGGTTCAGAAGTTATTTTCCTTCAGAATTTTGAAAATGTTTCTCCACTGTCTTTTTGCATCTGAAGTTGCTAAAGAGAGGTCAGCTGTCCATCTGCTCATTGTTTTATCTACGTATTGATATTATTTTTTTCTTTTTAAATTGAAGTCTAGTCAGCTACAATGTTATCTTTTTTGGGGGGGAGGTAATTAGGTTTATTTATTTATTTTTAGTGGCAGTACTGGGGACTGAACCCAGGACCTCCTGCATGCTAAGCATGTGCTCTGCCACTTGAGCTAAACCCTCCCCCTCGTTACAATGTGTCGATTTTTGGTGTACAGCATGATGTCCCAGTCATGCATATATAAACATACATTCGTTTCCATATTCTTTTTCATTCAGGTTATTATAAGATATTGAATATAGTTCCCTGTGCTCTACAGAAGAAATTTTTTTTTGTCTGTTTTATATAGAGTGGTAACATTTGCAAATCTCAGACTCCCAAATTTATCCCTTCCCTTTCCCCAGTAACCGTAAGTGCATGTATGTATTTTAAATTGTGGCAAACTATACATACCGTTTTAACCACTTTTAAGTGTACAGCCCAGGGGCGTTGAAGTGCGTTCACATTGCTCTGTCTAACTGGGGTAACTGAATACTCCTCTCCAACCTCTGAACTTGCTAGAATTTTCTCTTTATCATCGTTCTGACATTGCACCAAGACATGGGAGTTTTTTGGTCATTTGCCCTTTTAATCTTGCTTGGCACCGGGTGGAGCATTTCAAAGGAGATCCTGAGTCTTCGTTATTATCTCTTCTCTATGTTCTTACATCTGCGTCTCGTGTCTGATGGCTGTGGAAATGCCTGGATCCATCTTCCATGCCGCTCTTACCTTCCTTTACTCATCCGAGCGCTTTGTGCCTCTGTGCTGTTGGTGTTTAGTGGGCTTGACTCCCCAGTCTGTGTTTGCTCTTCCTCCCTGTGTAGCAGCAGTGGACTTCAGAAGCGGTGCTCCCTCTCTGGGCGTGGGCTTGATCGCTCTCAGCCAGTCATCGTCAGCAGTTAGTTCGGGGACTAGGGTGAAGCCTGGACAGAGCGCGTTCCTGGAGACACCCTCTCGGTGCCGTCCGCGCTCATCGGCGTTCTCCTGCCGGTGCCCCGCTGCACGCACGGTGCAGGGCTTCCTCCTCTGGTCCTGTTCTGACTGGCTTCCATCCTTCAGGGATGCTTTAATGTGGCTGGTCCCACTGGTGTGTCCCTTCTTCTGTTTTTCCACTGTAGTGAGGGATTCACCTATTCTTTTTTAAAAATAGACTTTATTCTTTTAGAGCAGCCTCAGGTTCACAACAGAACTGAGCAGAAAATGCAGAGAGTTTGCACATAGCCGTCCCCACCCACACATATATGCTCCCCTAGACTCAACATCCCTCATCAGTGCGGCATATTTGGTACCATCGCTGAACCAACATGGGCACATTATTATCAACCATAGTTTACCTTAGGGTTCCCTCTTGATGTCATACATTCTATGGACGTTGACAAATGCATAATGACATGCGGCCACCACTATAGTATCACACAGAATAGTTTCATTGCCCTAAAAATCCCTTGTGCTCCATCTGTTCATTCCTCCCTCCCTCCATCTCCCCAGACCCCTGGAAACCACAGTCTTTTTATGGTTTCTGTAGCTGTGCCTTTTCCAGAATATCGTTTGGTTGGAATCGTACCGTTTGTAGCCTTTTCAGACCGGCTTCTTTCATTTGTTAACGTGTCGTTCAAGCTTCTTCTAGTCTTTGTGACTCTTCTGTCAGTACTGGGGACTTGAGTGGCAGGAGGAGGCTGCCATGTGCATGCAGAGACAGCCAACACGATCCAGGACCTTTGTCAGCTTTTAAACAGAAAACAGTTTGTCGTTCCTGATATAAATGCATCTCCTTCTTAATTTCCTTGGCTTGTTAAGCCTCCTTGTATTTTGGGGGGATGCCCACTGTTGGGGAAGGAAGCTGTCTTCCAGCTCTGCATGTGCCCCGTAGATGGAGTGAGAGCTCGTCCCTGACCCCAGAGAGCTGGGTCCTGGCCAGAGCTCAGCTCAGGCTCATGCCAGGGAGTCCCCGTCTCAGGGGGGTGCTTCGCTGAGACCGAGGGGCGTGGCATGTAATTTTTTTTAACTACCAAAGCAATGAATACTTATGAACTTTGGAAAATACAGCAAGTATAGTGTAACGGTTTTCAGGATGACTTGACATTATATTTAAAAATATATATTTTTTAAAATAGCCAAAAGCCAAATCCCCCTTAATCCTGCCACACACAGACTAGCCCTGGGCAGCAGGTGATTGAGATCAAGAGTTAGGGTCTGATTCGAGGTGGTCTGGCTTCAAATCTTGGCTCCTCCTGTGACCCTGTAAACTCAGCATTTTGCCTCTCTAAGGACCGGTTCTCCAGGTGTGGCCTCTGACCAGACATTAAGCATCAGGCCCTGTGCAGACCTGCTGGGTCAGAAGTCCTGGGCTGGGGGGGGGGGCGTGCCTAGTGTTCCGGGTTCAACAAACCCTCCAGGGGCTTCTCACGCAGGCTCATCTTTGAGAACCATTACTCTACGCATGATTGCTTCCATTTGCCCTTTAGCCAGGTAATTATTTGTAATTGAATATGTAATCTATGGATACAGTCTTTAAAAAAATTTTTTTTTAAATTGGCAGAACCAGGGATTAAACCCAGGAGCTCGCACATGCTAAGCACGTGCTCTCCCACTGAGCTATACCCACCCCCTCCTACGGATATGTTGTTGTTGTAAAAAAATTATGTCACCTGGGGTAAAAACCCAGGGTCCCTCTTCTCCACCATCAGGTATCAGATGCCTTCCCAGTGGGCACTGCACTCATCAGTTTGCTATACGTGCATATGTGCAGACTTTTATGCCGCTAGAAACACGTAGTTTTGTGGGTTTTCCTTTTTTGGTTTTAACATAAATGGTATAATAATACGCATATCTTCCTGAAGTTAGCTTTTATTATTATCGTTATTATTATTATTATTTTATTTGCCTCAGAGATTTTTCAAAAACAGATCCATTGTTTAAAATTACTGCTTGGATCAACCCTGATTTAATTTCTTTCTAATATAACCACACAGTGAAAGTCTTTGCACATGTCCCCTCTTAAAGTGACTGAGAATCTCCCCTCAAGTAATTTCCCACAAGAGTAATTGTGGATCAGCAGAGAAGAGCGCACGTCTAAATATTGGAGCCGTCCTCTGAGATGCTCGTACCAATTACAGTCCCACCAACGGTCAGTAAGTACTGTTTCGTCCCACTTCCACCGACACTGATGTCATTAAACTTCTCAGTTTTTGCCCATTTTCAGTTTCGTGCTGTGGTTTAAATTGTACGGCTTTGAGTGCTGGTGAAGTTGAGCACATCTTCACGTGTTCGGCAGCCACCTGCGTGTGTCCTGGAAGTTCCCCCTTCACAGTCTGCCTCTGTTTCCACGTTGTGCCGCGGAGTAGGGAGAGCACCTGCTACGCGGGGCCGCGGCAAGGATTAGCGCTCAGAATGCTCAGCCCCACGCCCGGCACGTGGTGCCTGCTTAATAAATGTTTGCTTTTAATGATCAACATTTTGGTACAATTTCTTCCTTGTTTTTATGTATATAGCTTTTGAAAGACTTGGTTGTTACCATACCATATACATAACTTTAAAAAATTGACTATATTGCATTCTTTATATGGTCTCCACATAAACACATGATGATGACATAGTCCGTCCAGTGGCTTCACCCCAGGGCCCAGCAGCGCCTGAGGGGCATTCAGTTTGTTTCTTTGTTGTTCTTGTGATAAACAACAGTTGATACTTGAGGGATGAAGCTGTTTTAGGAGCAGGGGTAATTAAGATCCATTCCTTAAGTTACAACTTCAGAAATGAAGTTTCTGGAGCAAAAGAACGGTTTTGAGCCTGTTTATATGTATAGATAAATTGTTTCCTGTGTGGTTAGACAAATTAAAAATATTTTTACTATGAGAGTAGAAGCCTTTACTCTTACTGCACTTAACGACACACACGTGAAAATCCAAGAGTCCTAAAGTTGTGAGATCAAAGCACAAGGCCACTTCTCTCCATGAGAAATCCCGTGAACCTGAGAGACAGAAGGGTGAACCTCAGGTTCATGGAATTTCAAGCTACACTTTAAAAAAAAAATTTTTTTAACTGAAGTGTAGTCAGTTACAATATGTCAATCTCTGGTGTGCAGCACAATGTCCCAGTCACGCATACACATGCATATATTCATTTTCATATTTTTTGTTAAAGATTATTACAAGATATTCAACATAGTTCCCTGTGCTATATAGAAGAAACTTTAAAAAAGAATCTATTTTTATGTACAGTGGCTAGCATTTGTAAGTCTCAAACTCCCAAATTTATCCCTTCCCACCCCCTTTCCCCAGTAACCATAAGATTGTTTGCTGTGTCTGGGAGTCTGTTTCTGTTTTGTAGATGAGCTCATAGTGTCCTTTTTTTCTTTGAATAAGATCCTTTATGGATGGTTCCTCGTGGTGAAAACTCAGATCTGGCCATGGTCCTGAATTACGTGCCCTACGGCTCAGGATGCAACCCCAGCGCCCCTCGAAGCCCCAAGAAGGGTGGGCACAGCTTTGAAAGCGAACGTTTCTCTGTGCCCCGAAGGCAGGCACAGTGGTACCTCCCTCCCCCTGAAGAGTGAAGAGTGTATTTGCAGTCTGACTGCTGCTCAGCAGTTCACAAAGCATCCTGAGGCTCTGACCAACCCTGCAACAGGCTGTGCCCCTGCAAGAGGCTGAGCCCCTCAGGGCTGGAGGCTCCAAACAGCTGGCAGGAGTGGGATTAGTTTCAGGTCCTGGGGGTCAGTTCTGGGCGGCAGGTTTCAGTACAGACTGCAAGCCGTCCCCGATGTCCTGGCCCTCCCGCACGTGCCGAGCACCAGACGGTTTTCTGTCGTTCTTGGACCCGGGCCCTCTGTCCCTAAACTCCTGCGTTCCATGGGGAACTCTTGCAATTCCAGCTCAACAATGTGTCCCCGTCCCCTTCACTCCCTACAACTCCGGGTGGGGAGGGAAAAACACACCCGCTAGGACAGTTCTGACGTCACCCTCGTCCTCAGGCACCCACGGCTGGGGCTGTGCGTCTCCAGGGCCGCGCAGACCTCGGACACGGCCGCGCCCGGCTCTCCGGGGTGAGGTGAGCGCCGTCAGAGCCTGCGGAGGGTGGCAGGTCTGTGACTAATCCTTCCCAACTCTTACTTTGGCCCTTTGTCTCTTCTGTCCATCTGTAGCCGGCTGAGGCCCACACTTGGAGAGAAACGCCTTTCCCAAGACTCCCTTTTACAAAATAACGGCTTTTGTCTTAGTGTGATTGGCAGTTTTTGCTCTTTTCTTATTACTCAGGGAACAACATTTCCCCTTATTTTCTTCCTGCTCCAGATGAATTGAGTTTTCTTTCAGGATCCTTGTAAGTTGCAGTCCTTTTTCTGATGGCTCTGAATTCTTGCCCACACACCCCATTATTTCTTTGAATTCTTAACAATTTTTTCTTTGAATTCTTGAACACGCTAGCTCCCAGTGACACTCTCATTTGTGTTATAGGAACACTGTCTCCAGCCCTAGGGGTTTTTGCTTTTAACATTTCTCCTTCAGAAAGCTGATTTTACTCTGTGCCCTTGAGTTATGATTTTTGATAATAGTGCTGTTTGCCTGTTTTCCTCTCTTTCCCGACGACGGCCTTCAGACACTTGACTGGAGTTACTTTATTTAACATCAGGAGCTTGGGTTCTCACAAAGTCCTGTTTATCAACGTCATGCTGTCAGCTTCCTATGGTTTGGGACGTCGTGATGCCCTAACTGGGGGCTGGGAGTCCAGGGCTTATTGCAAAGAACAGGAGGAGGCAAAAGACACGCTGTTCTGCGGCCCTCGAGGCAAGCTGGAGTTTGAAGAACTAAAACGCACTGCAACACAGGCCGTTTTTAGCTAAGTATGGACTGTGGCTGAGCCCTCAGCCACGTGTACGAAGGCGCCCCTAGGAAGCAGAAATGTTCAAATAATACTATTACTGGCATCTTGAGCCACACGCACGCCAGGAGTTGTGCGAGATACTTTACAAGTGGGTTTTACACTCACGTCAGATCCAGGATGTAACTATCCTCGTCACTGTTCTCATTGAAGGAAAGCAAGGCTCTGGGAGATTTAATTTTTAAAAAATACTAAAAAACTAAGGTTTCAACTATTAAACGGAAGAACCAACTTTTTTTTTTCCTTTTTATTTTTTTAATTGAAGTACAGTCAGTTACAACGTGTCCATTTCTGGAGCACAGCACAGTGTCCCAGTCATGCACATACATACATGTATGCGTTTCCATGTTCTTTTTCATTAAAGGTTATTTCAAGATATTGAATATAGTTCCCTGTGCTCTACAGAAGAAACTTTTTAAAAAAATCTATTTTTATATGCAGTGGCTAGCATTTGTAAGTCTCAAACTCCCAAATTTATCCCTTCCCACCCCCTTTCCCTGGCAAGCATAAGATTGTTTACTATGTCTGCAAATCTGTTTCTGTTTTGTAGGTGAGTTCATAGTGTCCTTTTTTTTTTTTCTTTTAGATTCCACATATGAGTGACATCATATGGTATTTTTCTTTCTCTTTCTGGCTTACTTCACTTAGAATGATGATCTCTAGGTCCATCCATGATGCTACAAATGGCATTATTTTATTCTTCTTTATGGCTGAGTAGTATTCCAGGGTATAAATATACCACAGCTTCTTTATCCAGTCATCTGCTGGTGGACATTTAGGTTGCTCTCATGTTTTTGCTATTGTAAATAGTGCTGCTGTGAACACTGGGGCTTTGGCAATTCTGGGTCTTCTGTGATTTCATATAAATTTTAGAATTGCTTGTTCTAGTTCTGTGAAAAATGTCCTGAGTAATTTGATAGGGATGGCATTAAATCTGTAGATTGCCTTGGGCAATATGGCCATTTTAACGATACTGATTCTGGAAGAACCAAGATTTGAACTTACATTGCCTGCATACACCACTGATCAGATAAAGAAAGTTTAGAAAGTTAAATCAGTCTCTCTCTCCCTCTCTCTTTTTTTTTTTTTTAAGACTAGGTGCTGGGAGAGGGGAGGGCCCAGTGGTAGAGTGAGTGCTTAGCATGCGTAAGGTCTGGGTTCAATACCTAGTACCTCCATTAAAAAAGAAGCTAATTACCCTCCCCCACAAAGTGGAGGCCCTGGGGCTTGAACCCAGGACCTCGTGCATGCTAAGCATGTGCTCTACCACTGAGCTATAACCCCCCCCCCCCCCCACCAATCAGCCTTTATACAGACAAATCTGACTTGAGAGGACACCAGAATCCCTAGCGAGCGTGTGGGAAGTTGGGGACTTGCATTTCTGGTAAGTTCCCAGATGCTGCTGCTGGCCAGGGGACCACACTGTGAGGGTCACTGCCTCAGATCCACAGTTGATACAGACAGTGCTTCACGGTCCCTTCTTCGACTTCCCAGCATTTTGTCTTCCATCCTGGCTCCTGTTCAAGTTCTTTCTACCTGAGCATCCTAACAGGAGCAGACTAGTGTTTATTAATTGTGACCTGAACGAGGTGGGGTATTTTTACCTTATAGTTAGTAAACTAATGCTTATTTTATTAGTAGCTACCATTTACTGATTACTGAAGTGTTTTAAAGTCATTTAAGAGACACTTCTCTGTCCGGTGCCTCAGAAGCCTAAAAGGGAAATTACTCAGTAGACTGACAAAAAAAAAAAAATGAAGATACTACAGACTTTTCTTCAGGTCTAGCATGGATGACATTTCCATTCGTGGGCCTTGCTTGGAAGTAATGAGCCTGGGCTCACCGTAATTCCAAATGAACTCTGCAAGGGGCCTCTAACAGTCACTGAGGCTAGAAATCACCCGAGTTAAATATTCATAAGTTCTTCTCACCTCCTCTGGCTGCAAAGGTGTGGGGACTGAGGAACAGTTACTCTCAGAAGCGGCCCTGGACCCTGTGACAGTGGATGGTCCAGGCAGTGTTAGCAAAACCCCCAGGGCTCTGACTTGCTGGCCTGTCTGGGATCACACAACCCACCCTTGACCAATTGCTGAGGCTGGGGGTGGGCTTCAAAGGCGCCCATCGTAGGAGGAGACCCCTGGAGAGCATGGCTGGTTTCACTGACTCCTTCACTGTCCGTCACATCTTCAGAACAAGGTAGGTCTCCGGAGGATCAAGGGGGGCTGTTCCAGGCTCCTTGTAATTCGAGGCACTGGAAGGTCTTGACTGCTCTGTGATCAATTCTGCATCACAGCTTGGAGGGCCAATTTTTATTACGCACGGTCTTTTCCTTTGGTTGGAAAATATTTTTGATTTTTCCCCACTTTGTAACTGTACAAACAATAACTGAACACATTCTTGTAAGAAAATGTCTAAACACTGTAGAAGTACTCAGAGATCATCCTCCTTTCTAACCGTTCTTCTCCCCACTGCTCTTCCCAGCAGGACCCGCTCCGTCTTTGTCTCTTCTCCGTGCCCTTGTGTCTCCAAAGGAGGACCGAGTGAACCAGGCACCCCCGTGTTCACGCCCTTGAGCGACCCCCTCCCCCTGTGTCTGGGCTGACGCTGTGACTCGCTTCAACCAGTGAAATGTGCACGAAGTAGCAGTTTTTTTGAGACTCTAAGTTTCAATCATTGAAAAAAATGGTTGCCTTCGGAACCATGGTTTAGATATGCCCTAAATGTTTAATCATGTAGTTACTGATCAGCATTGGAGGTGGGGGTTCAGATTTTCACTCTTGACAGCAAGGACGTAGTGAATACTTCGCATGTACATTTCACGCACTCACGCATGAAGAAGACCTACCAGTAGCGTGACCGCGCACGAGGCAAGCATGTCTTCCGTGCCCCCAGGTACTTCCAAGTGGTCTCCCCAAACGGCTTCACCAAGTTGCACTTGCTACAGGGACACGTGAGGGGGCCTGTTTCCTCCCTTCTCACCCAGTTTGACCATTCTCCTGGGCGAGAAATTGTCTCGTTTTGGTGTTAATAATAATTTCTCTGATCACCAGTCTTTGCAGACACATGTTGGCCAACTGTCCTTGATCCTCTGTGGATCTTCTGCTTGTGTCCTCTGCCCGTTTTACCTTATGGGCTTGCGTAACTTTTGCTTGTTTGTTTTGGCTTTTTCTCAGGCTTCCACGTGCCTTTTCGATGTTTTCTATACTGTTCGGGGCTTATTTATGGCCTTTGAGTTTTCGGTCTTGTGATAGGAACATCATTTTCTGGGATTTTTTTGGTTACTGCTTCTCTACGTTGATTTCTGAGCTTTAGCTCTTTATCCTCTTGGGATTGATTTTGTGCACGGGGTGAGGTGGGCCTGTTGGAGAGGGCATGCCATTCACGTGGCACAGCGTGCGTCGCACCTTACACACCACGCACAACAGCCGTGCGCAGGGCTGTCTCAGCGGATCCTTCTCCCGACGTGCAGCTCATCATGTCCTCACGTTGACTCACTGGCTCATCTTTTCTTCGGTGACTCCCACAGGTCTGTACACCCTTTCCTTCTGGGTCTCCGTCTCATCCCTTGCATGCTCTGTCCATTTCCATGCCAATGTCACATAATTTCCACCAGTTCACTTTCATTTTTATCTTCTTCAGACTTTTTCTCTGTGTCCTTCAGGCTCCTTCTTCATGATGGAAGTTTTGGAATTAATTTTTCAAGTTCTGGTGGAAGGATCCTGTTGGGGCCTTAATTGGCATCACAGTAAATCTGTAGATGAATTTAGAGAAGAATTGGCATGTGTTTAGTATTGAATCATCCATACCAGAAATATGGTATGTCTTTCCACATAAGCAGGTTTTAAAAAATTTATTCATCGTTAAGTTTGTCTTCAATTTCAATGTCTTGCACATTTCCTGTGAAGTTTATTTCATGGCTCTTGTTTCTTTTGATTGTAAATGAGATATCACTTCCCTTCTTCCTTTTGTTAGCATTTGCCTGATTTAAATCTGCTTTATCTTCTTAGTATTTTCTTTGTCATTTTTTTAAACACATGTATTTATATATTTACATTTATTTGCATCCTTTTTTATTGAGGTACAGTTCGTTTACAATGTTGTATCAGTTTCTGGAGCACACACATATTTTTAGCAAGCGTGGAAGTCCTTGACCTTCAATTAGTGGGTTTGAGCCATTCATGATTCACGGTGATCACGCAGGTGATCAGACCCACTACTGATGTTTTGTTTTATATTTTTTAATTTGCATTTTGTTTGTGCATTTTCTATTTTTCCCCTTCTTTTTGCTGGCGGGGTTTTAGTTTGGAAGTCGACCGTTTCGATCCTGTTTTTACGGTGGCTTACAATTTTTTACACACATATGTAAGCTTCCATGTTTCTCCACCGCTACCTAGAATGAGCCAGCTCTGGACCTACCTCCACAAACTCAGTAGGGTTTAGCACAGGCTCTCCTCATCCTCTTCCAGCCTCTTCCAGCCGTGTTGAGACCTTCCGAGATGTTAGTTCCCCATCACTGAGAAAAATATTGTGAGTTATGCGTCAGTGGTCATCAAGGCATAAGGCGTGCCTGTAGCTGCTGTGGATTCTCTCCCCAACGTTGTTTCTCATAGCCCACCTCCTTCTCTTTCTTCGTATTCTTTGTTTCCCTGGAATAATTCTTTCAGAGAGTGTCTGTGGGCGGTTAACAGTTCGGCGTCTTTGCTTTGCCTTCCCACTCGAGTGCTAGTGAGGGTGGATGTGAGATTCTTGGCTCAGACGCCTTTTCTCCCGGCTTCCAGCGTTATTTGTCTTCGTGTGTTTGGTGCCGAATGAGAACTCTCTTTGTCAGGAGCCTATTTTCTCTTCTCCCCTTGTGCAAGGCTTTCAGGATGTTTCTCGCTTGGTCCCTTTGTGCGGAAATCAAGCTGCCATATGTCCAAAAGCAGATCTTTTTTTTTTTTTCAGATTTCATCTTGGAGCCTTGGAGACACAAACCCTCCCTAAAACAGAACATTTTAATCCCTTCGTTCTTGAGTGTTTCTTTCCCTCTCCTTTTTCCCTTTTCCTGGAACTCCTGTGAGGCTGACTGATGCACGGACGTGGGCTCCGAAGCCCCAGACTTTCTCTCCTTTGTATTTCAGCCTCTTTTGTGCGAAGAGGTTGCTGTCTGCACGTCGGGGAGGTTTTCTGGGCTCTGTGGTCCAGGCTTTCGCCCTTCTTCCGTTTTGTACATCCCTGGAGCCCACTGACTGGGTTTTTTCTGTGTAGTAAAAACCTGTAGACACGGGATGGAAAAGTCAAACTCTCCTTCCCCGTGGTTACCAGAACTTAAAAAAAAAAAAAAGCCTTGGAACAGACGGAAGAAGACAAGTTTAGGACATGCAGAATAAAGAACCCCAAGTCTCATTAAAGGCAACTCGTAATATCTGAAGTGGAGAGAGCGCTCATGCCAATGGATAACAAAGCTTACTGATAAACATGAGCTCTCTTCACGGGGATTTACCAAACCTCAGCTGGAATCCAGATAGTTTTTGAAGGACGGGAGAACTTCACAAGATGATTTCAAAGTTCTTAAGGAAAAACACATACCGGAGACACAGGAATTGACAAAGGACATACAGTAGCGTTCAGGCAAGGGTCCATACGGAATGAGGAGTTTAACGCACCACGGGGTTGGCACGTTGATCCAGGAGGACGCGGATGAATTATCAAAGCAGTGGTGCTGGTGGAAGTAGCAGCCCATTTGGAAGCTGGGACTATAATTCATGCCACAGCCTTTGTAGAGAAATAAATCCCAAATAGATTAAAAAGCTAACTTAAAAAAGTTAAATAAAGTGGCTGCACATATAAATAAATAATACTGTGAAAATTGTTAAAATTTAGGAGACTATGGTGAGACTCTGGGGACAGAAGACCTTCTCAAGGAAGACAGGGCGTCCCTGAGCCACACAGAAAATGATGGACGTGACCGCAGTTGTTACTACAATATTACTGCATTAACAGTTTCTTTTAGATAAAATGCAGAAACTTAACCATCAAAGGAAAAAAAATGATTGAATGGGAGATTAACATACTAATCTATACGAAAAAGATGGAGAACCTAATAGAAAATTGGGCCAAAGGTATGAACAGTCAATTAGCAGAAGAAGAAGAGCAAACGGCCAACTAACAGGTGAGAAAGCCTCACAACCTTATCAGGTATCAGGGAAGCTCAAATGAAAACAACAAACAAAAAGAAATCCTTTTGCCCGCAATAGGCAGAAGATTCAAAAGATTGATGCCTACGGTGCTACGAAGGCTGGAGAAATAAGCTTGCTAATACGTCGGCGGTGAGAAAACGCATCGCTACAGGCTGTTGAGGGGTAACCCAAGCCCGCGCCCTCGGCGGCGGTGCGCGCAGAGCAGTGACACGCGGCGGCGGGGACAGTCATAATTCCCCGGAGCTGGTCGCGGTCCCCACGCAACTCTGCGGCAGAGCTGGCGGCCGTGCTCACACAACTCAGCGGTGGTGGCGGAGGTGCGGACTTCCCTGTCCCGTGACTCTGAGCAGTCAGCGTGCCTGTAACTCTGCTCCACGTGTCACGGGACTCACGGCTCCGCGTTAGTGGCGGCGGCGGCGGTGCCTTTCACATGGTTCTGTGGTGTCGGCTGTGGCTGCATCCACGACAGTCTGTGACGTCGGTTGCGGTCGTGTAACTCGTGTAAGTCTGCAAAGTTGGCCGTGTTGTCCAAATAGCCCTGCAGAGCTGGCGACGGTGCTGGGGCCCACACGGCTCTGCACCGGTGAAGGCGGCAGGCTCCTCCTCCTTGGCAGCGCTGGCCGAGCTAGTTGTCGTTCTGTGCGGTGGCTGCAGGCGGTCTTCACAGAAGCCTGCTCTGGTGGTCATGATATTCATGTAACTATGACGGTGCGACGGGGGTGGCAGTCAGATGACACTGGGTGGTGCTCATGGCCTTGACACAACCCGTGGCGTTGGTTGTGGCAGTCGCCTCGCTCAGGGGTTGTGCTGGTGGTAAATGTTGCTGTGAGCTCACCATTGACTGTCTGGTCCCACATCTCAGTGCCTTTGGTCCCGGTGTCCACACAGCCTGTCACGGTGCTGTGTTTATAAACACACCGTCTGCGGCTGTGGTGCCCTCGTGTGACTAGGATGCTGCTGCTGGAGCCATTCCCACGGCTCTGCGAGGCTGGCCTGCCGTTCACACGTCATGCACCACCGTGGTCAGGGCGGCGGTGGTGTGTGGTCAGGCCACCCAGGATGGCTGTTCTCTTGCCCTCGGTACACCCCCTGCTCGGCCAGTGCCTTCCTCGCCGACACTGACTTCCACGAATGACCTGCCCACGTACTTGCCTTGACCACGGCTGGTGACTGTTCTGATCGTTGGATCAGAACCTCTGCACCCCAGGAGCGCATCAGAGGGGCCGTGAGGGGCGTGCCCCCTGCTGGTTTCCCTGGTAACACGTGAGCCAACGTGATGTCAGTTCCCCTTATAACTGGCAGCCTCCTCCTCCCCGCGCCCCCCACCGCCTTCCCTGGAAGCGAAGGCTGTCACTGTGTCCTGCCTGCTGTCGGCCTGCACAAGGTGGGGTGTCACTGCAGGACCTTGCTTCAGACTGTAAGACTCTCCCCATCCATTAAGTCACTGATGTCTCTGCCGCTGACTCCGGGCTCTTTCTTTGGCCTTGAGGCTGGGCAGGTGCAGGGCCCGCGGGCCTGTGCGGTGCAGCCCTGACTGGTGGTGTTCAAATGCCCACGTGATCGAGGACGTGCGTTCACGTGGCCCCGCAACGTTGGTGGCGGCTGTGTCCAGAGATGCTGTGAAATTCATCACGGTGTTCCTGTAACCCTGCAGCAGTGTTTCGTCGTGGTGTTGGCATAGTTGTGTGACGTCGGTGCTGCTGTTCACGTAGCTCGAGACGGTGGTGGTGGCGTAATTCAGATAGCACTGTGCCTTGGTCATGGCACCTACACACCTTTACGATGATGACAGTGTTGGCGTCCACACGTCACCGTGAGGTCATGACATTCCATACCTCTGAGAGTGTTCGCAGCATCCACATCACGCTGCGGGGTGGTGGCGGTGTTCCCGTGACTCTGCAACGTCATCCAGCACCTCTGTGATGGTGGGCATGGCCTCCAGACGATCTGCAGCGGCCGCTGTCCCATTCCCTCGTCTGCAGTGGGGGTCGCGGGGTGTCCCTTCCCCGAGTCTGTGGCTGTGGATGTGAAACTGGCTCGGCTCTGCAGGGGGGGTGGCGGAGGCAGTCACGCACTTCTGCGAGACCGTGGTGCTGTTAACACAGCTTCCCCACCGCGGTTGAAGCAGTTTCTTCACCCTGCAGTGCGGCTGGCGGTGGGACTCACAGCCCTCTGGGGTGTTGCTGCGACGCTCCCACAGCTGGGACAGCGCT
The DNA here is from genome assembly GCF_009834535.1 of Camelus ferus. NCBI lineage: Eukaryota > Metazoa > Chordata > Mammalia > Artiodactyla > Camelidae > Camelus > Camelus ferus. The sequence goes on from NC_045726.1 coordinate 18,442,240, forward strand.
GGGCGTGGCAACCCCCCAGCTCAGCAGAGTGGGTCGCGGTCTCCACACAGCGGCAGTGGCAGCCGGAGAGCCCTGCTGCCGTGGTGACGGCTCCCGCACAACTCGGTAGCAACGGTCACGCGGCCTGTGACTCTCTCGTGGTGTCTGCGTCGTTCTGCAGCGTTGGCCGTGGCGCTGGCAACTTTGTGATGGTGGAAGTGGCGTTTTCGTTAAGCCTTCGGCTTTGGTGGTCGTGGTGGTCACAGAACCCGGTGATGCTGGTCCTGGCATTTGCCTGTTCTGCGATGTCACTTTAACCACGTGCCTCTGCAGTGTTGGTGGCCGCCTGGTTCCCGCCTCCATGACGCTGCTCACGGTGCCCATGCGGCTGATGGAAGTGGTGGAGTTTAAATAACTCCGGGCCTGTGCAGTGGTTGGAGTAAGAGTCACATTTTGGAGAAATTTAAAGTTTTGCTGAAAGTTACGTAATAAGATATGACAGAGCCAGGCTCAAATTCAGATTTTCTGAATAATTCAAATGCAGCCTTTTCTGGACGACACCGTGAAGGCGCTTCCTGCTAAGTCTAAATTTAAAGGCATTGGTATGAAACACCTGCACCTTCAAGCTCCCCAAGGGCTTTGGACACAAGCGGTGTGTCTCTTTCATTCTGCTTGTTTGGCTTTAGCTGTGGCCAGATTTTCACAAATACGCACACATTTTCACGTGTGAAACTGATAAAAAAAATTCAGCTACAAATTTAGATGTTGTATAAGTAATTCTGAAAATTTTTGTTAAATAATGCAAAAGAGGTCTTTCTGGTAAGTCAAAATAAAGCACCCTTGGGGGCAATCTACAGTTTATTCCTAGAGCCCCCAATATGCTTATTATATAATGAAGTTTCATGTTGGCCAAAATGTTGATATTGTAGTATTTTCATTCTTTGTTTAAAAATTATAAACCTCTAGAAGCTTCGTAAAGACTAGAAATGTGATGTCGGGACATTGGGGTTTGGGTGGTGGTTACATGGCAGGTACATATTTAAACGTTCATTGAATCAGGTATTTAAGATTTCTGCATTTTGCAGCATGCGAGTCATAATTCAGCCAAAGGTTTTGAAAATGTATTTCTAGACAAAATAAAAAATAGCAACAGGTTTCAGGAGAGTCAAGTCGAGTGCCAAACGTAACACTCGGAAAATCTTCTGTTGGGTGTGGTTACTGCTTCTACAGAAACAGAACAAAGGGCCCCCGTGAATATGACGGTCAAAGGTGACTTGGGAGATGCGAGTGGCTCCAGAAACGGCCTTGCTGCGGCGAGAAACGGTCTGTGCGTCTCAGTTCTCAGGGCTCACGGCTGGCGTTTCTTTCCCCTTGCAGTACTTGGGGTGCATCGAAGTTCTGCGCTCCATGAGGTCGCTGGACTTCAGCACCAGGACGCAGATTACCAGGTAAGCCCTCTTGAAGCGGACCCCTGTGATGTCACTGTGGAAAGGCGTGCCCTCGGAGGCTCACAGCTCAGAAAGGTCCATAAGGAGAGTCTGCCCGTGAGCGCCGGTGACCGGTACCAGGGAGGCAGGGCCCACTGTGTTTCAAGCCTTCCGAGGGCTCATCCATTTCGGGGACGTGTGTGGCCTGGCATATGCCCCCCTGAAGGACACGCCAAGCTCTTTTTATAATCAGGCTGCAAACGGAGTGTTGATGTTTGTTTCTTTAATAAATGAAATTCTGATAGCAGATTGATATTTTAAAAATCTACTGAACTGTGTTATTTCTTTTCAAAAGAAAATCAATGTGTCAAGAGGGAATTTGCGACAGAGCACACCGAGAATAAAGTGCATAGAACTGGCAGGAGAAGAAGGGGGTGTAATTTGGAAAGCAGACCAATTCTTTGAAGGTGTCAGTGATTTTGAGCCGGTTTACGTATTCTTGACCATCAACTAGATTCTAACCTTCTCGGCGGCTGGAATTGTTGTTAAGCACTTTTTTTTTTTAAAAAATAAAATTCATAGCCTAGTAGAGCTTATACCTTTAGGGAAAAACAAATGCCCATTTCAGGTCGTCTTGAAGAAGAGAACCAGAAAGCTAAGAACGGGTCTGTGAAGCAGGCACACTTCCGGGGGCGAGGAGCTGGTAGTCGTGGAATTATTTAAATGGTGCCTTCAGAAAATGCCTCATATTTATTCCATTTAAACCTCTCTATGTGAGAGAGGGTGTAGCTCAAGTGGTAGAGCGCATGCTTAGCACGCACGAGTCCTGGGTTCCATCCCCAGTACCTCCTCTAAAAGGAAAATAAACCTAAAATAATAAACTAAATAACAGTGTTTAAGTGAAAAAAAAAAAAAACAAAAAAAACAAACGCCTCTCTGCTGGATGTCTTCGGATTAGCAAGCCAAAGGCTCGAGACTGAGTTTTAGGAATCAATTAGTTGCTGAATAATGCACGCACCTCAGTTCTGTGTTTTAAGCACCACAGTGATACCTCCTGCCTCCTCGGAAATTTGTGTCCAAAAGAGTTGGTGGCTCTCCTCTCTCTGAAGCAACTCAAGACACACGTGGTGAGGACAGGGCAAGCGGACCATCTACGCCGGGGCAGGACTCCATCTCCACTTGTCTGTAGAGAAGGGCTTATGAAACTTGCCAAGGGGAGGAGTGGTATTTTGAAGTGAGGGCATTTAGAAGAAAAGTTCGAATGCTTACTTCGTCGGTCATTCACCCGTCCCAGCCGTGGAAAGGCTCGTGCCCCGCCGGGCGTCTGGGCAGAGCACCGGGGGTGCTGTGACACAGTCCACCTTCGCATGGGAGCTGGTGGTTTTTAAAAAAGAACTGTGGACCATCTCTACTGAATTCCCTTCATAGATCCTGGGACTGCTGTCCTTTTCATTCTCCTGATGTATCTGTTGACCGTTTCCTGCTGGCTGTGCACTCACTGTGCTGGCCGACGTGGGCTGTCTTGCTTTGCTAGGCCTCCTGGTTTGGGGGGAAAAGATGCCAAGACAAGTGACTAAGGGGCCTGCGAGGGGCAGGGACCAAGTCCTCCTCCTGGGGAGCGGAGGAGAGTGGGGGCAAGGGAACAAGCCAGTGCCCCCTTGCGCGAAGTTCTGGGCGCTCTTTGGGGAAGAACCCACACGGGCAGACGGAACAGCAACGCAGCAGAGGACAGCCGTGCAGCAGACACCCATCCCACCCCGTCTAGATCTTAGCGGGGGCGCAGCGATGGGCTGGGCCGGCTGGGGGGCCGTCCTTCGACTCGGGAAGCTTGGCGTTGAGTTCTCTTTACAGCAGAATTGTCCTGGGTTTGTCAGACCTTCTGAGAACGATGTTTGCTTTTCTCTAGGATGCTTTGTCTCTGACCTCATTTTTATCACGGGACATGTTGCTTGTTTTAGTTAATAGCCAGAGATCACTTGTGGGAAATCACTGTCAGAAGGAGGCCTTTGCACCCGGGACAAGAATGCCCAGCTGTGCCCTGCAGACGTGGCCTCCCAAGGCTGCGTGGAGCTGGGTGCTAACCGTGCCTGCGATTAAACCTACCCCCGTGGTTCACTTTATACACTAAACGCACTCTTGAAAGACTGCAGGGAAATCGAATGCTGTAATTGAGTTATCTCAGACGGGCCCTGGGAAAGTCTGTTTCCAAAGCTTCTTAGCCGTGCCTTCCGTGTGTGTTTGTCTAAGCAAACAACCGCTCCCTACTCATCTGTTCCACTCTTTCAAGTTTTGGATGTAAGTGTCTTTTAGAGGCCAAGCCAGGGGTCCTTTCGTTGGGGTCAGCTTGGTTTTACGCTGTTCCTGATGGCTTGTGGCGTCGGCTGCAGCACTGCCCGCGGATTACGGGTGTCTGATGAATGGGTAGCTTTGAAGTCTACCCAGAAGCTGCCGCTGACGGCGTGCGCGGTTTCAGCGGTGGCTGGTGAAGGCTTTGTGCTCCTAGTGCTCTGGGCAGAGGAGCTTGGCGACCCGTCCACACTGCTCGAGGCCCTCGGTGTCGGGGGCCAGTCCCCACCTCAGTGATTGTTGCGGGAAGCGCACCTGCTTGGTCACAGGGTGATTTCCACGTCGGACGCACCTGATGCCTGCAGGACAGGGCCTGGCGGGGGGGCCACCCCGTTTAAGCGTTTGCTCTGTCCTGTTCCCTGAGCACATGTTCAACACGGTGGGCACGGGGCCCCAGTGTCCAAAGAAGAAGTGCGTGCTTGCAAGCTTGCGGGCAACTGAGGGCGCACGGAGCGCGGCCTCCAAGCCCACGGCGTCCCTGGGTCACCCCGCTGGTGGTTTACATAGAGGAGCCGAGCCCTTCGGTGGCTGTGGGAGTCCAGGCCGGGGGACAGAGACGCCCTCCAGAAGAAGAAACAGCTCCTGCAGAAGTGGCTGGCTTCCCAACGTGCCCCTGGCTGCTCTACCAGACGCGGCCTTTCAGAAGGGGAATGCCTTGAACTCCCACCCCCAGTGTGTCCTCGGTCCAGGACGGGTCTGGGGTGCGGCACAGAATTGTCCCCACACCCTCGCGGGTCCTCAGTGATGCGCCTCTACGAAGGCCATGCAGGAATCCTGGCGCAGAAGCGTGGCTGCTCTGGAGCTTGTGGGAGCTGCCCTCTGCTCCCTCTCCAGCGCCAGTGCCACAGCTCAGTCCCCGAAACCCACGTGGGGACCCGTTCTCCCTGAGGGACTCCACGTTGGCTGTGCAGCTCCCCGAGGACCAGGTCTCGGCTTGGTGTCACCCTGGAGAAGGACCCCAGCCCAGGGCCATCAGAGACCCCCTCTTTCATCTGAGTTAGGCCACTGGGCCTCCCCACGAGGTGACTCTGGCCCAACGCTGATGGCCACTGCCCCGGCGACTGGCCCCTCTGGCCGCGGGGACCACCGCATGCGTCGTCCTCTCCTGCGACTTCTCTCGTCTCGCCTCGGGGGACGAGTTGAACTGAGTTACTGTGCTTCCCGTCAGAGAAGGATGTGCGCGTCAGACGGACGTGCTTGGGGTCAGACTCCTGGGGAGCAGCCCATCCGGCGCCCTGCACGGTGACAGACGCTCCCGGGTGCCCATGGTCATGGGAACAGCACTGCCTCTCTTCCCCCTCCCCTTTGATTTCCTGATCTGCTAATTTTTATTTTATTTATCTCGTTAAACTCGGTCTATTCTGGGAAATTACCTTAAGCCATTTTTAGGGCATGGAAAGCCATAAGCACGTAGACAGGCACTCCCAGAGCACTCAGCACGGTGGCCTCCTCAAACAGCCAGTGTGAGCAGCTGAAGTGTGTTTTTGGTTCTAAACGACCCAGCTGACCTCTGGCACTGCTTGGATTCATCCGATAACAGCCCAGTTTGCTTTCCACCCCTGCTGGCGCAGACGGACGCGTGAACTCAGCGTGCGTGGCTTTGCTGCTCCCCCAGGGTGAGTGCCTGGACAGACCATTGCCCGGGGCCCCGCACAAACGTGCTTTTGCCAAACTGGAGAGAGTAAACAGTTGAATCCAGTTGAGGTGTTTTGTTTCTCTTGTTTAAAAGTTGTCCTAGTTCCCGCAGGCCCCGAAGATGCTGGTCGGGCCCAGACCTTGATCAGTGCGGCCCGTGGACACGGCCGCTCCCTAGAACCCGCTCTGCACCCACACGCTGGAGGATTCTGCGTCAGAGTCGAGATGTTTTCATCCCTTTGGTTTGAACCCAAACTCGAAACTTGAGAAAGAATGCCCTTTCTCGTGGAAGTGTTTCGCTTTCATTCTTTTTCGACCTGTCGATGGGGCCTCCGGGCACTCTTACCGCTGATGACTCATCAGCTTTGCCCACGTTGAAGGTCAGAGTCACCTGGCCGCGACCTGCTCCCGGTGCTCAGCCCGGGCAGAGTGAAAATGGACAGACTCAGCGTCAGCCGGTGACGCTGGGAGCTTTTCTGTCCGAGGTTTCACGCAGGGGCTTTGGTTAGAAGGTGGGTGTGTGAGCACGTGGACGTGGTTCTACTGGGAACTGAGAGTCTGAACAAAGTAGCAAGGCTGCCTGGACGGTGTGAGGGAGAAGGGAGGCCGGGGACGAGGCGTCCTGCGTCACGGACGCTCCTGGTACGGGGAGAATGGCGGCCTGGCTTGCGGGGCATCTCTTACCAGTCGGCAGCAGAGAGGGCTCCACCTTCAGTGGAAGGAGGGCCAGCCAGACGAGCTCGGCGCGGCTTCTCCACTCCGTCCACCCTCTCTTCTCCGAGCTGACCTGGGAGGCGTGGTAATGCTCCCTTCTCCAGTCACCTCTGGCTCCCAACATTCTACACATCTCAAAGTAAATAAATAAATAAATAAAGCCAAGGTAAAAACTTTCACCCCACGATCCTTCAGCTCCCCCCGAGTCCCCGAGCATCCTCATCCGTGTGTGCCCATCACAGCTCCGGCGCATTTTCCCTCGGGCGCATGCAGGCCTCCCGGCACCGCGGGCCCTCGTTGGACTTCCTGCGAGAGAGGGGCCGACCAGGCTGCGGGCCGGGCGCCCTGAGCTCCTCCACCAACACCATGTCCATGGCACCCTTCACCATCTCGCCTCAAACAGTCCTGTGTCACGTGGCCATTTCATCACCGTTCATGGGAGGGGGCGGTTTGGGGAAAGGCCGCAGTGACTAACGCGATATTTGTGTTGCTTGTAGAGGCTTTCCCATCCCCGGGGTGGCGTTCGGGCTGTGAGGAGCTGCCGTGGCAGAAGACGGACCCAGAGGAAGCAGGCAGGTAAGGGCTGGGCACCTCTGCCTCTTGGGGGGGGGGTGGCACATGGTCCAGGGAATGCCATGTGGTCGGACTGCACTCCCCTGCCGCGTAGGAAGGTGGAAACAGCCGGGGGTGGGCGTCTGGATGTCTTCTGTCCAGGTTTGGGGTGACTGCTTCCTCTTGGGCTACGGCACGAACTCCACAGGCCGCACTTTGGCTCTGTGGCTTCCGCACTCTGCAGGCCGGGAGGACTATTTGGAAGGGCCCCTGTTTGCAAATCCGTCGTATCAGCGGAGTTAAGATTCGCGGTTGGCATCTGGCCTTTGGCTCAAGCACCTTCACGTGCGTGGATCTGGTCTCTCCAGTTAGAGTCCCTGGTTGTGACATTCCAGAATCCCTTTCTCACTTCAAAATAAACACCTCTAACGTCGATTTAAGTTCATCGCACCAGGAAAAGGAACAAATCTGTGAAACTCTTCCCCGAGGCTGGTTGACTCTCAGAATTAGAAGGGAGAGCAGCGGGTGTGAACAGCCTTCCCGCCGCGCCCCGCACATCCGGCTGGTGCAGGACGGCCAACTCGCGGCCTCAGCCTTCCCGGCTCATTCTAAATTTACTTGTTCGAACGCGTGCGTTTCGCAGGCTGAGCCTCTCCCGAAGCCTTCCGCCCCCAGGGGGGCAAGGCCTGGCAGGGAGGGGGGTGGTGTTTTCTCAGTTTAGAATGCTTTTTGACAACACCAGCTTGGTGGTGTGCAGACGCATCCGGCGTCAGCTGAAGCAGGCTGAGTCCTTCCGCCTTGCTTCTCCGCTGCTACTCAGGGTTTCACACCCGCCAGAGCAGTTTTGTGCCCCTGCGCCCCCTTCATCATCGTTGGCATGTGAGAATGTGCTTGATGGGGGGGGGGCGTGTGTGGATCACAGGTGCTCCAGAAACCACGCCTGGGGGAAAGGGGCCCAGAGTCACAGGCAGCGGGACAGGCGTTAGCAAGCACGTGGAAAGTGCTGAAAAGTACCAGGGAAGCAAGGAGGAAGCTCCTCGGGGCCTGGATGGGTCTGGGAGGACTTCCTAAAGGAGGGCGCGTTTAACCTCAGGGTGAATTTCTCCCCCAACCACGCAGCAGACCTGAAGGAAGCATAAACCTGAGGCCACTGCTTCCACTCGGGGTTCTGCCTGTCGGCTTCTGTGCAGTAATGCTAATGCCTGCCAAAGGGTGGGGGTCTGAGTCGGGCTCAGCGAGGGAACTCGGGCACAGTCTGCACCCACCTGAGGTCCATCTGGCCCTGGGCCCAGCTGCCTTTAGGGCCCCAGGACGGCCCTGGGGCAAAGGGATGGGGGTGCCTGCTTCCTGATAGGCCTCAGTGTAGTGTTTGGTCCCCACAGGCTAATACATGCTGATACGCAGTTTGTGAGGGTGAAATGAGACATCGCTTCTAGAAGCACCTGGCACAGGCCATGCACGGGAAAGCTGCTCAAGGCCGTTCCCCTGACCAGACCCGCATGTGCAGGGGCCCTAACCTGTCCCCCTGAGCAGACCTGAGAGTAGGTGTGCGGAGCCTCCGGGGGAGGGTGCTGCAGGGAGCACGGGCGGGGGGGCCGGAGGTCTCCATCATGGAGCGGGGGCCCGGCTCTGGCCCTGGAGGCGGCGTGGCCACGCTTACGGGGACGTCCCTGGAGCCCAGCGCGGGCCGGGGGCTGTGAGGGGACAGCTCCGGCTCACGGTTCACAGCACCAAACGCTCGGCTCCCGGGCCTGTGTCTCTGAGTCGGGTTTTTCTCTTGAGGCCTCTCTGGACACTGTCCCGGCCGCTCGTCTGGGCAGCTGTGTCCTGGCCCGTAGGGCAGGGCTGTACTTACAGGGGGTGGGCTCCTGACCCAGCGGGCGAGGGAGAGGATCCCTGGGGACCAGCCCAGGAGAGCGTTCCAGCTTCTCCTTCCCTCTCAGGGGCGGCTCCTCACCCACGGAGGAGGGAGGAGGGAGGGAACCCCCCAAACAGGCTTGTGGAGGGCGTTAAAAGGACACCTCGAAGCACTGGGGTTAGGGTCTAGCTGCTCAGCACGCCTGGGTAGCTGTGTTTTATCGTGGGTCTCATCCTCACCCTGTCCAAGTTTCTGTAGGTGAGAATACCTGATAATACGATTGATACTGTTATTCAAAGTGTCAGTGTCAACCAGTGTCATTCAGGGCAGTGTTTCCAGCTGAAAAGAAAGGGGGGTGTGATACAGCGACGGAAGTTACTGACAGGGGTAGACTGCTTGCTGACGTGGCGCTGGTTTTCCCTTGAACCAAAATCATCTAGCGTTTCATTCTGTCCCCCTGCTTTGCCAGTTGCTGCCTCTGCTGAGTATAGTAATAATAATTAATAATAATAATAATAAATAATAATAATATTCGTATTGAATACTTACTCTGTTCCGGGCATTACTCTAAGCATGCCATCCATTATTGCAACAAATGTTTATCGATCACATGCACCGTGTCCAGTCACTGTTAAGGTCCCGGGAACAGGGCTCTAAGTAAAGGCTTACTGTCCGCCGCAGGGAGAGAAAATAAAACACACCGACGTGTGTAAGAGAAGGGTGTTAAGGTGAACTTGCATCTGAACCGGTCGTCGTTGTAGCTGCAGATCGTCACGTCGCAGTTCCACGTCGTTTGGCGTAGTAATTTCAGGTAGTGATGCGGGGGTGTGAGGTCTCCCGTCAGGGCCCCTGGGAGGTTGGTTGTGTGGATTTTGGAGATGAGGAAGCTGAGGATGGGGAAGCTGACAAAAGCTGTTCAAGTCCGCAGAGCCAGGCAGAGTCAGGGACTGGAACCCGAGCAAGTCCGAGTCCAGAGGCGAGAGTGGCCCGCCCTGCTCCTGCCACAGCGAGGGGGCTGCGTCCTTCAGGAGCCACGGGCGCCGTGCTGGCAAAGCCCAGACACGCGCCGGGCGGGGGCTGCCCCTGGCGGATGGAGACTTCCTGTGAACTACAAAACGCCGTGGGGGCCTTGAGCAGAGCGCAGAGAAGCCGAGGCGCCTGCAGGCTGGCTGGGATGCGTGGGCAAACACACCCAAGGAAGAGGGTCAGGGGCGCGCAGGGTGGGCTCTGCAAAGGCCGTGCGCCTGCCCTGTTCATCCTGCTGGCGTTCATCCTGTGCTGCAGCCGCACTTCATAGAATTTCACTAAATAACAGAAGGAAAAATATTAACAATGCTTTTTAAAAATTTCATGTGGGTAGTTTATAGAGAGGATGGGGACCTCACCGCCTTAACTAGCCCCAAGTGAGGAGGGTGGGCTGGCATGGGGGGAGGTGGAGGGGAGGGCGGGATGGGGAGGAGAGGACAGATGGGGTGAGGAAGGGGGCTGGGGGCGCTGCGCAGGGGGTTGGCCGAGTGGGGTCGGGGGAGACGGGGTGGGCGGGGAAGGTGGAGGGGCTGGTGGAGAGGACAGGTTCTGCGGGGCGGGAGATTGTCTTTTGTTTCTCACCTTGAACATCCCAATAAACCAGTCTGATTCCCACCTTCTGCCCCCCACCAGCTGGAAAATGCAGGCAGTACCCAGCTTCCTGGTTTCTCCTTTCATTTCAAGCACGAGTAACGCTCTGTCAGGGTGACCTCGTCGCCTGGTTTTCTGACAAGCTGGTTATGGAGACCAGGGGCCAGGGACGCAGCCGTCTCTCCCCGTGAGGGCACCTGTCACCCGGGGGCATGGAGACTTCCAGCCACAGGGCCCGTTCCTGGGAACCGGGGTGGGGAGATCTTCCTACCGACAGTCTCCTGGGTCAGAGGCAGGGACAGAGGCAGGCTCAGAGCCCGGCGTGGGCCTGGGCAGCCGGTTGGCAGCACTGACGAGGGGTCAGGATCTCACAGGATGTGTGGTGAGGAAGGGCGAGGGGCTAGGCTGAGTCCAGATGTCACTGAAACGCAGAGAAAAGGGGGCTAGACAGACACCGCGCCTAAGTTTACGGAAGACTTTGCAGAGCCTCGCGTGCGCAGCCTCGAGATTCATTTCCGTGTTTACGTGGTTATTTCTTTACGTCTTTGGCAGCCTGTTATGTGGCTCTGTCTCCTAGCGCAACTTCCTGGCTGGTAAGGACATGTCACTTTGAAGGGACAGGAAACAGGACACTCCTCCATTACCGTGATGCTGTCCCACGGAGATTCTGCTGCAGTGGGCTGGGGCAAGGCCTGGGCCACCCCCAGGGCGAGCCTGCCGACACCTCTGGGCGACAGCACTGGGCACAGAAGATCTTTGTCTCCTCCCTGCCGTGTCACACCACACGGAAGGGACTTCTCGCCTAACCTGGGCTCCACTGTATATGGATTTCTCGACGAATCCATCCTCCCCGCCAAGTTCTCAAACTCGGATGTCCATCAGAATCACCTGGAGAGCTTGTTACAACCAACGGCCGGGACCCACCTCCAGAGCTTCTGACTCAGGAGCTCTGGGGTGGGGCCGAGGGTTAGCATTTCTAACCTGTTTTTGGGGGGGTTGCCGATGCTGCCGGCCCAGGTGCCACCCCTGGGGAAGCAAGGTTCCAGAGTTCTAGTGTCGACTTCTGAACCCTTTGCAGCTGCCCACGTGTGAGACCACAGCTTTGACAACAGGCCCATTTATTTTGTTCGTTTGTTTGTTTTTAAGTGATGCCAGTCATCCAAAATATTTAACAATGGAGACGCGCACGCGTGGCTCGGTGGCTTAGAAGGGCTTAAGTAGAACCCCCAAGAGGAATAGATGGCGTTCATTCTGTATTCTCCTCGGGGACCACCTGGCCTGGTGTGTATTTATAATCCTCAGGCCAGAAGCGCGTTTGCGTAAGAATGTACCCTCTGATTGCTCCTTTCCTGTCTTGTTCTCCGAGTTCACTTACCCCCGGACGTACCATTCCCTCTTCGCCCTTGCAGGGGGAGCTAGAGTCGCAGGTTCTGGAGGCAGATCGTCTGGGTGTAGCTAAACTGCACAACTTTCCAGCGGTGGGATGTTGTGCAGATAACTGAAGGTCCCTGCCTCAGTTTGCCCGTCTTTAAAATGGGAATCATGACGGCACCTCCTTCACAGTGTTGAGGTGGAGTTGAGTTAATATCTGAGAAGCACCTGACATGCTGCCCAGTACATGGGAGGGCTCAAGACACATTCGCTGATACTGATATTTTAATTTTTACTATATCCTCGCCTTGTCAGTAATCTCACTGCTCTAAATAACACTTCTAGGGATAAAAGCCACAAACCTGTGTTTGTGCCTCTGAATCTTCTCTTAAGCCCAGTGCTGTGTTTTCAGCAGCTGCCTGGACCTGTGTCTTCCTGGAGATGCTCAGCCAGCTGCCAAGTCGTAGGCAGCCTGTCTCTGCCGTCCCTCCTCTCTCGCCTCTGCTGCTGCAGTCAGGTCCAGCTCACGTCTCCTTGAGTGTTTGTCATGACTGCCGCCCACACGTCGTCCCAAAGTGGAAACCAGGGAGTCAGAGTCAGCCCGTCTCTCCTCCCCGTTCAGTTCCCAGCGCTGTTGACTCTCCCTCGGAAGCCTCGCTAGTAACCTCTCCCCTTTCTTTCAGTCTCTCTCCTTCAGTTCCCTTTGTCCTTGCTGATCGGTTCACGTGCCTGAGTCACATCACTCCGCGTTAAGCTTCGCTGCCTTATCCGCTACCAGCAGGAGGCAATGAAAAAAATTTAATTTACTATTCAGTGTTTTACTTGACCTGCCCCAGCATAGCTTTCCAAATACATTTCTTGTAAGTCCCCATTATGCTTCTTTTGCACAAGCAGACTGACCTACACGCTGTGCCACTCTCCTGGTCCACTGCCACACCTCAAGGTCAAATATTCAGCCCCAAGAAGTACTTGCTTTTGCCCTGAGCACAATAAGGCCACTTTGTCTGCATTGCTCTAGAGGCTTTTAGCTTGTTGCACATTGTATTAGGCTTCTAAAGACGCAAGCCATTTTTCGTCTACTCTAAAATACCGTTTTCTGGTGGTGGTGGGTAGAGCTCAGTGGCAGAGCACGTGCTTGGCATGCATCAGGTCCCGGGTTCAATCCCCAGCACCTCTGTTAAAAAAAAATACCGTCTCCTGTAAAAACCACTTTATTATTTTATAACTGCTGAGAAAAAAGCACTGCCTATTAAACTGTGACACAGTGCTTTCACGTTGCTCAGATTCGATTTGTCTATGTTGGAAAAAGCCGCCTTGGACTTCTGCAGGCACAGATTTACATCATTATAATTCTTGTACATTTGTTAGTAGGCAAACAGGAGTAATATGAAAAAGATATTCCCCAAAGAATTTTTTTTCCAAGTTCAGAGTCTGAATGTAGTGAATCATTTTTTGACGCAGAATCTTGCTATCCATGTTTTTTCCTAAGTTTTATTGTCCTTTGGGCCATTTCAAGAGCATTGGAAATCGATAAAATTGGAATCAGAAAAAGAATAGAAAAATGTTTGAAACGGAAAGGTGGCTTTTAATAAGCACTGAAATTGATAAACTGCTACTTAGACTGATTGAGGAAAGAGAGAGAAAATTGAAATCACCAACGACGGGGATGAAGGAGGGGACTTGGGTACGGGCCCTGCGGACGCTGACGGGATGAGAAGGGAGTATTGGGAACAATTTTATATCGACCAATTGAATAACGTAGATAAAACGGACAAGTTCCTTTAAAGGCACAACTCCCAAAGTGGCTTAAAGGAAAAACAGATGCCCTTAATAGGCCTGTATCTGTTAAAGAAATTAAATTCACGGTAAAAACCAACCAACCAGCCTTCCCATGGGGAAGACTCGAGGACTGCGTGGCTCCACGGTGACTTCTACCACACATTTAAGGGCGAAATGACACCGGTTCTCCACAGTCTCTTCCAGGAAATACGAGGGAACAATTCCCAGTTCGTTTTGCGAGGCCAGCATCATCCTGATGCTGAAGCCAGACAAAGGCATCGCAGAAAACCAAAACCACAAACAAAACCACTTGTGAACTTAGACATAAAACCCTAACAACAGAGCAGCAAACTGAGTCTAGGAGGACGTCAAAAAGGTAATGATACGTCACACCCTGGAGGGGTGGTTCAAGGACTGTAAGGTTGGTTCAACATCAAAAAAAAAATCAATGTGATTCCCCACATCCACAGACTGAAAAAGAAAAAAATATACGAAAATCTTAAGAGATGAAGAAGAAAAGCCTTTGATAAAATTCAGCACACATTCATGACAAAACTCTCAGCACACTGGGACTAGAAGGAAACCCTTAATCTGAGAATAAGACATCCACGAGGAACCGATGACCAGGATCACGGTCAGTGGTGGAAAACCGAGTGCTCTCCTACTAATTTCAGGAGCAAGGCAAGAACGTCTGCTTCCACAGTCCCTTACTTCGCACTTTTTTAGAGAGTTTAGCCAGTTCAGTAAGACAAGGAAGAAAGAAAAAGAAAAGCCGTATAAATTGGACAGGAGGAAATAAAACTGCCTTTATTTGCAGATGGCATAATCCTCTCTGTAGGAACGTCTAAAGAATCTACATGAACGCTACTAGAATTAATAAGCGGGTTCGGCAAATTTTCAGGGTATAACTGATACAATATCAATTGTATTTTTATATACAAGCCAAAGATTAGTGGAGAAATGAAATTTAAAAAGGACCATTTACAGTAGCACAAAAACCATGAAATGCTCGGTGTTAAATGTCACAAAATAATGTGTAAGATTTATAGGCAAAAAAACTCTAAAGTCTGATGAGAGAAATTAAAGAGGATCTAAGTAAATGGAGAAATATATTGTGTTCATGGTGTGGAAGCCGGTACCGTTAAACCGGCAGGTCTTCCCAAGTTGATCTATGTATTTAATATAATTCCAGTCGAAGTCCCCATAAGGTTGTTGTAGATATTGACAAGCTGATTCTTCAGTGTATATAGAATAAGCGAAGACCCAGAGTAACCAAAACAATTCTGGAAAAGCAATACAAAGAGAACTCATGCTATTCCCAGTAATCAGTATAGTGTGATGTCAGCATAAAGACAGGACAGCAGACATGCAGGGTCCAGAAACATCCCCACGTGGTACGAATTGACAGGACGGTCAATTAATTTTATTGTTATTACTTTAAAAAATTCTTGACAATTTTTTTCTTCTTTATTTTACATCTTACTAAATTCACATTTATTTTTTGAGGGGTGGGGAGGTAATTAGGTCGATTTTATTATTTATTTTTAGAGGAGGTACTGGGGGCTGAACCCAGGAAAACTAAACCAAGAACAATAAAGCCAACAGCAACGAACTTCAGTCTCCATACACAACAAACAGCCTCACTCAACACACACACTTAACTTGGGAAAACAAAACACATATACTTAACTTGAGAAAACGAAAGTTAACTTGCAATGTAATGCCTCATAGTCCTCAATCCAAATGCTAAAACTATGTAACTTCTCGAATAACACATTTGAGACAGTCTTTGTAATCTTGAGTTAGGCAAAGACTTCTTAGAACACAAAAAGCACAAATCATAAAAGAAAAAAAGGACACATTTGCTTCATCAAATTAAAATTTTTCTCTTTGAAAAACTTTGTTAAAAGAATGAAAGACAAACTCCTGACTGGGTAGAAATATTTACAAAAAACACGTTATCTGGTAAAGGATTTGTATCTGGAACATAGAAAGAAGTTTTGCAACAAAGCAGTTTTAAAAATGAGCAAGTGATGTGAACAGCACTTCACTGAAGAAGAGATATGGTTGACAAATAAGCACATGGGAAGATGTTTGGCGTCGTTAGTCAGTACCAAGGGCTGGCCACCATGCGGAGGAGCTGCTGAAACCTCAAGGCATGGCTGTTGGGCAGGCAAAGTACAGCCACTTTGGAAGACAGTTCGGCAACTTCTTATAAAGTTAGTCACTTACCATATGACCCAGCAATCCCACTTCTTTTTTTTATTTTTAAAAGAGAAATGAAAACATATCCACACAACATACAAAACCCTGTATATATGAATGTTTATAGCAACTTTTTTCATAATTGTCTCAAATTGGAAAAAAAACCTCGAATATCCATCTACTGGAAAATGGACAGACCAAATTGTTTTCCAGTATAATGGAATACTACTCAGCAATGAAAAGGAACAAAATATTTTAAAAATTTATAGTCACCATGCTGTACATTATATCCCCAGAACTTATTTTCTTATAATTGGAGGTTTGTGTGTTTTGACTGCCTTCACCCATTTCCCCCATCCCTACCTCTCACCTCTGGCCACCACCAATCTGTTCTCTGTTTCAGTGAGTTTGATTTTTTTAGGTTTCACATATAAATGATATTATAGAAGATTTGTCTTTGTCTGACTTATTTCACTTAGCATAATGTCCTCAAGTTCCATCTATGTTGTCAAAAATGGCAGGTTTTCCTTTTTCATGACTGAATACTATTCTATCGTATATCTGTATCATGTTTTCTTTATCCATTCATCCACTAATGGACATTTAGGTTGTTTTGAAGTCTTGGCTATTGTAAATAATGCTACAATGATTAAGGGGCTTCAGGTACCTCTTTGAGGTAGTGGTTTCATTTTCTTTGGATATATACCCAAAAGTGGAATTGCTGGGTCATATGGTAGTTCAAGTTTGTATTTTTTGAGGAACCTCCATACTGCTTTCCATTGTGGTTGCACCAATTTACATTCCCGCCAACAGTGCACAGGAATTCCCTTTCTCCACATCGTTGCCACCACTTTTCCTTTTTTGATAAGAGCCACTGTAACAGGTTGACACCTGATGTCTCATGGTTTTGATTTGCATTTCTCTGATGTAGTAGTTGATCACCTTTTGATGTACCTGTTGGCCATTTGTATATCTTTTTCAGAAAAATGTCTGTTCAGTTCCTCTGCCCATTTTTAAATCACAATGTTGTTGTTTTGCTATTGAGTTTTAAACCTTTTATCAGATAGATGATTTGCAAACATTTTCTTTCATTCTGTAGATTGCCCTTTCATTTTGTTGATGGTTTCCTTTGTTGTGCAGAAGCTTTTTAGTTTGATATAGTCCCATTTGCTTACATTTGCTTTTGTTACCTTTTCTTTTTGTGTCAACCGCCCCGTTCCCCACTAAATTATTGACTAGATCTATGTTAAGGAGCTTACCCCCTACTTTTTCTTTTAGAAGATTTTTTGGTTTCAGGTCTATGTTCAAGGCCTTAGTCCATTTGAGTTGATTCTTGTGTATGATGTAAGATGGTCCAGCTTCATTCTTTTGCATGTGGCTGTCCAGTTTTCCCAACACCATTTATTGAAGAAACTATACTTTCCCCATTGTATATTCTTAGCTCCTTTCTTGTAAATTAATTGGCTATATATGAGTGGGTTCATTTCTGGGCTCTCTGTCTGTTCCATTGTTCTGTGTGTCTGTTTTTATGCTAATACCACATTGCTTTGATTACTACGGCTTTGTAATATGGTTTGAAATTGGGAAGTGTTATGCCTCCAGCTTTGATCTTCTTTCTTAAGATTGCTTTGGCCATTTGGGGTATTTTATGGCTGCATACAAACTTTAGGATTGTTTGTTATAGTTCTGTGAGAAATGCTATTGGAATTTTGATAGGGATTGCAGTGAATCTGTTTATTGCTTTTGGTAGTACAGACATTTTAACAATATTGATTCCTTCAATCCATGAGCACAGAATATCTTCCCATTTATTTGTGTCCTCTTCAGTTTCTTTCATCAATATCTCACAGCTTTCAGTGTACAGATCTTTCACCTTCTTGGTTAGATTTATTCATAGGTGTTTTATTCTTTTTGATGCATTTGTAAAAAAGATTGTTTTCTTAATTTCTTTGTGATAGTTCATTGCTAACATATTGAAGTGCAACTGATTTTTCTGTATTGATTTTGTTTCCTGTGATTTCACTGAATTTGTTTGTTAGTTCTAACAGTTTTTTGGTAGAGTCTTTAGGGTTTTCTACACATAATATGTCATCTGAAAATAGAGACAGCTTTCCTTCTTCCTTTCCAATTTGGATGCCTTTTATTTGTTTTTCTTGTCTCGTTGCTCTGGTTAGGATTTCGGTACTATGTTCATAAAAGTGGCAAGAATGGGCATCCTTGTCTTGCCCTAATCTTAGAGGAAAAACTTCCAGATTTTCACCATTGAGTATGATGTTAGCTATGAACTTGTCACATATGTCCTTTATTATGTTGAGGTACATTCTCTCTGTACACAGTCTGTTGAGTTTTCAATCACGATTGGATGTTGAATTTTGCCAAGTGCCTTTTCTGCATCTATTGAGATTATTACGGCTTTTATTGTTCATTTTGTTGATGTAGTGGATCACACTGATTGATTTGTGGATGGCTGAACCATGCTTGCATCTCTGGAATAAATCCCACATGGTCACGGTGTGTGATCCTTTTAATGATTATTGAATTTGGTTTGCTAATATTTGTCTGTGGACTTTTGCATCTTTGTTCATCAGGGATAGTGGCTTACACCCCTTTTCTTGTGTTGGTTTTTGTATCTGGGTAATGTTTGCTTCATAAAATGAGTTTGGAACTTTTCCCTCCTCTCCTGATTTTTGGAAGACTCTGAGAAAACTCAGTGTTAATTCTTCTTTAAGCGCTTTGTAGAGTTCACCAGTGAAGCCATCTGGTCCTGGGGTTTTCTGTGTTGGGAAGTGTTTGATGACTGATTCTGTTTTACTAACCATTGGTCTGTATGACAGAATCTCGATACATGTAGTAATAATATAGGTAAGTCCAAAAGCACTGTGCTGAGTGAAAGAAACCAGACACAAAGGGCTGCATGCTCTATGATCCCATTGATATGACATTCTGGAAAAGGTAAGACTGGAGGCAGAGATCAGATCCAGTTGCCACGGTCTGGAAGTGGGGGGAGGGAGCTGACCGCAAGAGGGGCATGGGGAAGCCTTTTGGAATATCGTCTCTCTTGATTTGGTGGTGATAACATGATGGTACATGCTTTTCAAAACTCACAGAGCTGAACATCTAAGAAGAGGGAATTTTAACCCATGTAAATTATATCTTGAGAAATCTGTCTCTTAAAAAGATGCTCCACTATTGTCTCTGAAATTTTCGTTCAAACTAATGGTACTCGTTCTGCAAGTTGTGATGCAGGAAGTGGTAACGACATCATGACTGTGGCCTTGCCCAAGGAGGTTTCAGACATGTTAAAATATGAAAAAAAAATTTAAAAAATGTGCATCTTAGAATCAATTCCTTGTGGTTCCTTCTCTTCCCCAGAGAAGGAAAAGCTCTCTGAGCCTCTAAGGCCTTTGATGACATCGTCCGAGACTGGCTTTTCCTTCCACCTCACAGATGTTGATTAATAATTATTGAGCAAGTTAGTGCATTTTACACCAGAGACGCTTCTTAGACCTGAGCTAATAGGTGGAGAATTTTGTGCCTTGGGAAACGTAGGGAATGCACAGATAGTAATCAGGCATAAAGCTTTAAGGAAATAACTCTATTCTCTGGATCAAGGTGGACTCTTTTTTTTCTGAGTATAAAAATAACACCAAGAAATTAACGTGTGCACATTGGTAGAAAATTGGAGTGTACAGAAGCAGTGTAACGTCCCACCCACAAACCCAACACCATTAAATATTCTAAAATATCACATTTAAACTGTCAGAGGCACTCCCTTCACATTTTAGCATCTCTGAAGTCTGGGTGCATCTATGTTCAGCCGTATCTCACCCTCGTCCTGCACGGCGGGCTGCTGTTGTATGTTTCCTGTTGTTACTGATCGCGTGGACATCTGACTGTTGTTCCTGTCAGCTCAAGCAGATGACTTTGGTCCTCAGTGGTCAGTCCCCCCACCATTCAAGGGAACACGTGTCCTCATTGTTGGCCAAAATCCTTCCCCCAACCCCTTTTGGAAAAGCCAAGCATTAACTTTTGCATAATAGGCTTCAGCGGCTTGGAAGAAAATACCAAAATAGTTCTTCTAAAAACTGCTGTATCACCTACCTCCTTGTTGGCTCAGAGGATGACAATGCACAGAAATGCCTGGAGACCAACAACTGAATCAAAATGTGTTTTTCAAGTGTTGAAACCACAAGGCAAAGAGCTTGGGAGGATATTTTCGTCTATTTCACTTACCTACTTCATTTTACAAACGCAGAAGAGTGACATGTATAAAGAAAATCTATGCATTAGTAAGTCGAACAAGGTTCTCTGCATGTATAGAAGAAAAATTCTAAGCGGTAAAATGTTGTATCATAGTTTTTTCTTCTGTTGTGGGACGTGTAGTATGATCCGTTTCTGCCGTCGGTTGCATCTTCAGTTTGACTAAAGATAGCGCCTCCATTTTTTCTATGCATTTAAAAGTCCTTCACACGATTTTAAACTAATAGAAAAGGTGTAAGAATAGGACAAAGGACTCCAGCAAATCTCTAATGTTTTTTTCTGAACCATTTTGAGAACGCAGTGGAGATACTGTGCTTCTTAGACCTTGACCAGGTAACAACGTCTTTCCTCAGGGCAGTGACATTTTCTGACACAGCCAGAGCACAGGGATCAAATCCAGGACTACAACACTGACAGGACACCCTTGCCTACCCACATTTCATCAGTTGTCCCAGTAACGCCCTCCAGAGCCGTCCCCGCCCCCTCCAGCGTTCTACCCGGGCCCACACGGTGCGTTTCGTTGTCACCACATCTCTTTGGGCCCCTTTAACCTGGAAGCGCCCCCCCCAGCCTTTCTTTGTCTTCCTTGACGCTGACATTTATGAAGAGGACACGCCAGTGTAGAACTTCCCTCCGTTTCAAGGCGCCTGTTGCTCCCACGAGTCATCTCGGGTTGTGTACTTCTGGCAGTAAACAACAGAAATCGTTGTGTCCATCCCGGTGCGCGACATCGGGAGCACGTCATGTCACTTTGTCTCGTTATCGATGATGGCAGCTTGGACGGGTGAGCTAAGGGGGTGTATTTCTCACATACGGTGTTGATACAACGGTGTTCAGACTGCCTATAAAGGGTCGTGTTCATCTCTCTTCCCTTAGGATCATAAACATTTCTCACCATCGAAAGCGCTCAGTATTTACTGCTTGTGACTTTGACAGAACAAAGTCTGACGTGTCTGGATGCGGCAGGGGCTGAGCCAAGTTGTCCTGGAACCTGGCTGTGCGTTTCCCTGACGAGCCCTCGGTGAGGCCTTCCCGCGGCCCCCGGAGACCCCGGGCTGTCCCCCACAGGAGCCCCAGGGGAGCTCCTGGGCCAGCACACAGGAGCTGCTCCGTCAGCGTTCGCGCAGATCTTCCATTTTCACGAACCCAGGGACAGGACTGAAAATGAAGCATCGGGAAAAGCAAGCTGCTGATCGAGGCAGCCCACAAAACGCGGTAACCAGGCAGGCGCCGTGTGGGAAAAGCGGCGTTAAACATTTTTCCTGCCCTCTTGCCCCCAGGGCCCTCTCTGTGGGAGTCAGAGCGGCTCCGTCTGCCGAGCAGAACGGGAGGCACTTATTTTAGAGGACGGGGCTTCCGTTGTCTGAATATGACGTTGTGGGATCGTGTCCTTTTTGAAAACATTTTCTACTTACAACCTGGCAAAATGAAGACTTGCTGGATAATTTCCAGATTAGCAGCTTATAACTCCTTTTGAAGTAACGCCTGTAGGTGCCGGAGAGTAAATCCAGTTAGCTAATCTGTAATTTTCTGTAATTTAGTTTAATGCGCTTTACTACCTGAAATATCAGATGAGAGAGACGTTGTTGAATGGCGCGGCTGACCCCGCCTCCTCTGGGGGCCGTGGTTTGTGGCTGGTGTTCCTTTAAGAGAGTGAACTCCTCCCCAAGCCGCCTGCTGGCGCCCGCCGGGCTGGTGTCCTTGCCCTGGGGCGTCCGCTCAGGCCCCAGTGCCTCTGCAGCGCCCCCTCTGCTGGACCTTCTAACTGCGCCTGCTGCCTGGGCTGGGAGCGCCTGCGCCGGCGGGCCCCCCGGCAGGGCTGGTGTGACTGGCTCCCTCTGCCTCGTGCAGTCTCCTCCGCACCCCTGTGAGGCCCTGGCCACTCCTTGTCATGTTCTTTTCTGTTTCAATCCTCACTTCCTCAGGCCCTGAGTCTAGCAGGACCAGCCTCACACTGGTGGCTGTTGGACCCCTTGTCCACCCACTCTGTCCAGAGTCCTCTTCCCGGGGAGGGCAGCTGGCAGGCAGGTCCTGGGGCTCTGGTTTTCAGACCCTTCGAGGAGCATCTGAAGCACCAGCAAATGCTCCCTGTAGCCCGTGACCATCAGAGAGCCAGGCTGTCCTCACCCCTGCTCCCTCTCGACCCCGCTGGGACCCGCAGGACAGCCAGGTGACGGTGGAGTGGGGTCGGGCCATCCCTGCAGCCTGCACACTGGGCGCTCCCTGAGTGTGCGCGGGAGGATGCGGGCGGGCCCTTCAGCGACTTTCACGCTGTCCTACCTTCCTTGGACACCTTCCTTGTAAACAGCACGTCCACAGGCTCCTCCTGGGCGAACACGCACAACTGTTACTGCTGGTGACTGGGGAGTGGGACCCCGGGCACGGGGGGCCAGGGTCCCCTACGGGAAGCAAGCAGTAGGTGCTGTGTGGTGGCTTCTCGGCTTTGGCGTCGTTGGCATTTGGGGGCCAGATGGCACTTTGTCGTGGGGGCTGCTCTGCGTTTCAGGATGTCTAGAAGCCCCCCCGAGCTCCACCCTCTGGACTCCCCTCCCCCAACATTGCAACGACCCAAACTGTCTTCAGACTTGTCCCCGTCCCCTGGGCTAAAGCTGCCGCTCTGCACTAGCGTGCACCCCTTACAGCTAAGGGCTGTTTTCGTCATTACAGTCTCACACACACACACTCACCAGAGGAACTTTAGAAAACAAAGAAAAGCACACAAGAAAGGCAACGGGATGTTTTCCCTTAATCTTTCACTTTTTTTTTGCAGTCACACTTTATGCAAAATTGTGTGCCCCTCATTTTTTGTTAAATATAATATTAAATAATCAGTTTCATATTACTACTTGTATGTTCTGTGCATGTGTCACCTCTAGGCCACTCCCCCCGGTCTATTTACTTGGTCTTAGTGGAAATTCACTCAGCCTTACGTCTGGTGGGAGCTGAGACCCCGCGCGGGGTCTGACCTGGGCACAAACCTCCACTGGGGGTGGAAGGGACAGGGCCAGCCTCACGGTCTCCACCCGGCTTCCTGAATCCAGGACACGAGCAAGTAAGGATGGCCCTCCCTGTCCTCGATCTAGAAGCATCTTAGGCCCAGTTATTAGTGGGTAACATTTTGTGTGTTTGACAGAATCCTTGTCGCCATCTGAACACTGACTCCCTCAGCCGTGTTCAGCGTTAGTGCGTAGAGTGGAACCTGCTGAAATGCATGTGCCTAAATGTACGTGAGTTGTTATTCCTCAGCTGTGGTTTGTTCACACGTGAGGCAGCGCTGTCTGACTGTGTGGCTCGACGCCCACAAAAGCCTTTTTTTTTAAAAAAAAAACTGAGTTATAGTCAGTTTACAATGCTGTGTCAATTTCTGGTGAACAGCACAATTTTTCAGTCCTACATGAATATGCATATGTTCATTTTCATATTCTTTGTCACCGTGAGCTACCACAAGATCTTGAATATATTCCCCTGTGCTGTACAGTATAAACTTGCTTATCTATTCTGTATGTACCTGTCAGTATCTACAAATCTCTAACTCCCAGTCTGTCCCTTCCCACCCCACCCTCTCTGCCACCCCGGCAACCACAGGTCGGTATTCTATGTCTGTGAGTATGTTTCTGTTTCTGTTTTATATTTAAGTTCATTTGTCTTCTTTTTTTTTTTTTTTAGATTCCACATATGAATGATACCATATGATATTCTTTCCCTCTTTCTGGCTCACTTCACTTAGAATGACATTTTCCAGGTCCATCCCCATCCTTGTTGCTGCAAATGGCATTATGTTGTCAGTTTTTATGGCTGAATAGTATTCCATTGTATAAATATACCACATCTTCTTTATCCAGTCATCTGTTGATGGACATTTAGGCCGTCTCCATGTCTTGGCTGTTGTAAATAGTGCTGCTATGAACACTGGGGTGCAGGTGTCTTTTTGAATTAGGGTTCCTTCTGGATATATGCCCAGGAGTGGGATTCCTGGGTCATGTGGTAAGTCTATTTTTAGTCTTTTGAGGAATCTCCATACTGTTTCCCACAGTGGCTGCACCAAACTGCATGCCCACCAGCAGTGTAGGAGGGTTCCATTTTCTCCACAGCCTCTCCAGCATTGGTCATTCCACAAAAGCCTTTTAATAGCTGCGGAGCACAGGATGCGCTGAAGGATGGACCACGAGAAGCATGTTATCGTTTAGGTGTGAAAGGCCCTGAGCTCGATTATTTACAGCCTCAGGCAGGAATTCTATCACTACGGGCATAAAAATGCATTGAGGAATGGTGATGCAATTGACGGGAAATACTGAAGGTTTAATTAGACCCAGAATGAAGGACAAGATTATAATCAGTGCATCTCAGTTGGTCGACCTGTGGCCCAAGGGGTTAGCCGGTAGGTGGGAGGCACACTACACTTTTACCCCAGGCGGCTGCAACGGCCCTCAGTGTCCGGCTCTGATAGCAATGACTGTTCTTTTTATTTTGGTAAAATATACATAACAAAACTTACCATTTTAATCGTTTTAACCATATCGTTTAGTAGCATTAAGTACACTCCCATTATTGTGTAGCCATCACCACCATCCGTCTCCGGAACGTTTTCATCTCCCCAAATTGAAACTCCGTCCATACTAAATAATCACTCACCCTTCCTTGCTCCCCTCAGCCCCTGGCAACCTCCATTCTGCTTCCCGTCTCTGTGAGTTTGACTCCTCTAGGGACCTCCATCGGAGGAATCATAGCATTTGTCTTTTTATAACTGGCTGATTTCACTTAGCAGAACGTTCTCAAGGTGCATCCACGTTGTGGCGTGTGTCAGAGTTTCCTTCTTTAAGGGTGAATAATATTCCACTTATTATTCACACTCCACACCTGGCTTATCCATTCATGTGGTCAACGGACATGTGGGTTTCTTTCACCTTTTGGCTCTTGTGAATAAAATGCTGCCGTGAACCTGGGCGTACAGATCCCTGCTTGCATCCCTGCTTTTTTGGACACACACGCATATATATATATATATATGTATATAATTTGGGGGGGAGGCGTATACCTGGAGGTGGGATTGCTGGGTCACATGGTCATTCTGTGAGTAATTTTTTGAGGAACATTCATACCAGTTCTCACAGCACCATTTCACATTCCCACCAGCAATGCACAAGACTTTGTCTCTCCACATCCTTGTCAACACTTACTCTTTTCTGTTTTACTTAAGACATTTTTTAAAAATAGTGGTCATCCTGATAGGCATGACACGGTATCTCCCTGTGGCTTTAACAGGAGTGACCCTTGACCCTTGTATAGTGTTTCAGTTTTTTATTGTGAAATCCCTCCGCCTGTGAGTGCGTGTTTGATCCCCTCACAGGTGACAGGCGTTTGCTGTGGCTCTAGTGCCAGGCGTCTCCGTCTGAACTCGTCAGCGTTCTCCCAGCATTCGGGGCTTGCTCCCCACTGCCGCCTCCCAGCTGTGTGACCTTGGACAGGCCACTTAACCTCTCTGGTCTTAAGTTTGCACCTGTAAAATGGGTATCATAATGATTCCTACTCTATTAAAATATGAACGCCCTCAACGCCGCAGAACAGGGCCAGACACTTACCAAACGCTCTGTGAGTGTCAGTGGCGGCTGTTACTGTTACTTTTGCAATCTTCCTGGTTTGGCAGTGGCACCGCCCCATTGCCAGGCAGAGTCGCTGTCCTCGAATTGTGTGTGCTCTTCTTGAAAATGCCGCTTGGGTTCCTGCCTTCCTTCCGTTCCCACACCAGTCTCTCCCGGGGCCCTTTAAAGTGCGGGGGGCTCGCTTTCACATTAGCTCTGAGTACTTGCCCAGGAACGTTTTCCCTGAAAACGTACCATATCCCTGTTTCAGAATTACTTTCATCAGCTTTATTCTGGCTCCAAGAGCGTTGGTGGGTTCTAAGGACGTGGCAAAACCCATTCCAGTCCTGCTGGCTGGTTTTCCTGTTGGAATGTTCAGCCTTATCTTTGTGTTTAAAAATAAATTTGTTGAGGTGTAGCAGCCCTCTGGTGGGATGCACAAATATTCAGTGTGCAGCTCGCTGGCGTTTTCCACGTGCGCGCACTGAGTAGCTGGCACCTAGATCACGACTTCGAAAACACCCGGATCCCGGAACGCCCCCTCCCACCGCGCTCCCCGAGCCGGGGAACCCCTGCCCCGTTCTCGAGCTTCCGTGCGTGGGAGGATGCAGCATGTCTTTGCCTTCGCCTCTGCCTTGTTCTTGCCCTCGTCACGTTGTCTTCAACCTTCTGTCGTCTGTTCTCTTTCACTGCCGGGTGGGCCCAGCGAGGGTGACTCCCTGCGTGTCCTCCCAGGAGCGCGTGCACACGCCTCTCCTGGTTGCGTGCCTCGGTGTGCGTGGGTGGCTCAGAGGTGGGTTGTTTCTTGTTTCATTAAAATCCTTTTTCCGTGACTGTATGTTTTCCCATCGCTTCATTGAGGTCTGATTTAGATAAATGAAATCCAGCCATTTTGAGTGTACAGTTCGATGGGCGCTGGCAACTGTATACAGTCACTTAATTGGCATCACGGAGAAGATACAGAATATTTTTATCTGCTTTCCGAATTCCCTTATGCTTTTTGAAGTTGATTGCCATCCCCAAATTTGCCCCAGGCAACCATGGCGCTTTCCTGCACTACAGTTTTGCCTCTTCTAGAATTGATAAGTGGAGTCACCAAATGAGGTGTTTATTGTCTGCCTTCCTTCATTCAGCGCAGCGCTGTGCGGGTCACCCATGTTGTTGTGTGTCGTTGCTGGGAGGGGTGCAAAACGGCACAACACTTTGGAAAACAGCTGGACAGATTTTTTTAATGAAAGTAATATAAATTTATCATACAACCCAGCAAGACATACGTCCACCGTATGTCAGTGTTCTGAGCATCATAATCCACAGAAAACCCAAGCTAGAAAAAACCCAACTGTCAATCAACCAGTGAACAAATAAATCCTGGCAGGTTCCTGCCGTAAATACCACTAAACAGAACGAATTACCGATGCGTGTGGCCACGTGAACTAATTTCTCGTTCTATTAAATTGTTTTCTTTTTAAAATTTAATTAAAATAATAGATGCTTATTGTAAAGAGTCAAATGGCATGAAGTACAGAAAGAAAAGATGAAGTTTCTTTCTGTTCCAGTCACACCCACTTGAGGTGAGGTATCAGGGAGCCACTTTGTTTTGTTTTTTTTACATTCACACACACAGATAACTACACACACACGCATCACACACACGCAGGGATTCTGCCTCTTTTTGTTAAAAATGGATTCACACCAACTTACTGCTCCGCATTTTGCCTCCTTCATGAACAGACAGTGGATCTGGGTCTAACGTGTGTGTGTGTGTGTGTGTGTGTGTGTGAACAGCTGCAGGCCATGGTGGCTACGTCCCAATTTAGTCAGCGCTCCCGTTTTGGCTGCTGTGCTGGACGGAGCCGAGCGGCAAGGCCTCGCGGCCTCTGTCCCCGGGGCCGGAGCTCCGATTTCCGTACGACTCCCCCACGTGGGGCTTTTCCAGGGTCACCTCTCAAGTTCCCACCGCCTCGAGCAATGGATGGCCGCAGCCCTTTCTGCACAGATTTGTGGCCCTGGGTCCTGGTGTTGTTAATTTCCCCAGTTTGGTGGTCAAAACCACGCTGCTCTGGTTTCCCTTGGAGGTTTTGGGTACCAGAAAGGTGGCACCTTCTCACACGTGTTTGCTGGCTGGCTTTATTTATTTATTTCCTCACTGAGTCACGTTTACATCACCTGCCCACTTTCCATTGGGTTCTTTTTCATTTTCTTATCAGTTTAGGGGGAGCTTTTGGCACATTGTATGTGTGCTGGACATATTCTGCAACACAGTTACAGTTTTTAATTGGAACACATCTGTCGGTGATTCCTTTATGACATAGCGTTCCTGCCCTGAATATATCTCCTTCACTGCGAGAGTCGACTAATGATTCTTTTAATATTTTAATTTACTCTACCTTTTACATTTGGATTTTTATTTCGCCTGAAATAAGACATAGGTGCCCAAACTGGAATTCCCCACTGAGTTGAAATTCCGCCGTGTCACCTACTAACCTCCTTCATGCACCTGGCTCTGCTGCTGGGCCCTATTTCAGCCACTGATAGATGTGTCTTCCAGATGCCAGTAACCTGTGATTCTGGTCTTGGTGGCGTAGTCGTGTTTCTGGTCTCATGGGAGGCGTTGCCCCTTTCTTGCTGTTTAGAAAAACTTCTTCACAATTCTTGAACTTTCTCATGCATTCGAACATCACGTGGTCCAGCGCAAAAAGATCTCATTAGAATTACAACTATTATCAAATTCATGTATTGCTTTGGGGAGAATTTACATTTATTTGTTTATCTATTTAACGGAGGTACTGGGGATTGAACCCAGGACCGCCACTGAGCTGTTACCCTCCCCTCCCACCCCGAGAATTTACATTTAATGCTGTTACGTCTTCCTATCTGGGGACATGTATTCCTGTCTTGTTAACGTCCTGCAGTAACATTTCACACTTGCCTCCATGCCGGCCGTGCCCCACGTGTTATGCTCATCCACTGTCTTGCGCAGTCTGGCCTCAATGTGCGTGGGGCTCCCCACCCTTCACCTCACCACCCCCCTTTCGATGTGCTCACTGCTGTTAGGAGGAAAAGAGTCTTTTTGTTTCTCTCTCTGTTACCAAACCTTCATATTATTTCCCAGGAATTTTTTTCCTCGCCTCTCTTTAGATATAACTTCTCCCATTGCTTATGACAGCACCCTCGTGGGTTACTTGTCTGTTTTCTTGGTTCCCGTCCAGAGTCTTTCTCCAGACCATCCCCCTGTGCTCTGTAGCTACCTTCCAGGCACCTCCTGGTCCACTGGGCCCAGCCTCTCCTCTCTTCATTTCTGTGTCTTTGCTTGCCCTCCCCTCTCCCGCACCGGCCACGGCACCCTTCTCAACATACACCCCACGAAAACCAATGAGGGCCCAGCCCACGCTCGGGGCAGAGGATGCCCCCGCTCTGACCTTGCACTTGAAGGCCTGTGGTCTATCCTTCCTCAGAGGCCTCTGCGCGTCACACAGTGGGGGCTCGATGTGGTCCCTGCTCCTCACTGCACGCACTGTGCCCCCCTTTCCCTGTCAGCTCTCAGCCCACCCCTTGCGGGTGGCTCTGCTCCTTGTCCATCCCCCGCTGCCCACGGGTTCTGGCTGCTCTACACGCGCTTGACCTCCGACCCCTGGAGGGGGAGGGGCCGGTGCAGGCCCACCCCAGCCCGAGTGCTGGCCTCGTGGTCCTGCTGACCTGCTGGGCGTCCCTGCACCCCGGGAGGAGAGCGGAGCGGACAGGGGTGCCATGTCTGCTCCCCCGCGTCTTATCTGAGTGCGATGCTGTGTCTGCATGCCCTCTTCTCACCTGGTCCATCAGCGCTGGGCACCACCCATCCTGTGTGGTCGTGGGGTGTCGTGTGGACCTGGTGATGTGCTTGGGTAGCTTTCGAAGGCAGCTCAGGACGCTGAGCGTCCTCAAGAGAGACGAAGGCTCAGCGCTCTGGGGCCGTGAACAGCGTCACCCAGCAGAGCTGCCCCTGGCCCTGCGGGCTGCGGTGCCGGCAGGATCTCACACCCGAGGCTGGGTGTCCTCTTCCTGTGTGGCCGTCGGGGTGCTGGCTTCCTCGCCCACGGGGGCTGCTGGCAGTGCGGCCCTGGGTCAGGGGGTGCATTGGTTGAGTTAGGTGGCTGGCGCCTCCACCTCCGCCTCTAAGGAGACTCAGGGCTGGGAAAGGCCTGGATGTGGAGCCCGGAGGGTCTCATTCAGATTTTGACTCTTCTAATACCACGTGATTCTGGGAGGAATTAAGTAACTTCTCTGAGCTTCATTCTTTTTATCTCGGTTTATTTTTTTCCCAAAGGGGAAGGATGGTGCCTACGTCTCGGGGTGATGGCTCAGGGAGATGGGTGGCGGGGGAGACCCACAGCAGAGACCAGCTCCCTCACTCTTGGGGCGTTGGCTCAGCACAGCCTGCATGCGCGCGCGTGTGTGTGTGAGAGTCTTCCTCCTACAACTTAGAGCCTTATTTGCAGGGGGCCTCGAAGACCCACCCTCCGGGCCCCAGACCCCTCAGCCCCCCTCACTCCACCCCTTAAATCGAGGATTACCTGCACAGACAGCAACTGCCCAAACGTATTTCCTTGTAGGTTTATTCAGTGCTTCCTAACGTTTTTCTCGGGCTCCCCTCCTGTCCTTCGTGCTCGGCAAATTCAAACCGGAGGGACTTTGTTTTGACAGGTGCATAGAAACGGGCAAATGTGGACAGAAACTCACACGTGAGGACTAAGAGGGGGACTCTCTCCAATAGAACGGAGGTTGGTGAGCGATCAGAAGAGGGAAACATAGCTTGTCCAAATAAACGCCACCAGCAGGAGAGCCGCCCACACGAAGGGGCGGGATTCACGCCATTTGTAAAGGAGGAGCGAACACGAAGGCGCATCTGTGTATATTCGTGTATGACCAAGGCACTGTGCTGCGCACCAGAAATTCACGCAACGTTGTAAACTGACTATAACTCAAAAAAAAAAAACAAAAAAAAAAACGACAATGAAGGAGGACGAATTAAACCAGCATTTTCTCTCTTGCCTTGCAGATGTGCTGTCTCCCTGGGAGGCACTGTCTGAGGACCCGAGGAGGGGGCTCCGGACCCAGGAGTGCCGCTCACCACCTCCGCAGCCCCCACCGGGGGGCTGACCCCCTCGCTGCCTAGGTGATTGTCCTTGTGACTGACAGCTTGCCTGGTATTAAACATGTTTTGAGAAGAACAGCCCGCTGTGTCCATGGGGTATTTGCTTCTAGGACTCCGTCCTCTGGCTTCCTGTGTTCCATGCTGCCCGCCTTCTGTGGTTAGTGCGGATGGCAGTCTGCCGTGGTCTTGCTGTTGACGAAATGGTGACGGTGTTCTGGGACCCGTGAAGTAGACCAGCGAAAGAGGCAGGCGTGTGGGGCGTCCCCTCCCCTCCTCTGACCGCTGGGCCCCCAGGGGTTCCTTGCCCCGGCCCCCAGCAGCTGCCCTGGGAGGGGGAGCTCACTGCGATGACCCCCCCAGGAGTGGAGAGGAGGAGCCTTCTGACTGAGATGGCTCCCTAAGCCGCTGTGAGGCTGACATGACCTCCCTGCCCACCAGGCAACTTGAAGTCGGGAGCCACGGGGGTGGGCAGGGTGCCGGGAAGCACCAGGGTGGGCAGGGGGCAGAGCAGGAGAGAGGAGGTTGAGGGCAGAGCCTCTCCTGGGGTATCCACGGGAAAGGCAGGGCAGGGTGGCGTGAACAGTCAGGATGGCTCATGTCAGTAACCCCTGTGGGCTCTGAGCTGCAGGGGCGGCCGCAGTTGCCTGGTGCCTGGTCCTGGGACGCGTCAGCACAGGGGTGTTGCCTCTGGGGTGCGGAGGCCCGGGAGAGGAGGCCTGGCTCCGGACTGGTCAGTCTGCACGTCAGAGATGCTCAGAGGGGGTGCCCTTTGCTGTCTCTAAGAATCAGCCAGCCCCAGTGCGGGTGGTCTCTCCCCAGCCAGAAAGGTTCTCTAGGATGTCGAAAGGTCACGATACGCAGAGAACAGCTACAGAGGACGAGCCGGTGCGCAGCACGGGACTGTCAGACAGGGCTGTGCTGGAAATTCCCCCGTTGGCTGCACCTGCTTTTGGCTGCTGCCTCCAGGACCCGCATCTCTGTACCCGCAGGGCCCTAAAGGGGAAGATCTCCTTGGGAAACGGTTCTCAGTCTCGTCGGCCAGCGCAGCAAGGCGCGGGAACGGCCTAGTGTCTGAGCTGCCTCCTCGCAGGGGCACCCACGGTGATGCGGCTGCCATTCTGCAAAGAAAAGTGAACACGGCAGATCGAGGGGAGAGGGAGCAGGGGTTTGGTCCAGGTGTAGGCGGTTCAGTCGAGATTGGAGCCAGAGAGGCTTGGCGGTGGAGGTCTGCCCCGAGCCTCACGGGGCGTGGTGGGAAACCCCGGAGCGGGCTTCCCCCAGGTGGCATCACGCCGGCCCCTTCCTGCCTCCTGCCGCCTCCCAGTCTCTCATACGGCTTCAGCCGTGTGGACGGGACGGCGTTCCCCGGACCTGTACCCGTGGAAGCACGGCTCACGTCCTCTCTTTTGTCTGAACCCCCGCATGCCACGTGATTCGGTTCAGGCTCCTTCCTGCTGAGTGTGTCCACAGTCTGCTCCCTTCACTCCGAGCAGTGTCACTGGAGCACCTTGAACGTGGTTTGCTTATCCGCCCTAGGCAGGGTTTGGACTTTGTATATGGCCCCTGGTTTCTGGTCCCCGTGGCTCCCTGGTGGGTTAGAATTGGTGTTAAGGATTTCCCAGGCCTTATGTGGTTCTGTGAGTGTAAGATTCTGAACCCCGTTGTGGGGGGTGACTTTGCCGAGGAACACGCAGATGGGCTCTCCCTGAGATCCGCAGACTGGAGTTCAGACAATGTGCCACCTCTTTGGGCCGCCCGCGTGGCCTGGCCTCGCAGCTGTGGGTCCATGTCCTGGGGGGCTCCCAGCAGGCTTAGGTACCTGCTGGCTGTGTGACCTCAGGCACATTGCTTGACTGCTCTGTGCCTCACCAACTATAAAACCAGCCTGAATGGTCCTACCTTCCAGGACGTGTGAGGGTTAAACGAGGCCATACCTTGAAAGCACGTAGAAGAAAGTCTGGCAAACGTCAGGCCCCCGTTTGTGTCTGGTTTGTGCATCCAAAGGGTCACAGGCCTCGGGGTCAGGTTTGCCTGCTTCTCCCGCATTCCTGCTTTGCTGCAAGGGAGCAGGTCTCAGTGGCTCTGGGTTCTTTAAAGCTCGTGGTGTTTGATCTCAGAAGATGCATCTCTCCAGAACTCTGGCAGTGAAGACAGACAT
Source organism: Camelus ferus (assembly GCF_009834535.1). Lineage (NCBI taxonomy): Eukaryota > Metazoa > Chordata > Mammalia > Artiodactyla > Camelidae > Camelus > Camelus ferus. The sequence continues at coordinate 18,474,851 of NC_045726.1, forward strand.
GCGCAGGGGTTCCAAGGCCTGTGGATTCCAGGCTGCCCTGGGCAGCCCCGTCCGGCCCCTTGGTGGCTGGTGCTCCGAAGGCGGGTGCTGCCGTTTCACCTGGAGCGCGGCGCAGCCAGGTGGACCCACCCTGACCACCCGAGACCACGGCTCTTTATAACCCTGCGCCTGCCAGAAAGGTCAGCTACAGGTGTGCTCTCTGGCTTAGCAGCAGCCTAAAGCCGTTGAGTTGGGAGCAGAGAACTTTTTCTAAACCACTTGTTAGAATTTTTAAGGGGAAAAGAAAATTCAGTGGAAGCGTTCCCAAGGATAAAGCGAGTCCTCGATCTCTCAGACAGAGACACCTGTGACCCCAGCTGTGACCCTGAGCAAGCTTTAGCTCTAAGTCAGTTAGGGATAGCAGCTTCATTGCTGTCCCAAGGGGCCATATTCCTGGTCCATACGCTTTCAGCAATGGGGTGGTCTTCACCTTGTGAACGTTGTACAGCATGGCTCAGGAAGCTCTTTTCTGGTCTCCTACTGGGCTTTTTGTTTTTTTAATGAGAAATTAGAAGATACTATTTTTTTTAATAATCATCAACCAGTATTTATTGACACCTACTGCGTACGTGTGTCTGGGGCGAAATCACATATGCTGAAAATGTTGGGATAACAACAGTGTGGGCGATTCCATGAAATTATGACAGTTAGGGAGCTTGCTTTAGCAAGTGGTGCCCAGATTTCAAGATTCGTGTCTGCTAATGCCTGCAACATACCTCTTGCTGGAAGATTTACGTGGTTTCAACCCGTTCTGATGGAATTACTTTTGAGAAATTAAGTCTGAGCTGTTTCTGATCCCTAAAAGTTACGTTTAATGCTGTCTGTTTGCCGGGTCGTTTGGTTACCCTTGGCTGCTCTGGGCTGCGAGTGTCAGGGAAGTTTCGGGCCGTTTGGTGGACGGAGCTGGGAGGAAGCCACTTGCTCTAAGTGTCCCTCTGAGCGTCCCGGTCCCCCTGCTCGCCCTCTCACCCTGGCTGGCAGCCCCCTGGCCACGTCCCCATGCGGGTTCGGCCCTCAGACGCTGCCCGCCTGTGTCTCACGGCTTCCCCGCGGAGGTAATGAGCCGCCTTCCCGTGTGCTTGGGGAGGAAGGGAGGCCGTCCCCGCGGTGAGAGCCAGCCGTCTGCGGCCCCTCGTCGGGCGTCACCCGCCACGATCAGGGCAGGCCTGCAGGCGACCTCCAGGTGACCCTCTTCTCTTCTCTTTTTTGAATTGACGTTTGGTTGATTCGCGATACTGCGTGAGTTTCTGGCGGGCAGCACGGTGAGTCAGTTGCACACATTCCCTGGGCTCTGCACTGGGTCCTTGTTGTCTGTGTTTTGTGCACAGTAGCGGCCTCTTTTCACCCCGGAGGTCGGGGCTGGTCCCCCTGCCCGCTGTTTCTCCGCCCGCTCTGTGTGCATCGCGCTGCTGCCGGGTTCATATCTTTTCAGTTCTGGCTCCCCGGCAGCCCTGTTTGGAAGGCCTCTGTGGTTTGTCCCTCCTCAGCGCATCTCTGAATGCTTCTTGGACCTGGGTCTGAATTCTAGATTCCTCTGCTTCTCTCTCCACGGGCCTCCGCCCCTCCGACCGCAGTCTGCCGGCTCAGCCCCGCTCCCTGCGGCTAGCTCCTTGCTCCTCCTCCGTGGTGTCACGCTCCTCTGGCCCCGGTTCCAGTCCTTGTCCCCTGCTAGTCAACAGTGCACAGTGTGCTCTGGCACGCTGGCCCGTCTGCTCCAGACGATTCCACGTGGTGTTGGTCTCCAGCGCTGCCCTGTGGGTTTCGTGAACACAGACCGGCTGGCCTTCTCCGCGGTGGTCAGGGCTGTGATGGATTTGCAGGAGGATCGGGGACAGCTTCTGGGTGGGGGGTGGGGACAACCCACTGCACGTGGCCCTGGTTTCCGCCTTGGGAAGACCAGGGGACGGGTGCTTTCGTTGGGGACAGTCAAGGCTTGGTTTGAAAACGCTGAATCTGAGACGACTTTAAGACAAGGAATCGGAAATACCAATTGGATGTGGCAGTCGTCTGTAAGAGCCTGGTCCTCTGGGAGACGCTGAGGCGAGAGATAAAGACAAACGGGTCACTTGGAGCTAGAAACAGTAAGACACCTCAGAATGGGAGCGGGTGGAGGTAACGCAGAGTCAGACTGGGCTCTGTCTTTGTTTAGCTGAGGTCCCGGGTGGGGCGTGGCTCCAGCTGTGGTGCGAGAACACCCGAGGGGGGCTTGGGAAGACAGGATGAGGTGGGAAGCTGTTTCGCTGTTGTTTGCCCAACACCCGCCCAGCAGGTATAAGGAAAGAGGCTGGGAATTACGGAGAGGATTTCTTTGGCCAGAGTCCTTGCCCTGGGATCTGTCCCCCTCATGTGGGAGGGGCCAGGCGGTCCCCCTTGCTTTAGACAGTGAGGGGCTTTGGGAAGATGGTGCACGGATCATCTAGAGTCTGGGGGGCCCAGTGGACCAGTGGACTCACACCAGTGAAACCTGAAGCAGGAGTGGGTGTGTCTGGGGAGAAGCAACCTCCTGCTGATGGCCAGGCGACGGTGCTGTGGGCAGGAGGCACCCGGATGGTCCAGGAGCCGCTGGACCCACCCCAGCAAGCTCCCTGCTGAAGACTAGGGCCGTGCCAGCAGCCACGCCGCGGGTGTGGATGCCAGGAGGGGGCAGTGTGTGGGCCAATGAAGAACAGCACGGGCACCCGACCGTCCCTGGGGGAGCAGGCCTTCAAAGAAGCAAGGAGAGTCCCCGGTGAGGGGTCGGCTGCAGACCTGGCCAGGGGCCCAGCCCCAGGGCTGGCAGTGCCGCTGAGCGCCCCCGACTCTCTGTGTGCGTCCCTAAGACCCCATCTCCAGCCCAGCCAAGGCGTCAGAAACTGCAACCAGGAGACTGGGAGACGCCTCCCTTCCTGGCCGTGGGCGGCTTGCAGCCCCAGGCGGCGTGCTAAGGGCGGGAGGAGGCCGCTGTAACTGTAAGTGGTTTCCGGGCTTTTACTGTCATGCTGGACTGGGCGTTTTTATCACTGAAAATAGGAAAGTGGAGTCAGCTGTAAGTGACTGAGGGCATCTTCTTGTCTGGAAGTGAGGGGACCAGATGTGGGGCACGGCCGGAGCTTTATCCAGGGCCAGGGAGGAGCCAGCCCCACGCCGAGTGGATTCAGACGGAGGTCGGGGCAGTAAACTCGTTCTCAGATTGCACGTCCACTGGTCCAGGTCACACAGAGGATGGAAGGGGAGGCGGGTGGAACGGCTCCCTGGGGCTCCCCACGGTTTAGAGGTGCAGTCACAGGGAAGGCAGGAGACGGACCAGGAGCGCCCGGGAGGGTGGAGGACGTCACCGGAGCGTGGGGCCAGGAAGTCAAGGAAAGGAAGTGCGTGAAGGAGGTGAGGACTACGGGGCTGCCTGTGGACTCGGTGCCGGGAGGGTATTGGCGGCTCTGCAGGGACAGCTTGTGGGGGCAGAAGTGGCCTGGAGGGAGGCGAGGAGGGGCAGGGACGTGCGGGTGGAGACGGCGCCATCAGCCGTGCTGTCGAAGGCCCGCTGTGTGGCCGCACCGCGATTTGCTGAACTGGCCCCGTGATGGGCACTGACGGCTTCCCATCGGTCTGCTAAAGCCTTTGCTGCGGTCGGTGGTGGTGAACGCGGGTCTTCCGGTCTGTCTCTGAGCGTATTTGGACGATGCGTTCCCAGGAGAGCTGCCGGGTTAAAGGGCCCGCATGTCTTTCATTATCAGGGGTCTGACCAACCTGCCCCCGCGGAGGCTGGGCCGAGCCACACTCTCACTGGCGGGGGTGCCCTCCTTACAAGGCCTGCCGGGCTTAAATCTAACTGCGAAAAGCGGGGCTTAGTACGGGCTTAAGTTTGCATCCTTACCGTGAGTAAAGCTGGGCTCTTTCCGTATTTTCAAGAGACATTGTATTTCCGGTGTGAACTCTGTTCGGCTCGCCTGCCCACTTTGCATTGAGTTTTTGCTGTTTTCCTTATGGACTTACGTTAAGACAATGATTTCTTTTACTGTGAAATGTTACCGTTTTTTGTGCATGACGTTTTACTTTTAGGATACTGTGTCAAAACTTCCTTTTATGGTTTCTGTATCATTCAGAGACTAAAAAAAAAGTCTTCCTGGTTTTCTTTTAGTACTTTTATGGTTTCATTACAAACAAACTAAATTCACCTCGGATTTATTTGCATATAAGGCATAAGATGGGAACCCAGCTTAGCTTTTTCCTGGATGGTTGTGCAGATGCCACTCACTGGGTAACCCCCCTACTGCATGCAGTACCGCGTGTATTCCTGGAGGGGAGGAAAAACCTTTTTGGCTCTGCTTTTCTATGTTCCCTGGCTGGAACCCTGCGAATTAGGCTGACAGAAGACAGAGTAACAAGAGAAAAAAAAAAAAAAACCCAAACTGTTGATGAATGCATTCAGTGCATCTGCACGCAAGGCAACTCAACGAAGTGGTTAGAACTTGGGCTTATATCTTAATCAAAGAACAATAAATCTGCACAGAACTGACAAGACACAGGGAAAGACTTTGAGTTTTATGGGTGGCAAATTGCGGGAAGATAAATGCATCAGAAAACTAACGGCAGATAAGAACTGGTAGCAAGACTTGTTACGCAGATTCCTTTGGTGCATCTCTTAGTGGATGGAGGTGTCGCCAGGGATTAACTTCTGTCCTTCCTGGTAGAGAGGGGAGGGAGACGCCTTTACAAATTTGTGTCTTGCTTGTAGGCGAATCGGGGAAGTGCAGAGAGCTTTTCTTGTATCTGTTTCTCGTCAAAATGATCCTTATGCCGGGGGCACGTTTGGGGAGAGGGGTGGTATGTCTGCTTATCTGCATGTTCTAAGTGTCCCTCTTTCTGTTTCTTCATGAAATTGATTGCAATGTGTTCGTTTCACACCATCCTCCTACTAGAACATGATCAAATGGATGTAGAAATAACCCGATGTCCTATTTTTTGCTTTGTTTTGTTTTAGTCTGCAAAGCGTGTGTGTGTGTGTGTGTGTGTTTGGGGAGGTCAGGTGGGCAGCAATGAGATAGAGGAGGAGGGAGAAAGATGGTGCTACAGGATTTCAAAGGGTCCAGCTCTAAAGTACTCTGTTTCATTTAAAGAGCTGTTAAATGGGAAAGGTACGGCTCTAATGACGAGGATTTTAGACTGAGTTCCACTGAAGATGGTGAAATCAGGAGAAAGTGAAGTTCGGCATTCGAGGCTGGCTTCAGGTACTTTCGGATGACCCCGGAGCTGCCAAATATTCCATTTTCATATTAGCCGGACGCTGAGGTCATGGCTTGGCTTCCCAAAATGGAACAGAAGGCTACGAAGCAATCTCCATTATTAACAGCAGGGCAGCATCGCTACCTGGGACTCAAACTGGGATTAAATGGATCTACACAAAGCTGAAGAATTACTGCCAAGTGATTACTCAGGACTGCTCACCAAAAGTCCCTCTGATGGCCAGTTAGGACAGTAAGAATCGTTGTATTTAAATTAGACTTCGGAGTCCAAGTGACTGATTTCAGTCGTCGGAATATTGCCATTATTAATAGTTATGTCACATTTCTATTTCAAACAGAGCTGGGTGCCGCCCACCTGGCTGAGATGAGCACGCACACACACACAGGTTATCCTATGAGCACCCGAAACAAATTCACGCCAGTGATGGAGGGAGTGCATTTTTCCGAAAAGCAGCTCGGTTTGCACAGCTCTCGGGGATTCTGAAGGCTGGCTCACAGCAGGGATGCGTCGCACTTTCCTGAGCCCGGGCGCTCTGAGAAATTTCTAGAATTTCTTACATTTGTGAGTTTTGAGGCCAAAAGATTGAGTCTCTGTACGTGCCCCGAGACGCTTGGGAGGGTGTGTTTGACAGACCGTGTTTATTATTTGCAGCGTTTTCTCCACAGTCCTGTTCCTAATGCTCATTGGTCGTTTCCGCCTCCATCTCCCAAAGCATCACGTAAGTGGCCAGGCCGCTGCCCCAGCTTCGTGGCCGAGTTAGGTTAGACGTTGGATGGTGTGTAACCTGTGTGATTAGTCAGACATCTGACATTTCCTTTCTGAAAGCTGTCATCCAAGACTGATTTTTTCTCTCTTGTCTTCCGTGTCGGTGGACGGGAAAAGAAATCTGACGCTTATTAAGCATATTTAAGGAAAGACTTAACGGGAAACTTTCCACTGGAATAATGTCTCCCCAGCCTCCTGGGACTATCAGAGCGTTAGTTGCTCTGCTCAGCTACATGTATCACCTAATGTAACAAGCACGGTGCAGACATGCGTCAAAATCAAAAAGATTAAACAGATAAAATACAGATAATTTTTACGCACGTTTCTCAGAGAGACAACTTGGCCCTCTTCAATAAGGAGTTTACTTTTAGAAAACACTTCGGGAGATCATTTTGATAGAACCCCCGGTGGAATGTGATTATAAAATAAATGACGAAGCATAAACATCAAAGACAGTTGCTGCTTTTACATAGGCGTTTTCTGGGTCACGGCGATTCAGAGCCTGCAGTTTCTACGGACTCAGAACTCTTGAAATGGTGCTTCTTGTCCCCCCCCGCACACTGAGTTGAGCGGCAGATGTGAAACTTGGCTGAACAGCCTCGCCCAGTGTGACAAGGCCACATTGTGTCGCGATGACAGTGCATCTCCTAGATGACAGAGGATAATTGCAAGGAGCGTTCAGCTGAGAAAGTTTGTGGAGTGTTTCTGAGGACCCGCCATCTTCTTTATCACTCAGTGCATCTCCAAATTCCGATTTATTTTTTTTGCCCTGTTCTTATACTGTCTTGTCCTTCCCCCAGTGGGAGCTGAGACATTCACCCAGCTCCCGTCTGGGTTCCTGACTTCGGAGCCACGTCTGCCATATCACCCGAGTCACAGAGCTGAGCTCCATTCGCTTTCAGGCACCTGCCCTCCCCACGCCCTCCCCAGCCCCCAGCATCCGGGCTGGACGGCCTCCCACTGCTCCCAGCTCTCCTGCGCGGAGCAGACCTGCGGGTCGGACCCTCTGCAGCCGGTCCTCCTGCCCGGCCCCCTCAGTACCGAGGACGCTCCGGCCTCCTTCCTCAGCGCAGAGCCTCACTTCTGGCTCATCTGCACACCCGTGGAGTCCCTCTCCTCCTGACTGTGTGATATTTACCACGCGCAGAAGCTGCGAGTAACGCTCAGAGGAGCAGATTTCTCTTAATTACCTTCTGACTCACTTCAGAGGATCTTGGTCACTAGCAGGGGTTGACTCAGCGTTTCAGGGTCCTGATTTAAAAAAAAAGGGGGAGAGTACGGGGGGCAATTAGATTTATTTATTTATTTAATTTTTATTTAAGAATTTTTTCTGAGCGGAGGTAATCAGGTTTATTTATTCATTTTTAATTTAATGGAGGCACTAGGGATTGAACCCATGACCTCGCTGCACGACAAGCATGCACTCTACCACTGAGCCATCCCCTCCCCACGGGGGGCTGGCTTTTTAAGATGGCACCTTAACCAAACGTTTAAAAAAAAAAGTGTGGCACTGATAATGCCACAGCATCAGGGCACAACCACAGCAGTGGGAAGAACCAGGCTGCTGCCAGTCCGAGGGGCTGAGACGAGCTGTTTGCGTCTTGCTTAGCTTTGTTTTGGGCACGTGTGGCGTGTCCGGGGTATGTCACCCTGACCGCTGTGACGAAACCGGTCTCTTCCTGTCTTCCTCAGAGAAGCCATCAGCCGGGTCTGCGAAGCCGTGCCCGGGGCCAAGGGAGCCTTCAGGAGGAGAAAGGTACGGCCCTCGCAGCCCCGCGTCTGTCGGTGTCTGTGCTGTCTGCGCTCCGCCACCGCTCAGCTCCTCGAGTCACACACAGTCGTTCAGTTCCCTGTCTCCATGGCCTGGCTCCTGTCACTTTTTTTTTTTTGCTGGGTGACAGGGAACCAAGAGACATCCCTTAGTTTAAAGGGGGTGACTCACAGTGGCTGAGTCTCTTTCAAAAACAGAAAGAGCTTCGATCCCCTCTTGGCCACGAGGCCGACGAGGACCGTCAGCTGTCAAGGCCAGCCCCAGGTAAGCTCCCTGGGCCGAAACCTAAAGGCAGGCAAAGCAGGGCCAGGCGTTCTTCTCTGCCTGAAGTGCATTAATTCACTTCCTTAGAACCACTCTTTGTGGTAGACGCCCTCAGTGGTAAAAGTTTAACAACAGGCTCTTGGGGCTGGCGGTGGAGACAGAGAAGCTCAAAATCTGCCATGGTTGCCGTTTTCTGGGGCGTAACATCTCCGACTGTGGTCGATTTCCAGCTTTAACAGGACATCCCTAAAATGGAGTTGGGAGGAAACATGCTGTAGGAAGTGATGAGTTTTGAGTATTTATTGTTCATTTTTAAAAAATGTAATTGGTTTAATTGTAAGTTTACATAAATTAAATTTTAATGGCAGCAGTTTTTAATGGTCGGCTCATCAAACTCCTAAAAATTTAATAACTGTTTCTCATTAGTTGGAACAAGCCAGCTCCAGAACGCCATCGGATAGCCCCATTTTACAGATGATGAAAACTGAGGCACAGAGATGAGACCCCCACAGGATAACAAGGTGACGGTGCTGAGCTCGAGCTCAGGCTGCCTGGCCCCACGGGCCCCACATTCCAGCCCTGGATTCAGCCTCTTCATCCAGGAGGTGGTTGGACCAGAAGAAAAAAATTGGATTAACAGAAAGCTCAGAAACACCCTTTCCTTAAGCATCTTAGTAAATATATAATTAAATACCCACCGTCTCGACTTTTCTAAGCCTGGACCGAATGGCGGGGACTGTGTCCCTGTATCTCCGGGTCTGTCCTGAGCCTGAGGTTTGGAGGCAAAGGGCGTGGTTGCCTCTGCTGCTCCCAGGGCTGCAGGTCAGCTCATGTCTTCATAGCCTGGGGACACCTGTGAACCCACAGAGCAACGGGGTTTCAGGCAGAGAGTTTTGGACGAAGGCTCTGGCGAGCTGGCTTGCGTTCTTGTCAACCCACAGGGGACACAGAGAACCAGGGCCACGGGAACTAGGAGGGCGTCTGAGAACAGAGACAGGGAACCTCCTCTTTCATAGCCACGTGGCGCCCGACAAGCGAGTCCCAGGCTTCCTTCACGGTCCCCCGGGTGGAGGTGGTGGAAGCAATGGCAGTTTCGGGGCTCCACCACTGGTGTGCTTAACCAGAACCTCCGGGGCGGGGAGATTTTTACACAGCTGCCTTACACAGCGCCTGCCTGGTTAAGAGCTGGTGTTAACCGGCATCTCAAAAGAAGGCATGTTCTAACCCGAAAGGGAAGGGTGGGGCAGCCTGCCGGTCCCGGTGCCAAGGACCGCTCTGAAGGGCTGACTGATGTACTGGTCGGAACAGAACCGAGTCTGTCTACCCTTGTGCTGGCTCCCGGCCCATCGGTTCTAATTGGACCATCTGTGGGAGCACGGGCCTGGGAGGATGTCCCGGCCAAAGGATTAGCTCTGCTCCCTTCAGCAACGAGGGTTCTCACAACTCTGCGGGCTCGCCTGCCCATCCGCCCATGAGCTGGTCCGTTTCAGCCTGGTCCTGAGTAGTTTGACTCCTGGTGGGAGGAAGCCTGGCTTCTGAGACTCCAGCGCTGCGGGCCCGGCCCGTGGTGCCTTCCCGGGACTCCCGAGTGACCCGCGAGACGCATCCCAGCGTAAGCTGCTTGGAGCGTCCCCATCTCTGACCTACCCGCGAGGGTCCTCATCCCAGTGTGCACATCTCAGGTGCTTTACAGTTTGCACTTTGCGAGCTCTAGAATTCGCCTGTTAATATCAGGCCAGCCCCCACCCCCTCAGCCCAGCTCATTCCTGGCACGCTACCTTCACGTGCCCGATGAGAGAGGGTTGGAGGTGTGGCAGACGCACCGGCGTAGAGGCCCCGACAGCGCGGCCTCCCATGAACAGAAGGCTAAAATGACATTGCTGCTTGATTTCGTTTCACAGCCTCCGAGCAAAATGCTGTCCAGCATCCTGGGCAAGAGGAACCTCCAGTTCGCGGGGACGAGCATCTCCCTGACCATATCCACCGCCAGCCTGAGCCTGCGGACGCCGGACTCGAAGCAGGTCTGTGGGGCTGCCCCGCCCAGAGCCCCGGCCGGTGCCTTTCACGGGCCTCCCCCTCCAGCCTTACCGGCCCCTGCCCAGCGCGTTCGTGTAAAGCCTTCGCCAGTCTGCAAACTCCGGCCGCTTCCGAAGGTCGCCAGCGGAATTTAGTCTCTTGAATTCTGCTCTCACTTATTACCTTTTTTGGGTTTTTTTGAGGAGAAGGCATGAAATCACCAGTTTACTTACAACGTAAGAAGCGGTGTTTGTGTGCGCACATGTCTCCTCTCGGTGCCCTTGCCCCATTTTGTTTTCTTTCACATGATCTTCTGTTGGTTTTACAGCCCACGTTTTATTTTCACATTTAGCATCTTCGAGATGGTGGCATGCTGCGGTTTGAGTGGCAGACTTTTTTATTTTTTAGCGGGTCAGAATTTGGGGGCCTCGCACGGTTGGTCAAGTCGTAGGGTTGGCATGACGTGGTGCACCCGCGGCACGTGCAGCGTGGCGGGGTGCCTGGCTGACGGAGGTGGCCCGGGGACGAAGCTCGTTGAGACAGACTCTGCTAAGATGGCTGGGTTCCTCTGCACTGTCCACCTCGTAGTCTCCTTTGATTGTTAGTTCCTTCAGCTGGAAAAATGGACGTATGAGTAGCTGTTCTGGTAGCCACAGAGCAGTTCCGTTGGCCAAAGGAGGCAAAGGAGACGAAAATGCTCCTAAACCACAGAGGGGGGCTGTGGGTGGAGCCCGCCCTCACCTGCTCTGCTCACTCTGGGCCTCTGTGGCTGGCAGCGTAGGCGGGATTCAGATCCATCTACACAGGCGAAGGATGGGCAATTCACAGACCTCCAGGTGACACGCTTCTCCACTCCGGCAGTGTGCTAGCAGGGACGCCCAGGGTTCCTGCACGTTGCTATGCATATTCCTGTTTATTGATTCCCATGCTCCCCAGATAAGCGAGCAGCACCCCAGCCTCGTTTAGGAGGAACAGGACGCCCCCAACCCCCTGCGTGGCCCAAGGTACTGATCCAGCCTAGACATGAGAGGCAGCGCCTGGGCTGTGTTGTGACACCGTGGGTGCCACTTCTCACTCCACTCCTTCGTCCTCACCGCCCTGACTGGTAGCCCTTGTCTTCTCTCGTCGGCCTCTCTGAGGGATGCGAGCCCAGTCGTGCAGGTGGTGGGTTGAGAACTTCCACCTGGCTCAGCCTTTCTCCGGAGCTGCCTCCGGCTCGGGGCTCGCCCGCTGCCGCGTGGTAGCTGATGAGGCTGCCCCCCACTCCCGGGCACCGCACCCACATGCCCCCGTCCACTTTTATCCCAGGGGGCCGTTGCACCTTGTTTCTAGGCATCCTCGGACCGTGGTCCTCGGTTCTGTGAGTTCTTATCTTCTAATTCCTCCTTCTAACTCACTCCCCTCCTTGGAAAAAAAAAAAAGAAAAACAATTTAAAAAAATAAAGAAGGAGAGGCCGACTCTCAGAGCAGGAAGGATGAGGCCACCCCCGTCCGGGGCCTGGGGGCTGGCTGGGGGTGTCCAGGTGGCCTCTAGGTGGGCGGGGTGAGCGCTGGGCTCAGGGGCTGGCGGAGGCCAGCTCGGGTGATGTGGGCAGAAGGTGAGGAAGGGTTGGCAGGAGCCAGCGCTCCCATCGCCCGTCCCCTCCTGTCTGGCTGAGCGACGCAAACTGCGACTGAGCCCGAGGGGGCAGCCCCTTCCCAACCCGGAGAGACAGCAGAAGGGCAGTGCTGGCTCCCCTGGGCGGCTCTCCCAGGAGCAAACAGGACGGAACACCCTCAGAGCAAGGCGCGTCCGTTAGTCAATCAGCTCTCGTTCTCTGAGTCTCCTTTCCAGTCTCTGTCTTTCCCTAAAGGACACCGTACCATCGTACAGGAATGGTCGTGTTGACCAAATAGGATTTCCACTGTTTTTCTTCTTAAATCTTCGCGTTCACTTTAATTTCCAAAACCCCAGTTTTCAAGCTGCTTTAGAAGCAAAAATTAAATAAGCAAAAGAAAAAAAAATGTAAATACATAAAAATGAATGACTTCAGAAGTCATAGGTGGTCACCATTTGGGGACTTCTGTGTCCTCATTGCTCCCCGGGGAGCCCTCTACCCCTGGACGAGAGGCAAGAGTCAGAAAGCTGCGGCGGGCAGCTGTGAGGCTGAGTCAGCGGCTTCGGGCACAGGGGGCAGGGCGGGGCTCGCTTTTGGTCATTATATGCGGAGGTTTCTCTAGCTCCTGAGTAGTTTTGGAAATGCCAAGGACTGAAGCAGACATTTAAAAATATCTGATTTTATCTTATAATTCAGTGATGGTTTTGCTTTGAGTTTTACTGGAGCACGGTTGGAAAAACCTCTTGGATTCCGGCTGTGCGAATGCTGCCTGCCTGCCGGCAAGGGCCCGGGGGGGCTGTGCGAAATGAGCCCCGGGTGTGCTGGGACCGAAGCAAGAGTGCTGTTCCCGCCCCCGGAAGTTTGCTTCAGTGCCATTACGTTGTCTTTAAAAGATAAAAATAGCAGGGAGGACTTCTGTGGCTTCTCTTAAATTTAGGGCAGCTTCCAGCTTACTCAGTGTCTCCTGAAGCCCGCTGTATGCCGCAGTGTATGATGCTAGTGGAACTCTCCCATTTTAAAATGAACTCAGAACATCCTCGCTGCTTTTTAAATTGATAAGTTACCAGAGTCCCTGAGATGGCACTGATTTTTGTCTCAGATTCAGGCTTTCTAATTTATGTGCACCTGATACAAATGAGATGAAGAAAGAGATCGCCACCCTGCCCTCCACGCCGGCTATGGGGTCTGCACTGAAGACCCCATATATCTTTGGAGACAGAAACCGCACAGTTGAAATGTTTGGGGTGAGATGTTTGCCTTCTCGAGGAGACCTGGTTGTAGACCCCCTGTCTTGTTGTAGCTGGAGATCTCTCAGCCAGCTGCTTATCCCCTCGGGGCCTCAGGCTCCCCATCTGTGAAGTGGGATTACAATATTTCCTACGTCACAGGGCTGCGGTGAGACTTACATGAGAGAATTCTGGTAAAGCAGCTCGGTGAGCGGCTGACAGGTTGTGACGTTTCTTTCAAGGTAATCGATTGCTATTGCATTTATAATTGTTACTTTCATTGGGTACCAATGCTACCAATTTTCAGGGAACCTTGTCGAGTCGTTTGGTTGGTTTTCCAAGACATGGGAAGGTTAATAACAGCATATCTCGTTTCTTGTCTTGGCCTTGGCAGATCATAGCCAATCATCACATGCAGTCCATCTCCTTCGCCTCCGGGGGGGACCCGGTAAGTGCCTTCGAATTTGTTTTCTCTCTCGTCATAATTGCTGAGAAGGGGCCCTGCTTCAACAGTGTGCTTCTTAGGACCCTATGAAGACAGCTATGGGGGGCGGGCACAGCTGGGTGGCAGAGCATGTTAGCATGCATGAGGTCCTGGGTTCAATCTCCAGTACCTCCATAAAAATAATTTTTTTAAACAATTAAAAAAAAAGAAAGTTAACTGTGTCAACAATTTCCCCTTCTCAATTTCATAAGCTCTGACTCTGATTTTTTAGGGGTAACCCATGGCAAAGACCTACCATTCTATTTCATTTCATTAGTCAAAAGCTGTCAGATCCTTGAAGCACTGGCTTTCTTAAGAGGTAATGACAGTTTGGTGCAGCCACTGTGGGAAACAGTATGGAGATTCATCAAAAGACTAGGAAAAGACTTACCATGTGACCCAGGAATCCTACTCCTGGGCATATATCCAGAAGGAGCCCTACTTCAGGATGACACCTGCACCCCAGTGTTCATAGCAGCACTATTTACAATAGTCAAGACATGGAAACAGCCTAAATGTCCGTCAACAGATGACTCGATAAAGAAGAGGTGGTATATTTATACAATGGAATACTATTCAGCCATAAAAACTGACAACATAATGCATTTGCAGCAACATGGATGTCCCTGGAGAATGTCCTTCTAAGTGAAGTAAGCCAGAAAGAGAAAGAAAAATACCATATGAGATCGCTCATATGTGGAATCTGAAAAAAAAAGAAGAAGAAGACCAATGAACTTAAATATAAAACAGAAACAGACTCACAGACATAGAATACAGACTTGTGGTTGCCAGATGGGAGCAGGTTGGGAAGGGACAGACTGGGAGTTCGAGATTTGTAGATACTGACAGGTGTATACAGAATAGTTAAACAAGTTCATACTGTACAGCGCAGGGAAATATATGCAAGATCTTGTGGCAGCTCACAGTGAAAAATAATGTGACAACGAATATATGTATGTTCATGTATAACTGAAAAATTGTGCTCTATACCAGAAATGGACACAGCATTGTAAACTGACTGTAACTCAATTAAAAAAAAAAGAGGTAATGACAGCAGCTCCCAGTTTCTCAAGCTGCCCGGCTGCTCATTTCGTGACTCTGCCAGCCCTGATTTGTTCCTGTTTCCTCATCAGCCCCCCCTGGGGTCCTCCGTGTTTGTATTTCAAGTCTATCTGAAGGCCATGAATTTACTTAGGCCGGCTTATTCTTAAATATTTGAAACTGGAATTTTTCTCTCCAAATCTAGCACTGTAGTCGTTTAATGGCTTGTTTTGCCAACAGGGAAGGAGTTGCAGAGACAGAGACAGAGAGAGAATAAAGGATAGACGGAGAATGTTCTATTTCTCATTGCCTTTTTTCTTTTTTCTTTTTTTATGAAGAAGGTAGAATCACAAGGCGTTTGCCCCCACGTTCGGTCAGGAAGGTACCGTAAGATGCCAGCGCTCAGTTTCAGTGTCACGAAAGGCAGGACTCAGAAGAAAATGGCTTCCTCCTCAGGCAGGGCGGTTTTTTGTTACCATTGTTGTTGTTTGCATTATTTTGTGAGATTATCAGTAGGCAATGCTCAGATTTTATGTGAAAGTTCACTGGTGCAAGGTAGCCTGAGTAATCGGTGCGTTAAGTTACTCCTCACGCCGAGGGCAGGGACCTCGTCTCTTTCTAGCCTGGGAAGGGGGCCTTTCCCACTCCCGGCGTGTATCTCATACACCATCCTCCCCACGCTCCTACCTGGGTAACCTCGTTGTGGAACTGCGGTCGGCACACTGAAAGCCAAACCCGGGAGTGGTTTGCACGGCTGGCTCCAGTCTCAGCATTTCCCAAGGACAGTATAACCATGGCGTTGAGTGCCTTCGCTCCAGGAAAGCCTGCGCCTGCCCCCTCTGCCCCCACCAGCTGCAGCCCCCAGGGGTGCACCATGCATCGCCCCAGAATGGCTCCTGCCTGAGATGCCGGCCGCAGGAAGAGGTCTGGGCGGCTCCCTGTCTCAGGCCCCTAAGCCAAAGGCACTGGCAGGGGAGGGATCTGGCCACACTGTGGACGGCTCTTTGCCCTTAAGCCTCTGCGTAAGTGTCGCGGGACGCCCAGAGCGCTGCCTAACCAGCTCACTCAGTGAGTCCCGCTGGCTTGGCCCTGTTTCATACTGAGGGTCTAGTTTTCCAAAGTCTTCTATGATGAGTTCCTCTTCTTTTCTCCTTCCCTTCCCTTCCCCCCTTCCCTTCCCTCCCCTTCCCTCTCCTTCCCCTCCGTTCCCTTCCCCTCCCCTCCCCTCCCCTTCCCTTCCTTTCCTTTCCTTTCCCATCCCCCCTCCCTTCCCCTCCCCTCTCCTTCCCGTCCATTCCCTTCCCTTCCTTTACTATCTTTCTAATCTTTTAACTTCCTGCCTTCTGTTGTAAAATGAAATACATCATTGAGATGTGAACTCAGAAAGTGGGAGTCCTCCATAATCCAGCCCATCCACAGAGCATTTCTGACGATAGTGTGCAGGCGTGTGTGCAGGAGTGTATTATCATCCCCCTGTACTACACGTCTACACAGATCTACACTTATGTCTGTAACTGGATCTGATTAATTTGTAGTGAGTGTCTACTTGCTTTGCCTAATGCACTTCCTGGAACTATGGTTTCTTAAATTTGGAAGGTAACCCAGTTTCAAAAACAAAGGGCAGAAACATGGCACACCTGCGTCAGCGTCTCCTTTCAAGAGCTCGTCTCAAACCTCATCTTCACGATGACGTTATGAGTAGAGATGCAGAGATCTAGAAAGCGGAAAGCCAGCTACGCTGTCCTGTGTTAAAAGTATTTTGTTCTCCAAGATGCAGAACAGATCTGTGAACTATTTTCAGTTTTCCCCACCAGCTCTTCACTAAAAAAAGGAAACATTCAGTGACCCATGTAACTTTGAGGATTTTTTTTTCTGATACAGGAAGTATCATGACACCGGGGGACGGGAAGCCTGCTTACTTTTCATTTTAACCAATCCAAACGCATGGCGCTCTGTGCATGAATTCCCATTCCAAACTAGCTTGGAATCATTACGGATGGTAGATGCTTTAATAGAAACCAACAATTCTAGGTTCTTTTCTTGTTCTGCTGCTAAGTGTATGTCTGCTTATTGCTCTGCGCCTGAGTTTATCCAGGAAGAACGTGGTATTGTGAAGTGTCAAGCAAGACAGACTAGAAAACGCTGTTAATTCCTACAATGAAGAAGGCACACTGCCGTCGTAATCTACGATCATTAGCAGTTTTAAAAGATCACCCAAAGGATGCTGGAATAATAGTCAGGCTCATGACATCTTGGGGAGTGAGAACAGACATGGGTAAATACAGAGCAGGCACTCGGCAGCCCCATCCTCGAAGCTTAGGGTGCTCACCGTTGACTGGGTGATGTCAGGAATGTTGTTCTGAACAACAATACACTCCCTCCCTGTGCCAGAAAAGCATCAGTATCGGCATCAGAAAAGCTGCCCCTGGCTTGGCCCTTGATCGCCTGAGCGGCAGGGACACAGCACATCTTTTGCCTGGGCCTCCTGCCCCCGCCTGGAGCCAGAGCAGAGCTTCTCGGCCTGAAGAAAGAATTTAAAAAGAAGAATTTCCCTGTATGTGCCATTGGTGTGGGGCTCATATTAATTTTGTTACCCATATATAGCTACAAAAATAAATTATGTGTAGACTCCCTATGTTTACACCTTTTATCAAACTGTAAATCCCAGACTTGGAAGTTAAGTACAAATAAATACAGTAAAGTCAGTAACACTTAAAGTAAAATTAATTTACTGCGATGAGTGAAGTTTTGCTGAAGCTACGTCTCCGCTCCCAGCGTGACTCTGGAGGTGGCCACCACGGAGCAGAAGCCTTTGGGGTCAGCATCCCCCTGCTGCCACAGGTGTGGCGTGCCTCACCCCGTCCACTCATTTCTTCTACTCAAGCAAACACGTCGGCCATACATCATGGTGTACAAGTGCGACATTAACTTGCTTCAGGTGGGGCCAAGCCATCTAGTCTGACTGTTCTTTTCTCTCTGATTCTTTAAAAACCTGGCACCCATAATGTCGGAAACCCAGCCAAAAACCTTGGCGTGGAAATTGCGTGCAGAACTTGACGGCACAGTTGTCATTTAGATGATTCTGTACGTTCTTGTGTTACCTTTTAAGATTATCCTGGAAACGAACACATAAAATTAAAAGGAAATTCTGGCGACATCTCAAACACTGGAGAATATGTCAGCCCAGCCCTAGGGTTCCCCGGATCTTGGATTGAGAAACACTAGTGCTCCCTACGGCCGCTTCCGACGTTCCCATCTGAGTCCGGGAAGAGGATCTGTGACTACCAGCTGTAATCCTCATTTTCGCCAGTGGCTTCGGATTCTGACCAGATCTTCCTTGATGAAACGACAGAAGGCCAGGTTGACGGGTTTGACTGTCCCCCACACCCTTTCTCCAGGTCAGTCTGTGAAAACATTAAATAGCAGTGGCCTGAGAAGGAAGAGGAGACAGCTGAGGCCGGCTGCGTGCTGGAGGGCGACCCCGGGGCCGTGTCACTAAGTCCTAGATTTTACTGCTCGCCAGCATGACAGGCCAGAACATCAAGAGATGAGGTGTTGGGGCAAAAAAATAGCAACTTTATCCAGAAAGCCGGCAGGCCGAGGAGATGGTGGACTAGTGTCCCAAAGAACTGTCTTGCCTCAGTTAGAATTCATGCTTCTTTTTTATACTAAAAGGGGAGGGAGTGAAGTCAAACGTTGCCTGGCTCCGCAGGGGAGGGGTTCATCTCCTTCCTGCAGCCACGCGCAGGTGGGCCTGGCCAGGCCGCTTCCTGTGAGCTGAACACTCGCTACGCGGGAAGGCGGGTTCCCAGAGGCGGGCCATTCTGCACCATTTTAGCTTCTCCGCAACATCCCTTTAGTGCTTAACTCGTAGCAAACGCAGTAGATACGAAGGCGACCGTGAGAGCAGCAGACCCAGCGTGGAGTCGGACTTGCGTCTCCCTGTCGCGGCAGCAGCTGCAGGGAGCTCTGCCCCCGTGGCCTCAGTGAGCTGGGCTTCCTGGGCAGCGGTGTGCGAGACGGCCCCTTGCACCGTGCCCTCCCTGCCCTGGGCACTCGTGACCCCGGCACCCCCACCCACACTCGCGTCCCTCATCCCCCGTCCCACTGGAGGGTCTCCCGGAGCTCTGCCAGGAGAGACAGGGTCGTGTCCTCGGCCCATACGAACTGCGACAACGAGGGAGCAATGAAGGAGCTACGACAGAGGATCTCGCAGACACTGAAGACACTGGGGTCGTCAGTAACCCTGGAACCCTTCCGAGCCATCACGTCTGGGAGACGTCCACAGCGATGAGGGAGCCCTTTACTAGCTGCCGCCTCCCGAGATGCATTTGAATGTTGAAAATGTCAGCTTTGCAGGAAGTCTTTCTTTTGCTTTCAAGACTTAAGTGCATTATTGGTTCCTCCGACTTTGGAAACTAAAATCCACGTGGGTGCCTCACTGCTGAGGTCGCCACTTCCTCTGTGAGCTGAGTAGACGAGGCTGGAAGGGGACTTGCAATTCATCTGCGAGGGTGAGGCTTCTAAAGAGAGCGCATAATTCTGAAACATCTTAAAGGGACTAAATGACTACTTAACGTCATCGAATCTCACCCACCCAGGAGGGGTGTTTGCAACCAACCTTGGAACATCCGCTTGGAATTATCTCGGAGTGTGGCCCCCAGACCACCGGCAGCAGCAGCTGGAAACTTGTCAGAAACGCATGTCTGGGGGCCTGGCCTCAGACCTGTCGAATGGGAAGCCCCGGGGTGGGGCTCGGCGACCTGTGCTGTGACAAGCCCCTGCGGGGATTCTGACACCAGCTCAAGCTGGAGGACGCTGCTGTAGACAGCTGGCGGCCTTGGTTCTCAGCCTCCGTTCACGTTAGAACCGTCTGGGGTGCTTCCCCGAATCCCCGATGCCCGGACCTCGCATCTAATCCAGTAAAACCAGACTATCTGGGAGTTGGGACTCAGTGTTTTAAAGCTCCTTTGTTTTATTTGGGCTGCTCTTGCTGCCATCTTCACGAGTGATGTGACGTCTGGTTTTTCTCTCACAGGACACAACAGACTACGTTGCGTACGTCGCTAAGGACCCCGTTAACCGCAGAGGTAAGTCAGTGCGTGCCCTTTGTCACCTCGTGTGCAGCCAGGCTTGACACGGGGTGCCAGACGTCCCTCGTGATCTCAGCCCCTCCACCCGAGCGAGCCGGGGTCAGACCAGTGCTGTGAAGGGGGACTGAGGTCCTGCAGGCAGTGAAGCGGGGCGGCGCACCGGGCCGGGTCGGGAGATGCTGAGTGTCTGTGAGCTTCAAACACACACCTGCGTCCAGACGGCTGCAGCCTGGTACCCCGACCTGCGCGCGCAGTGCAGCTCCCGCTCGTGCTCTGACGGTGGCCTCGCTGACATCTGAAGACTTTACAAACCGCCTGGCCTCCTGCCCGGCTCCAGCTCCCTGTGTCCGCTGCCAAGGAGTCTCCCCGAGAAGGTTCACGCTGCCCTGCCCAGCCCGGTGTCCAAGCTCAGACACAGGCTGGCCAGGGCATCGGAAGCATCAGGTCCTTCCACCCGCATTTATTCCTAGACCCTCCACCCACATTCGCTGTCCTGATTCTTCCATCATTCACAAAACCAAAGCCCCAGCCCCTGAGACGAACAGGCCTGGGCGGGTGGCGGGCCGACTGGGGGCGCCAGCCTTGAATCCCGGGCGGCCACGAGGTGCCCCACGCTCCGACGTAGGTGAAGATGGTGGGGTGTGTGCGGCTACAAAGCAGCCCTCCCTCCATCAGCCTCGGCTCCTCTCCCCCTCCCTCCCTCTCCCCCAGGCACCAGCGGTTAAGATTTCTTAGTTTGCTTTGCAGAATTCTTGTATCTGTCCACATACACAAAAATTCTTTAAAAATTCCAATACCAATGAGATGTTAACTTTCTGTTTTCCCACCAATCCCAGGGGAGGGCCGGGGGAGAGGGCAGCCTACACCTCATCGCAGAGTTAAAAGTTGCTGAAGTAATTCTCTTATTCTTGTTTGCTCCAAGTTAACCTCAAGTAATCCTAGACTTTTTCTCGACACCTTTGATGGCTCCGAAGTCGACAACGGTTCTCAGAATGAACTATACTGTACACTCACCAGGGGAGCTTCCCCGAATCTCAGCGCCAGGCCTCAGACAGGGGCTAACCCAGCCACGGTGGTCTGTCCAGCCAGGGCTGGGAGACCAGGCCTGAGGGCTAGACCCGGAGGGGCTTAACCCCGTGCAGGCTGCCTTAGGGCCACAGGAGCGCAGAGGCTGCGACCCTGTTCCACAGGCACGAGCCGGCACTGCCTGCGGCCCGCGGCACCTTTCAAAGTCACGGAGATCAGTATCCGCTCCACATGCTCGCGGTTGCCGGACCAGCTCCCTTAGGGACCTGTGTGCGGTGCTGGTGTGAAGACAGTGTCAGACCTCTGCACTGTGGCTGGTGCTTTGGGGGCACCGCCAGTGCGGGGGTCCTTGAGATACTTGGTGGGAGATGTTCACGCCTTCCTTCCAGTTATCTGTTGCCCGTGACGAAGCTTAGCGGCTGAACAACCATCATTTTAAAAAGACATGTGATTGAGTGTCAGGGGTCCAGGCAGTGCTCAGCTGGCTCGTTCTTCTGCCCCATGTGGCGTCGGTGGCGGTCACTGAGTGCCCTTTGGCTGGCGGCCAGCCTGGTCTGGAGGATCCAGGTTGGCTTTGCCTCCACGCCTCGCACTTTGGCAGGGAGGACAAGCCGTCCGAGCCAGCAGGGTCCTCTTCCCTCGGCCGGGAGTCTCAGCGTCCCTCCTAGTGGCCCCTCCATCTGTGCCAGAGGACTTCCTGCGCAGTAGCCCTGGGCTCCAGCGATGCTCAGGTGGATGCTCCCAGCGCCCTGAAGGCCAGGCTTAGCGTCACCTCTGCCACAGTCTATTGGTCGAAGTTGTCCCAGCCAGCCTCGGAGCCTGCTCCCCAACAGGGATTTGCAGCCTTCCTCATCGGTCACACAGGCAGACCACACGGCAGACCCAGCTTCCCAGGAGGCAGCGAGGGCAGGGAGGGGAGTCCTGGGTCTGGCCAGGAATAGTATCTCAGCGCATCCTTTGCCTTCATCCTGTAGGCGTCCACCCCATGATGACCCCCTTCCAGTAGGAATGGTCTCTGCCACACAGGAGTCAGATGAGCAACAGATGCTGGGAGCGAATGTTTTTAGTTGGGCCCTTAAAGATCCAGCTCCCCGCGCAGGGGCCCCCACTGATGTGACGGAGCAGGCCCTGGAGCACTGTGGTGCCCGGCTGTCAGCAGAGCGTCTCAGGATGGGCCAGCATCCTACAGAGGATGGTCAAAATCCTACAGAGATGGGTCATCAGAGACCCTCGCCATCACCGTCTGCCTTTCCCACGCTGGTTCCCGCTCACACGTTTTAGTGGATGTTTTTGGTTAGTCTAGAAGTGTGGACAGTGAGAATCTATGTTTTTCTCTCTAGTTTCAAGCATCCATGGCTTATCTAGTTAGTCTGGTGGAAGGGCCAAAGATTCCCGGGCCAAGACATTAAGCTGAGCAGTAACCACCACCCCCGTCTCGAGGGGATAAGGGTTACCAGGGAGTGAAGTTTCACGAGGTTGGTGCCTCATGGCTGGAAGGCAGGGCCTACAGGAGACCCAGCAAATTAGGCCCTGCGGATCCTAATATACCAACCATTTTGTTTTCACATTGGAATTCACACGACTCCCCAGCGACTCCCGTCCCCTGGCAACCGCGTGCATCTGTTAGCTGAACGGACTGTCTGGCCCACAAAAGTAGCTGAAAGATAACGTCCTAGTGAGACATGTGGCTGCCGATACACGCAGGAGGCAGTACTTCCCATAATTTATATCCGCACAGCAGCCCCGTTTGCGGGCCCCAGGGAGCGCCCGCGCTTGCGTGGGAAGTCACATCCCGTGTGTTCAGCGCTGCGGACTGGACGGCGGGAAGGCCTGCGTGTTCAGCCTGGGCAGCTTCTAACACGGCCGGCCGTCCTCCCCCAGGACTCCTGAGGCGTGGGGGACGTGGGGGACGGGCCTGCGGGGACGCCCCGCACTGGAACGCGGCCTCGAACGCGCCTTCTCCAGGCTTCTCTACCAGCGCGTGGCGTATTCAGCACTGAATTTAGGGCTACTCTGACCCTAGACAGTTGTCGGCCCCAGGAAGTGACTTTCTGGGAGTGACCTTAAAGAGCGTAAGCTCCTTAAAATAACATAGCGCCGCTCTGACTTCTCTCTCCCCTAGAAGCAAAAAACAAACAAACAACAAACAAAACCCTCGTCTGAATAACAGGCGAAAGCAATGGTTTATTTTTTTAGGCCAGGAGGTCAACGTCCGTCTAATGACACAGCGGTGGGAGCTTGACCTTCCTGTGGGCAGACGACCGGGTGGTTCCTCATGGCCGAATGCTGTCAACAGTGGGCTTTTTTGTTTTTGGTTTTGTTTTCTTTTGTTTCGCTTTTCAAACAAGCCAGGCCCTGGGCTTTAAACATCCTGTGCTGAAGACCCCCATGACCCTGCCTAGCGCGGGCCTCCGGCCGAAAGTCAGATTTAAGGATTTACCAGCCTGCTGCCCCCGCTGCTCGGAGGCCCCGAGGCCCCTCACCCTGATGAGCCTCAGAGCTACGTTTCTCCGTCCACAAAGCGTCTCATTCGTCCTGCCCACAGGACCCGATGTGAGCTCACTCCTGCGC
This sequence comes from Camelus ferus, assembly GCF_009834535.1. Classification (NCBI taxonomy): domain Eukaryota; kingdom Metazoa; phylum Chordata; class Mammalia; order Artiodactyla; family Camelidae; genus Camelus; species Camelus ferus. The sequence continues at coordinate 18,497,965 of NC_045726.1, forward strand.
TGCCCCCGCCCCGTTCCCTGTGATCCCCACCACCTCCACTCCAGCCCCTCTCACCTCCTGGCTCTTCTTGGAACATGTCAAGCAAGCACCTGTCTCAGGGCCTTTGCACCTACGGACCCGATGCCCATGCCGCTCTTACGCTAGCCCTTCCACGGGTCACTCCCTGATTTCCTTCCGGCTCCTTCTGGGAACTCACCTCCCAGATGGCCTTCCCTGGTCCTCCTCCTGTCACCCTGCACCACTGTCCTCCTTCATCCCTTTCACTTTAGTTAATGTCTTTATGCTTGTGCTAGATTCCTGTGACTGCTGTGAGGAATTACCACAAACCTGGTGGCTTAAGAGGACAAACGTTCTGGCGGCTAGGGGTCTGAAATCAAGGTGTCCACGGGGCCATGCTCCCTGCAAGGGTCCAGGGAAGGAGCCTTCCCGCCTCTCCGGCGTCTGGTGGCTCCAGGAGCCCTCAGCTTGTGGCTGCACCGCCCGGTCTCAGCCAGCAGTCTTCCCATTCCTTCCTCCTTCTATGTCTGTGTCATCTCTTCCGCCCCTTATAAGACACTTGTCATTGAACTTAGAGCCCACCCTTAGCCAGGATGAGCTCATCTTGAGGTCCTTAACCTACTGACGTCTGCAAAGATCCTTTCTCACAGGTTCAGTGGCTCAGGAGATGGACGGGTCTTTGTGTGTGTGTGGGGGGGGTGGCCACCAGGCAGCCCATTCTGATGGTGTATTTTTCCCTCTTCGTTTTCAGCGCCCACCCTCCAGACTGTAAGCTTGGTGACAGCAGGACACTGTTTTGTTTCCTGCTCTGTTCGTAGACCCTCGAGCAGGGCCTGGCGCAAAGCAGGTGCTCAATGCACGCCTTTGAGCGAGCTCTCCAGTAGTGATTTTACGCTCCTGTACAAGAGCTTTCCTAGCATTTACGTCTGAAGGACAAATCACTGTGCTTGGGGGCATCTTCGGCTTTTTAAAAAGACTTGTTTCACATTATAAAAGCCCGCAGGTGGCACAGCGGGGCTCTCCCTGCTTCACCTCTTGTTCAACGCTTGGGATTCAGTACTTTCAAATTCCCGCCAGTCCAGCGGGTGCAAAATCATCTCCTTACAGATTTAGTTTGCTGCCCTGGGGCTAGGACACATACTAAACGACTCTTAATTAATAGCACGGGAAAGGAATCTTGGAGTTCTTACCTGGCTCAAATGAAAAAATCTGGTACAATCAGGAGCTTGTGGACGTATGAAGTGAACAGACCAGGGTTGGCTGAAAAGCAGGCCTGAAGCCGGGGCCTCCACTTGTCCAGGAAGAATTCACACCGGTGGTCGGTGTTCCTTCTAAGGGGTGAGAGTCTGGCCCACCAGGAGGAAGACGGAGCGGTTGTTCTTTGGTAGGACTTTTCTCGCTGGGCAGTGGCTCCAGGTGTCTCTGAGACTCCTCAGGCCAGTCACCAGCTGGTAGAGAACGTGGCTGTGAACCTGAGCTCTTGGAGCGTCTGTGAGTCTAGACAAGAGGACAGTGGGACAGCCCGAGATGGGACCCCTTCAGGGGCTGGGCTGCCCTGGGGAGGCTGGACGGCTGTGAAGTGTGAGTTGGGGGTGTGGGAGGGTGGGAGGGGCCATGGCTTCTAAGAGGGGTGGCACAGATCCTGAGAGGTTTTCCCCCCACACCTGCAGAGCCCCCCATGGAGACAAGGCCCACCACGGGGCGGTGACCATCCCCCGAGGTGTGGAAGGAGCCACTGTGGTGGGGCACATGCGGGAGGCTCTGTTTACAGGCACTGCCGATGTGAGCCGGAGGGGCCCTCACCCCGCAAGCATGTGGAAAGGGTGCAACGAGCCAGCGACACCCTTTCCTGTGTGTCCGCTGCTCCCGACCGTGGTGGGGGGGGAGCGGGGTCCTACTTTTTCAAAGTGAAAAAACAATGATGATCTGATCAGATAAGCAATCAACCCCTCCAAACTCAAATGATTAAGAGAAATATTTCAAAGAGGGGAAGATGAATTTCTATCCATCATCACTGGTGACGGACGTCCCCCAAGGTATTTATCTTGCTTGGAGGTCATAACTGATGGTGTGGTGCTTTCGAGGTCAACGAAACACCTCGAACTTTTATCTTTATCTTATCCTTTTAAACATCTTCCAAAAGCTAGTTATATAACATACATTCTATTATAGTAGCATGGGGATATATGCTAATAATTTATAAATAAGTTGACACATATTTGGGACATGTGCTCAGGATAGTGAAGAGTTCTTTACAGGTAAACATGAAAACCCTTGGCAACCTCTGGTTTACAAAAGTAAAGACATCTGGGTGTTCGGTGCGTGTGATGGGCATTGCCGGTGCCCACTGATGTCCTGGCCCTGCTCCCCCCAGCTCTCAGGAGACTGCCCACCCGGCCCCGCCTCGGTCCTGTATGGTGGGCTGAGAGCAGCGCTGTGCAAGGCCCTCCTGTCTCCTTCTTCCCTGGAGCATGGTGGAGGCCTGGTGCTGAAATTCAGGATCAGAAGATCAAAGCAGCCTGTCTCTCGGTGTCGCCACCTGGGAGAGGTGCCCAGGAAAGAGCGAGCAGGAGTGGAACAGTTTTCAGCCCCTGAGATGCTGGGGATGTTTGTTACGGGGCGTCACTTGCTTGTGCTGACTAACAGAGCAGCTGTCCCAGGCAGGGCTCAGAGAGCACGCTCAGATGGATGGTGGCCCCGACTGGCCCGCAGGCCGTTTAGCAGTCAGATGGCAGGAGCAGCCCTGAGCACCAGCAGGCAGGTGCAGCCACTCGCCCCTGGGCCATTTGGAGCCATGGGGAAACTGGACTGGCCTTCTGGCCTGCCAGTGTCTACCGGGCATGGAAGGCGTGTGGCTGGCCCACCAGGAGTGCCGTGTGCAGAGCGATGCTGTGTCCCAGTTCCGTCTGGTTTGGGCCACAGAGCTTTCTGCTTTCACGTGGCTCATCCCAGGTTAGGAGTGGCCTCTATGGGGAGGCTTGATGAAGGCCCCCCACTAGTGTCAGGGCTGGGCTGGCTGCTGTGGGGTCTGAGCTGGCTCCCCTGGAGAGTGACTCCAGCCTTGCTGGTCAGGGAGAGACCAGGGTGGGCAAGCAGGCCCCTGTCCCCAGACCACCCACACCACTGCACTATTGCAAAGGGGCCAGAATGAGGAATGACCCTGTTTCCTGCCTCTGTGTTTGTTCTGGGCCAAGTTTTAGGTTCTCTAGCATCGTTTTGAGTCTTGACTCTGGGCACCACCACTCCGTACGTCCCTCTCACTCAATCCTTCTCCTTCTTGGTCATGAATGACACCTCTGGCCCCATCCTTTCCTCGTGGGATGTAAGACGAGCAGCCCTGATGGCCACCTTTGGCCAGGACCTCGTCATCCCTCACACACCAGGTCATGCAGGTGAGGTCAGAAGACAGTGGCTTTTGGCTAAGGACCATTGCAATACTCTCCAGAGGAGACCATCTGAAACACAGAAGGGCCAGTCTACAGAGGGGTCCTCCGACCCAGCCCACAGATGACGTCTTCTCGGTCCTCTGAGGACTGAGCCAGTCCTGGAGCCTGGAGTCGTGGTTTAATGCTGCATCTGCTGGTTCTGTCGCCCTCTGGTACCCAGACCCGAGACAGGGCTCTGCCCTCATCCCATGAGGGTGCTTTCCACCCAGAGCCCTGCGTCTTCCAATGTCCCGGGAACTGACTTACAGAAGACCCTTTCCTTCTCATGTTCTCTGGTGTGCAGATGAGGGGGCCACGGAGACCGATCGCACGGCTCCCTTTGCAGAAACCTTGGTCTTCATTCACTGTGTTGAAGGTTAGGGCACTGCTTTCCTCCTTAGAAGAAAAAGAAGCTGCACTTCTCGGGTCCATCCCCTGGTGCACTCAGTTCTCCAGAGTTCTGGCCAGCCTGGTTCCCTCGGCTGTGCCGGTGCTGGAGAACAGCAGGGCAGGGCAGGCAGGGGCGGATGGAGACGCGGGGCAGGTGCGGGAGCGAGGCTCTTCCCCTCACTCCACCCTAGACTCCTGCTCCCGACTGGCTGGACAGGCACCTCCATTCCCTTCAGTTAATGACGACCGCACCGTCCCAACAGCTGCTTATGGGCTTGCTTTGTGCCCACCTGGGCTGATCCTGAAAACTAGTATCAACAACAAAATAAGACAGGATCAATACTCAATAACAAAAATACAGCCGGGACGTCTGTCTCCTCGGGACAAAGCCCTCGGCCATCGCTGAGGTGGGGCTGGTGTTCTGAGGGACAGCGTTGCAGTCCGAGGCAGCAATCCAGTGACATTTGCCCTTCCCCTGGAAGCGCTTGTCCCCGCGTCCTCTCTGAGCCCGGGGGGAGATAAGCCCAAGGCTGGCAGCCTCGCTGTCACCCTCGCTGTCACCGTCAGGGTGAGCTTCTGCGGCGCCGGGCTGCTCTGTGCGCGGAGAAGGCAGCATCGTGATGAAGAGAGGCCAGAAGGTGGAGGTGGTGATGTCCCTGTTCCTTCCTTCGCAACTTCCCATCTCAACGAGCCCTCTTTCTGGCACGTGCTGGCTTCCCCCGCGGCGGGGAGACGGTTCCGCAGCTCCCTGATTGCTGCCAGCGCCGGGGAGCCAGCACCCAGGCAGCGACGCGGCGCCTCACTGCTGGCCCCCGCCGTGCTCCTGGAGGCCCTCCTTGAAGCACAGCTGTAGCCTAGCTGTCGGCAAGAGAAAGGTGGCGTGTGACACACCCACCTGTCCTTCTCTCCAGGGAGAATGCCCTTGTCCCAGTGGCGACAGAGCATGTCACGCCGGCCACGGTGCCACGTGGCGGGGCGGGGGCTCTTCTGCGGGACTCCGTGTTCATGCATCTTGGAGGAGAGCTCTGCTCCCCTGCAGAGCAGAGCGGGGACGTTCTCCGCTGCCTTGCCCTACTCCACCGTCTTTTCTCAGGAGGTTCCACATGGATTACACCACATCTTGGTCACCAGGACGGCATGTCCATATGAGCTGGCAGGTGCCCCCGGGAACTGGCCTGAACATTCAGCCTCATCCAGTGTAGATGCAGGTGGTGTGTGGCGGGATGGTCCTACTGGGTAACTAGTGTCCCTTTGAACTCATCTTCAAAGGTTGTTCGTCTCACTGCTTCGAGTGCCACACTTGGCAACACCGTACTCCCATTGCGAAGTAAGCAGAGGGCTTGCTCTGAGTCCATCGGAGCTCAGGATTCATTCAAAGGAGCCAATTTAAATTTGTTTCTTGGTTTTTTTTTTGAGGCTCATGGGACTCTTCTTGTTCCTCTCAGGTTCTGGGTCCTGTGAGTTTTCCTTCCAGACCCTATTTCCCTACTGAGTTCTGAGTGGATCTTTCATAGACTTTAAAGCGATCGGAGGGAAATCCAGTTGCGCTTTAAAACGTTAAAATGTACTTACAAACAGAACCTCTACTTTTGGAGGGAACAGGCCATTAAGGAACGGACCCCTGTAGCAGGAAACCGAACGGCTGGGCCCCGGGGTGCAGCTGTGGGTGGAGCTGCCACGAGCTGGTATGAAGGTCACCTCCTGTCCCCTTGTCTCCGCAGGCTACGGGGTTTTCCCCTCGGGAAGGAGGAGCCTGGGCAGCCCCAGTGTCTGTCTCTAACGCCCCGTGCCCCTTGCTTTCACAGCCTGTCACATTCTGGAGTGCTGTGACGGGCTGGCCCAGGATGTCATCGGCTCCATCGGACAGGCCTTTGAGCTCCGGTTCAAGCAGTATTTGCAGTGTCCTTCCAAGATCCCTGCTCTCCACGACCGGTGAGTAGTGTCTGCAGTGGCCCCTCTGCATTTTCTGGCCTTTCCTCTTAAAAACACTTGAAAGGAGAAAATCCACAAAACCGCCTTCTCGGGGAGCACGCTGGACAGACACGGTCCGTCACAGGGCCTCCGGGGCGCGCAGACGCCGGGCCGGCGCCGGGCCGTGGCCCAGGAAGCCGACGCGCGGGCGATGCTCCGGATGTTTAGAACACTTTCTTGAAACTATAGTGACAGTGGCCAACGTTACCAAAAAAACGGTAGTGCGTTTCTGTTCTGGGTCCTCTGCGTGCGTGCGATGTTTCCACATGTGCCTCCTTGGGCTGGCATCACGGGTTCTGCCTGGCCCGTTGTCCCTGTCAGTCAGGGTGAGCCGAAGTCCTGATTCGGAGGCTCCCTCCGGGAGGCGCCGTGCTTGGGGCGACCAGCGTTGCGTCTGCCTTACTGGCCTTTTTGGCTTTCAGACTCGATGGCCGGGGCGGCCCCAGGCGGGGTCCTAGCCAGCCTGAGTCTCAGCAGCTTCGTCTGTAAAATGGGAACAACAACGGCTTGGCGGTGTTTGTTTAAGTGTTAAGCGAAACAGTAAATGTGACCAGGGGTTTTGAGATGTTCGGTTTAATTATAAAAATGCTCGGACTCTACCACTGAGTTCCCTTAGGACATAAGGGTATTCCACGCAGCATAAAAAAGCATTAAAAAAAAGTAATACGGGGCAGTCGTCTGTCCTACTGGAGGCCTGTTACAATGATGTGCTCACTGTAAATAAAGCTCTATTTTATTTCTCCCGAATTTGCTTTTCACGTTTTCCCCCCAGTCTCTGCAGCCACATTCTGGGAGTCAGTTGTGGGAGCAGACCCACCTCTGTGTTTCTTATTGTGAAGGTGACTTTCATCTCTCTGAAGTCTTCATCTTTCGTGAAAGAGACTTTTAATTTTATTTGCCTTCACCCATTGGAAAATTTCTTGCAAGGCATGCATTTTGGGGGTGCCTGTGGAGGCCCTGTTTTTTCCTGGTTGATAGGGGCTTCTGCAAGCTCACACAAGCTTTGTGCAAGAGGGAGTTAGAGGTAGAAAGTGGCAGGGGACCCGATAGCCCTTGAGTGGGTGAGCGAAGTTTTAAATTACGTATGTAACAGGACACAGTTGTTAAAAAGAATTCATCAGTAAATGTGTATTATCAGAATGAATCTCGAGCATTTTAATGGCGTGAAAAAGGATATGAGCCGTTTATGGAAAATTTTAAAACACATAAACAATCGTATGTATAGTTTATGGATAAATGCATGTGTATAAAAGGTATAAAAACCTGCAAGGATATTACGTACCGACTCCAGGACACCTGATGGTGACGGGGCATGGGGCGGGCTTTAACTGTTTTTTGGCTGGTGTATTTCCTCTCTAACACTTCATAATGAAAATGTTACAATACATAAAAAGAATTTTGCAGTGAACACTGGTACTCCCACCTTCTAGATTCTACCATTTACATTTTGCTGTCAATATCACATATTTATCCATCCAAAGTAAGTCTGACACATTTTATTTCTTTAAGAGAAGGAATCAAATATAGCAAAATGTTCACATTTGTTTAATCTCAGTGGTGGATGTGTAGGTGTCTTTGATATTAATGACTATGTTTTTCTGTACTTTTGAAATGTTGCATAAAAGTCAAATAAAAGACTAAAAATAGACTTACCCTATGACCCAGCAATCCCACTCCTGGGCTTATATCCAGAGGGAACCTTAATTCAAAAAGACACCTGCACCCCAATGTTCATGGCAGCACTATTTACAGTAGCCAAGACATGGAAACAGCCTAAGTGTCCATCAACAGATGACTGGATAAAGAAGCCATGGTATATTTATACAATGGAATACTACTCAGCCATAAAAAATGATAAAATAATGCCATTTGCAGCAACATGGATGGCCCTGGAGAATGTCATTCTAAGTGAGCCAGAAAGAGAAAGAAAAATACCACATGAGATTACTCATATGTGGAATCTAAAAAGAGAAAAAGATAAATGAACTTATATATAAAACAGAAACAGACTCACAGACATAGAATACAGACTTGTGGTTGCCAGGGGGGAGGGGGGTGGGAAGGGGTAAACTGGGAGTTTGAGATTTGCATATACTGACGGGTATATATAAAATAGATAAAAAATATCAACAAGTTTATACTGTATAGCAGAGGGAAATATGTTCAATATCTTGTAGTAGCTTATGGTGAAAAAGAACATGAAAATGAACATACATATATTCATACATGACTGAAAAATTACACTGTACACCAGAAATCGACACAACATTGTAAACTGACTATACCTCAATTTAAAAAAAGTCAAATAAATACTATGAGAATAATATGTACAAAAATGAGTCGGGGGAGTTCACTGAATTACTGTGCTTCCCTGGGAATATTCCTAAGGTATGAAGTCCTGTGTATGTTTCTATATAATGAAGTTTGAAGAAGGTTTGAGGAAAGAAAATGAAGTAGGGAGATATTATCTACTGAGAAAACTCTCAACCCCAAATGCAAGTATGGCATAAAATGAAAATGTCATAAAATTCTAAAGCAGAGCAGGAACAAGGGTGCCCATATTCCCTGACATCCGTTTCATCTTGTCTACAAGCTGCTTGTGGTGTTCACTGAGGAGGTCTGAGACCAAGGGAGCAGGTGGGGACATCCTGGGCGTGACAGACGCCACCTTGTCTCCAGCTGCCATGCGCCCTCCTCCGCTCCCCTGCCTGTTCCGGGGACCCTGGGTTACGGCGGGCGCTGGCCCCTGTTCTCTCTGAGATGCTGAGATCCTAGGGGCCAGCAAGACAGGAGGTTCTATTTGTGAGCAATTCTCCTTGGGTTTTCTGCTCACTCACTCAGGCCATTTCTCTTCAAATTGGAAAATGTAAGCTAAAGGCGTGAGATTTGGGTACATATGTAGTCAGCTTCTTTGCCCGCATACTTTGGAGTGGCGTTGGGGACAGATGAGTGGGGAGCAGGCGTGGCAGCATTAGGACCCACCAAGCTGCCCCAGAATCTTAGAGTTTCATCTTGGTGGCACATGGCTTCCTCTGTGCTTCTCTTTCTGCTGGTAAGTGGGTGGCTTCTCTTATTTGTGAATTAGTTTTTGTTCATTGTGTTAATTACCTGGGGAGAGACTCTGATCTGGATTTATCCTCCATCTCCAACTGATAATCAAAAACAGCACTTTTAAAGAATAAGGATTTTTGCTATGGTATGATTTTTCCTTAGAAGCTTTTTTTCCTCTGATATTCTTGCAGAAATTCAAGGTCATTGTCAACACAAAACCAGAGAGAACAACGAAAAACAATTCAAATGTAGCCAAAGCTCCATTAATTATTATTTTTAAAAAATTGCTATATAATTTATTTATGATAAAATTACCCTTTAAAAATATATAGTTCTGTGGTATTTAGAATTGTCAAAGATTTTACAAGTACAATCATCACAACTCTCTAATTCCAGAAAGAAACCTCATACTCATTAGCAGTTACTCCCCATTTTCTAACCCCCACCTCCCCAAACAACTACTACTTTTTGTCTTCATGGATTTGCCAATTATGGACATTTTATGTAAATGGAATCATACAATATGTGCCTGACTTCCTTTGCTTACTGGAATGTTTTCAAGGTTAATCCATGCTGTAGCATGTATCTGTATGGCATATTTTTTAGGGCTGAATAATATTCCATTGTATGTCTATGCTAGCTTTTGTTTATTCATTCATCAGTTTATGAACATTTGGGTTGTTTTCACCTTTTAGTTCTTATGAATAATACTGCTGTGAAGATGTGGACAAGTTCCAGCGTGGACAGGTGTTTCAGTACTCTTGGGTATATACTTAGGAGTGGAATTGCTCAGTCATATGGGAGCCCTATGCTAAAATTTTGAGGAACTGCCAAACTGTTTTCCAAAGTGGCTGTACCATTTTACATTTTCACCAGCAATGTATGAGGGTTCCAACTTCACCAGCATTTGTGATCATCCATCATTTTGATTTTAGCTATCCTAGTGAGTATACAGTGGACTCAGATTGTGGTTCTGATTTATATTTCCCTGCTGACTAAAGATGTCAGCATCTTTTCATGTGCTTATTGACTATTTGTATATCTTCTTTGGAGAAATGTCTGCTCCAATACTTAGTCCATTTTTAAGACTGAGTTATTTGTCTTTTTATTGTTGATTTGTAGAGGTTCTTTATATATTCTGGATACAAGTCTCTTTTCTGATATAGGATTAGCAAATGTTTTCTCCCATTTTTTGAGTTGCCTTTGCATTTTCTTGTTAATGTCCTTTGAAGCACAATGGTTTTTAATTTTAATGAAGTTCAGTTAACTTACTTATTTTCTCTTTGGTTGCTTTTGCTTTTGGTGTCATGTGTAAGAAACCATTGCCTAATCTGAGGTCACGGAGATTTACACCTATGTTTTCTTCTAAGTTTTAGCTCTTACATTCAGATCTTTGATCCATTTGAGCTTATTTTTCATATATGGTGTGAGGTAAGATCCAACTTCTTTCCTTCACAAATGGCTATTTAATTGTCATAGCACCATTGGTCAAAAAGACTGTTCTTCCACACATTGAATTGTCTATGCATCCTTGTTGAAATCAGTTGACCATAAATGAATGGGTTTAATACATCACAATAAAGCAAGTCACACGTTCTTTTTCGGTTTCCCCATGCCTTTAAAAGTTATGTTTACACTATACCATAGCCTGTTAAGTATGCAATTATGCACACTTAATAGCATTATGTCTAAAAAATAACATACATACCTTAGTTAAAAATACTTTATTGCTAAAAAATGCTAGCCATCATCTGAGCAAGCTGTAATCTTTTTGCTGGGAGAGGGTCTTGCCTTAATGTTGGTGGCCGGTGACTGATCAAGGCTGATGGTTACTGAAGGCTGGGGTGGCTGTGACACATTCTTCAAACAAGACGACAATGAATTCAGCTGCATTGTTTCACTCTTCCTTTCATGAATGATTCTCTGTAGCGTGCAGTGCTGTTTGGGAGCATTCCTCCAACAGAACTACTTTCAAAATCGGAGTTACTCTACTCGGACCCTGCCACTGCTTATCAACTAAGTGTGTATAATATCCGGAGCCTTTGTCGTCGCTCCGACAATCTTTACAGCATCTTCTCTAGGAGCTGCCTTCATCTCAAGAAACCACTTTCTTTGCTCATCCCTAAGACACAACTCCTCATCCATTAAAATGTCATCCAAAGATCCACCAGTTCAGTCATACCTTCATGTTCCGTTTCTTCATCTAATTCTCTTGCTATTTCCACCACGTCTACAGTTACTTCCTCCACTGACTCCTGAACCCCTCAAAGTCATCGATGAGGGTTGGATTCACTTCTTCCAAGCTCCTGTCAATGTTGATCATTTTACCTCTCTCCGTGAATCGTGACTGTGTTCGATGTCATCTAAAATGGTGAATCCTTTCCAGAAGGTTTTCAATTGACTTTGCCCAGATCACTGTCTAGATCACTATGGAGAGTAGCTATTGCCTTATGAAATGCATTTGTTAAATAATAAGACTTGAAAATTAAAATTACTTTTTGATCAACGGGCTGCAGAATGGATGCTGTGTTAGCAGGCATGAAAATAACATTAATCTCATTGGCATCTCGGTTGGAGCTCTTGGGTGACCAGGTGCATTGTCAATGAGTAGTAACATTTTGAAAGAATCTTTTTTTCTAAGCAGTAGGTCTCAACAGTAGGCTTAAAATATTCAGTAAACCATGCTGTAAGCAGACGTGCTGTCATCCAGGCTCTGTTCTATTTATAGACCACAGAGTAGACTTGGCATAATTCTTAAGGGCCCTAGGATTTCCAGAATGGTACATGAGCAAGGGCTTCAACTTACAGTCGCCAGCTGCAGTGGCCCCTAACAAGAGAGTCAACCTGTCCTTTGAAGCCAGGCATCTCTCTAGCTCTGAAATTCCTAGGTGGGTCTTCTCCCAGTACAAGGTAGCGTGGCCACCTTCGTTTGCTGTCCGAGCTCGATCTTCTGGAGAACGTGCAGTAGTTTCCGTATCAGCACCTGCTGCTTCCCCGTGTACTTTGATGTTCTAGAAATGGCTTCTTTCCTTAAACCTCATGAACCAGCTTCTGCTAGATTCAGACTTTTCTTCTGCAGCTTCCTCATCTCTCTCAACCTTCATAGAACTGCAGGGAATTAGAGCCTTGCTCTGGATTAGGCTCTGGCTTAAGGTACTGTGTCTGGCTTAGTCTTCTGTCTGGACCATTGAAACTTTCTCCGTGTCAGCGATAAGGCTGTTTCACTTTATCATTCATGTGTTCACTGGAGCGACACTTTTAATTTCCTTTGAAAACATTTCCTTTGCATTCACAACTTGGCTGTTGGCATAAGAGGCCGTGCTTTTGGCCTCTCAGCTTCTGACATGCCTTCCTCACTAAGCTTCAGCATTTCTACCTTTTGATTTAAAGTGAGAGGCATATGACTCCTCTCACTTGAACAGAGTCCCTCTTAGGGTTACTAATGAGCCGAATTTCAACACTGTTGTGTCTCGGGGAATAGGGAGACCAGACAAGAGGGATGAAGATGGAAGGACAGTCAGCTGGTGGAGCAGTCAGAACACACACAACGTTTATCAAGTTCACCGTCTTATATGGATGTGTCTTGCGGCACCCCCAAACGATCACAACAGTGGCATCAAAGATCACTGACCACCGGTCACCGTAACAAATATAATAATAATGAAGACATTTGAAATACTACAAAAATTACCAAAATAGGACACAGAGACATGAAGTGAGCAAATGCTGTTGGAAAAATGGCACTGATAAGCTTGCTTAACACAGGGTTGCTACAAACCTTGGATTTGTGAAAAATGCAAATTCTGAAAGCTGTGAAATGTAAGAAAGGGAAGCGCAATAGAACAAGACATTCCTGTGGAGAGTTCTCGGTAGACAGCGTTTTCCGTCGGCACTTGTGACGTGCCGTCCCGCGGCCTTCGGGCCTCCGCTGGGGCTGGTAAGAAGGCGCCTGCTGCACCACTGAGGACCCCCGTACACGGCGAGCTGCTTCGTTCTTGTTGCTTTCAGTGCTTCCTTCTCTTTGGCTTCATGCAGTTTGATTATGAGGCGTCTGTCCGTGGACCTCCGTGATATTCTCAATTTGGTGAGACTGCACGGTCATGTTTGACTTTTTCTGTCCATGGTTCCCTTTAGTTCTCAGGACCTATTTGAAGTAGCTAATTTAAGGTCTGTCTGCTTAGTCCAAAACCTGAGTTTCCTCAGAGACAGTGTCTATTGATTGCTTTTTTTTGCTGTTGTTCTTATGTAGGAGCCAAAGTTTTTTGTTTGTTTGTTTCTTTGCATGCCTCATAATTTTTGGTTGAAATTGGAAATTTTAAATAGTATAATGTGTCAACTCTGGAAATCAGATTTCTCCCCTCCTCAGGATGCTCTTTTGGGGGTGGTTTGTTTTGATGACTTTCCCAAACTAACTTAGTAAAATCTGTATTCCTCATCATATGTGGCCACTGACAACTCTTCTCAGTTCACTTACGAGACAGCTAACGACTGAAGAAAGAGTTCCTTCTGGGTCTGAAACCACAAGCCTCCCAGTTCTTTGCTGAGGGGCTCTGTGTGTGTCCTCGGCAGTCAGCCAGGCAGCTGGCATCTCTGCTTCAGCTTTTACTTTCTGCTTGTGCAAAGCTTCTAGGTCGGTCACAAGCAAGAACTCGAGCTTTTGTACATCTTTTCTCAGCAGGCACATAGTCTTGGGCATGAAAACAGCCCTGTGCATACACACAGCCTTTTAGATTCCTAGAAATACATCAAAGCTGATCATTTTCCAGCTTTTTCTTTTAAGCTTTTTGATTAGCCCACTCTCTTCCCCAAATGTGAACCACTGTTTCAGGGAGCCACCAAGTTAAACACTTGCCTCTAACTGTTTTTGACAAGTGGCCCTGGAGAAGAAGCCCTTTTCCCTGGACAAACTCTGAATCAGGTCAAATAAAGACAGCCCAGGGAGTGGAATTGCCTAGAGAATGAGCTGACAGATCATCATGACTCTTCACTGGGGACAGGGCTGTGCAGGAACCGCACTGCTGTTTTGTCCCCTCCCATAGCTTTTAAGCTACTGGTTTCCACTATGACTATGGGATTTTGGTTTTTAGGGCTACCATGGAAATGGTAATAGGTCAAGTTAAAATGCAACAAAGCTGTTGTTCTGGCAGCTGTTTGTGTTTGTTTGTTGAATAAATAAGGTTGCTACAATTTCTGGTTAATTTTCAGAGTTCTGAAAAAAGTTGATTTTGAAAAAAACTTTTTTTTTTGCTAGTTTTCTTGTTGCTATTACTGAGGAGAGCATTTGCAGAGGTCTGGACTCTGCCATTTCCCCTGATGTCACTAAATCTCCAATTTAAAGTTAATTTTGTTTTGGGTATATTTCACGGCAAGGTATGTCTGTACCTTGAGAATCTGGTTATCCTTACATAAAAATTATGTCTTTCCTTGTTAAAATGCACTTTTTAAAAGGAGTTCTTTCCAGTTTCAAAGATAACTGGAATTTTCTAAAGGGTAGAACTGCGAATAAAGCAGTGATGGTTGACCAAACCACTCATCTGCTTTTTCTATATGCCTGAGACCTAAGTGGCTGAAGGGGCAGTGACCAAACTCTGCCTTCTAGGGTGACAGGTACTAACATTAGATTTTTTTGGTTTTGATTGCAAGCTCAACTTTTGGCTAAAGTCCTTGAAAAATCCTCTTTTGATAGAATGCAGAGTCTAGATGAGCCATGGACTGAAGAGGAGGGTGACGGCTCAGACCACCCGTACTACAACAGCATTCCAAGCAAGACGCCTCCTCCAGGGGGGTTTGTGGATGCTAGACTGAAAGCCAGACCCCACGGCCCTGACGTGGCCCAGGTGAGTCTGATACCTTTTCCCTTAGATGCTGGCTAACTGAACTTTATTTCCTTTTGCTTTCTTCAACTCTGTTTTCAGACTGGTGTTCTATCCAGAAAAAATAACCCATAAATTTCTCCCCTTGAGTTTCCCAAAACAGACAAGTCGGGGAAGCTCTTGTTTTAACATCACAAGTGTTAGTCAGACGCACTGGAATTGTATTGTGATTCCTGAGATGCGAATCTGGGGGCTTCCTCCTCGTCCCAGGACAAATCCCATTATACTGTGATCATAATGAGGAAAAGAGAGAGTTCAAGACTTTAAAAAGGCCTGGGGTGCTCCAGGTGCCCTGAAGAGAGAGTGGATGTAAGCCTTTAAAATGAATTTTTTTGAGCTTTTCTATTTCACTCATTTTCCCTCCAACTCAAAATTCCAGTAAGACATTCGCTTTCCAGAGTTATGTTCTCTCCATGGTATCGCTTTGTTACAGGGCATTAAAAAAAATAGACTTTATTCTTTTAGAGCAGTTTCAGGTTCACAACAGAATTGAGTGGAAAATACAGAGCTCCCACATAGCCCTCCCCACCCACACATATATCCTCCCCTCCCCTCAACATCCCTCATCAGTGCGGCATATTTGGTACAATTGATGAACCAACGTGGGCACGTTATTATCAACCAAAGTCCATAGTTCACGTGAGGGTTCCCTCTTGGCGCTGTACATCCTGTGGGCTTTGACAAATGCGTAATGACGTCTAGCCACCACTATAGTATCACACAGAATACTTTCATTGCCTATAGGGCATTTTTTTGATGTCACCTACCTTATGTGAATGACAATGACACCAATAAAAGTGGCAAAATTAAACTGAAACCAAGCGTCAGTAACTCTAACACTGAGAAGGCACCACCAGGGTGCACCTGCCCAGGCGTGAATGGTTACGGGCGTCAGGGCTGGGCGGGAAGGACCTTCTGACACGCAGACGATCTCTAACTGAGGTCTGTTTTAGGGCTGTGCTCAGAAGAGCTCGGTTTCAGGAAGGGATGTGGGGGGTAATGAAAACAGGGAGGCATTTGTAGTTTTTCATGCATTTTTGATGAGGTTGTCATAGCCACACAAACATTTATCAAACCTTCATGCCATCCACAAGGCATGAAGGGAAATTGGGTGTCACAGGGGTGCCGCCCACTGGCCACTGAAGTCCCTCTTACTGTGCTGTGGCTTTCAAAGGTGGAGAAACAAGAAAAGATACTTTTTTTTCCCTTTGTGTATTTACATATGTCTACAGTTTGCAGGGAAAGAACAGACTTACTACCAGGGGAGACACTTAGGAGACCCGTTTGGAGAAGACTGGCAGCAAGCACCTGCCAGGCAAGGTGAGCAGGCAAGGTGAGGTGGACGAGGAACATGAAAGGTACTTTTCAAAAGTGATGTGCTGCCTCGTGGGCAGCTCCTCTCGTGGGGAGTGGTAAGAGTGACCCACCGGGATAAACACCTGCTGCGGGTGGGGCTGAAGACTCCCGGCCAGTTCGTAGAAATAGAAACAACGGCTGTTGGGGATGTCGGAGGGCGCACATCAGATGACGCGTCCCCTGGAGCCAGGACCAGATCACCGCCACCCTCCCCCGCAGTGCTGCGTGCGCTCCTGCACCCTGAAACTTTCCGTCTAAGGCCTCCCTCTGGCAGGACGGCTTGCCCGCCCAGGGGCTGAGGGCTCCACCTCCCTGGGGCACCTCCACCATCTCACACGGGGAGACTGGAGTGTGCTTTGCGCTGTCCCGAAGCCCCCTAGCAGGGCTGAACCCGGTGACTCCCAACAGTAACTAGTAGCTTTCCCTTCCGTGTGTCACCCCCGCCTCCCCTGTCCAGGGCCAGCTTTGGGAAGAACGGAGCAACACAGGGCCCTCAGCAGAGACGAGGCCAGGGGTGCAAGTCCCTCCCAGGCCCTGGGGACTCTCAGAGGACACTCGTACCTCCTAGCAGACCTATCAGCATGTACCTACGTCCCACATTACAAATAGCTCAGATATGACTAAGGCCTGTTTACTTTACCTGCTAACATAAATCTGTAGATAGTTACTTCTATACATATGTATATGTGCATGTACATATATGAATATATAGCTTACTTCTTTAATTTTAAACTTTTTCCCTCCTCAGACATTTCCACAACTGTCAACAGCTCTGGGGCCCTGGAGACTAACTGTACAGGGTCTGAAGGGGATGGAGTGATGAATGGATTAAGATCCGATTTACACTCCTATGTATTTAACCATTTATTGTTAATGTATGTAATTTAACATAATTTATTTAACATGTGTCTAATTTATACATGTAATTTAACATGTATGTAATGTTATGTAATTTAACCATTTATTGGTTTAACATTAAGGCTTTCCCCTTCATTATTGCCATTTGTGCCAGCAAGTAAATGACAATATATTTTAAAAATTTTCCCCTCATATAAAGGAATTTCATGTTTTGCCTGCCCCAGCTGAAAGATGACCCAGCTGACAGATGACCCACCTGTGCTGGCCCAGTCAATAAATCATAAAGCCCAGTCAATAAACCACATGGCTCTACCTCACAATAGGATAGAAATAGCAAGTTAAAGTTATAACTTTGCTAGAGGTACTTTTTAACTATGTTTTCATCTTTGTTCTCTATATATTTAAAAAGCATTACATACACGGTGGAATACTACTCAGCCATAAAAAAGAATGAAATCATGCCATTTGCAGCAACATGGCTGGACCTAGAGATGATCATACTAAGCGAAATAAATCAGACAGAGAAAGACAAATATCATATGATATCACTTATATGTGGAATCTAAAATAAGTGATACAAATCTTATTTACAAACCAAAAATAGACTCACGGGCATAGGAAACAAACTGTGGTTACCAAAGGAGAAAGGGCAGAGGAGGGAATAACTAGGAGTTTGGGATTAACAGAAACACATTACTAAATATAAAACAGATAAACAGGGAAGTACAACTGTACAGCACAGGGAACTAAATTCAATTGCTTATAATAACATACAATGGGAAAGAATCTGAAAAAATGTATATATATGCA